>NC_086107.1:67568633-67903404 GCF_963921235.1 Mobula hypostoma | reverse complement strand
TAAGTACAAGTGCTTCCTAATTCTTCCCATTGCTCCTGAGTTTGCAACCTCTAAGGCCCAGTGAATAAGTGAATTTCTGATAACTATTTTGAAACAAATTTTGAGACCAATTTTCAAGTTTCACTGCATTTCTGAATTAAGTTAGAGAATTTGCTCCAAGTCAGTTTGTAGTAAGTATTTCAGTCTCATCTTTTTTTTAGGCAAGTGATGCTATTCCAAGTAAATCCTCAACAACTGATCTGTGGTGGAAGTATAGTGAGTGACCAGTGGATCATTACTGCAGCTCACTGTATTCTCTATCCCCCGTGGAACAAGAACTTCTCAACAACGGATATTGTTGCCCGTCTTGGAAAACATGTTCGAGCTCAGTAAGTTCCAAATCTACAGAGTTCTAAATTGCCTTTAATTGTGGGCACTAACAACATTCTGCGGCAAAAAGTAATTTCTTCTTGTTGTCCTGGTTCGTTTGACTGCTGACTAATGAATACGATAATGCAGGTGCTGATCGGTTCAATACATTTATAAAATATTACCGTGTTAAAAAGATAATTGCAGATAGCAGTAGAACTCTGATAACCTGGCCTCTGATTGTTCAGGAATCTTGATATCCCAGGCTCTGGAATAAGAGCTGGTACCTAGACCGGGGGCTGGTTCGCAGCTGGAGCCAGGGTCTCAAGTCATAGTCATACTTTATTGATCCCGGGGGAAATTGGTTTTCGTTACAGTTGCACCATAAATAATTAAATAGTAATAAAACCATAAATAGTTAAATAGTAATATGTAAATTATGCCAGGAAATAAGTCCAGGACCAGCCTATTGGCTCAGGGTGTCTGACCCTCCAAGGGAGGAGTTGTAAAGTTTGATGGCTACAGGCAGGAATGACTTCCTATGACACTCTGTGTTGCATCTCGGTGGAATGAGTCTCTGGCTGAATGTACTCCTGTGCCCAACCAGTACATTATGTAGTGGATGGGAGACATTGTCCAAGATGGCATGCAACTTGGACAGCGTCCTCTTTTCAAACACCACCGTCAGAGAGTCCAGTTCCATCCCCACAACATCACTGGCCTTACGAATGAGTTTGTTGATTCTGTTGGTGTCTGCTACCCCAGCACACAACAACAAACATGATCGCACTGGCCACCACAGACTCGTAGAACATCTTCAGCATCGTCCGGCAGATGTTGAAGGACCTCAGTCTCCTCAGGAAATAGAGTCGGCTCTGACCTTTCTTGTAGACAGCCTCAGTGTTCTTTGACCAGTCCAGTTTATCGTCAATTCGTATCCCCAGGTATTTGTAATCCTCCACCATGTCCACACTGACCCCTTGGATGGAAACAGGGGTCACCGGTACCTTAGCTGTCTTCAGGTCTACCACCAGCTCCTTAGTCTTTTTCACATTAAGCTGCAGATAATTCTGCTCACACCATGTGACAAAGTTTCCTACCGTAGCCCTGTACTCAGCCTCATCTCCCTTGCTAAAGTACCTGTTCACCTCCCATTCCCCTTAAAATCACTGGGTTCACTGGAAAATTTATTAAACTACAGTCCGATGTGTAAGCAAAGTGAAATAAAAATGTGTCTTATTAGTCGGAGTAAGGTCCAGTAGTCTAGAAAATCTGCTAATCTAACACAACGAAGATTGTCCTACTGAATGAGTACTCCTATTGGCTGCAGAAGATTTGGGATCTTTCTGATGTTATGACAGTAACAACATAAAGCCAAATCTTTCTTTCTCCTTTCTCTGAACTGATTGTTAGTTAAAATGGATCTTTACAATACGCTGAGGTAAATGGAGTAGAAGCAGGGGTTTACTGTTGAGAGTGATGGTGGGGGAAGGGGGCAGATGGGGAAATACAAAATGGGGAGCCAATCACAAGGAGAGAGGCAGATGGAAAAGGATTTAACAGGGCTGGTTCCAGAACAGATTACTTCCACTCCTTGCTTCCCACCTCTCCAGCATTCTCATTGATCCAGGTAATTTCATAGCCCCCTCACTGACCCAATTTCCAGGAAAGGCCTTTCATTAAGCCTTAGGCTCTTCGTGAACATAATCATGACGCTGACCCCAGCAAAAGCACCTTAAGCATCCGGTCTATTTTACAGTCGCAGTTGCACAATTAAGAGACAAGCCATAAAGAGCCACACAATTGAGACAATGTATTCCTTTACATTACTCTGAATTTATTGTCTCAGTATTGAATGACATTTGAACGCTAAAATAATCAGACTGTTGGCGAGTGGGTTCTGTTCCGGTTTATATTTTTATTCATCAGAATTTAGCGCACATAGACTCATCCATAAGATATCATAAGGTTACAAATCATAGAGATTCAAAGATTCCAAGATTTGAATCTTTATAGCCACAGTTATAGTCCTTCCCCATACAGTCCTTCCAGCTGAGGCAACGCTCCACCTGTGAATCTGCTGGGGTTGTCTACTTTATCTGCTGCTCTCGATTCAGCCTCCTCTACATTGGTGAGACTCGTCATAAATTGTGGGATCACCTCGTCAAGTCCTCCACTCCGTCCAGCAAAAGCGGAACTTCCCAGTGGGCCAACATTTTAATTCGATTCCCATTTCCATTTTGACATGCCAGTCCATGGCCTCCAGTTGTGCCATGATGTGGCCACCCTCAGAGTGGAGGAGTAGCACCTTATATTTTGTCCAGGGAGCCTCTAGGCATGAATATTGATTTCTCCTTCTGGTAAAAAAAAATACCCCTCCTTCTTCTTCTATTCTCAATTCTGGCCTCTTATCTCTTCTCACCTGCCCACCACCTCTCCCTGGTGCCCTTCCTCATTCCATTTCTCCTTTGGTCCACTCTCCTCTTCTGACAAACTCCTTCACCTCCAGCCCTTTAGCTTTTCCACCCACCTGGCTACACCTCCCATCTTCTAGCTATCCCTCCTCCCAACCACCCCCACCTTTTTAATCATCTGTCTTCCTTTTTCCTACCCAGCCCTGAAGAAGGGCCAAAATGTAAACTGTTTGTTCATTTCCATGGACATGGCCTGACCTGCTGAGCTCCTCCAGCATTTTGTAGGTGTTGCTTTAGATTTCCAGCATCTGCAGAGCTGCTTGTGGTTATCGTTTTTTTAACAGTGCTATCTCTTAATTTTAATTTTGTTTTTCCATATTATTTCTCTGATGTCATGTTAAGTTTTCTCTTTTTCACTTTTTAATCGAATATGTTATTAATGTTTGCTGTTGCCGATTCCTCCATCTTTCAGGTATGAGCGCAACAGAGAGAGGATCGTCAAGCTTGACAAAATTATTGTTCACCCCTATTACAATTGGCAAACCAACCTTAACCGTGACATTGCATTGTTGCATATGACGATTCCTGTTTCTTTCTCTAATTATATATCACCCATCTGCCTACCATCAAAAGAAGTTGCCAGGAGGTTTGTATTCAGTGTTACTTGATATGATTACCAATTTAATTGCGTTTTTTTATATGCATACACAGATTGAAATAAGAGGGTTTCAATGTCTCAGTACATCCTCAGAATGAGAGGCATAAAATTCCAGGACATTTTCTGATGATGGAGGTTGCAAAGGTCCTTGTCAAAATGAGTGAGCTTATTAGATGTGTTAGAGCTCACCAGGGACTGTAAAAACAGGATTAAATAACATGAGTCAATTAGCACGTTTGACCATCCATGGTTTCTGAACCATTGTTCATTGTGGCTCAGTACTTTTTATGGTCACAGACCAATTGTGGATACAAGCAAAAATCTAACCATTGAGAACTGGATGTTGTAGCTGTTGGTATTTTCCATATACAGGTTTCCCCCGCAATCCGAAGGTAGGGCGTTCCTATGAAACAATTCGTAAGCTGGAATGTCGTAAAGTAAAGAAGCAATTACCATTTATTTATATGGGAAAAATTTGTGAGCGTTCACAGACCCAAAAAATATCTGAATGGTGGCCGATTAGGAAAAGGGGAGGTGCAACGAGACCTGGGTGTCATTATACACCAGTCATTGAAAGTGGGCATGCAGGTACAGCAGGCGGTGAAAAAGGCGAACGGTATGCTGGCATTTATAGCAAGAGGATTCGAGTACAGGAGCAGGGAGGTACTACTGCAGTTGTACAAGGCCTTGGTGAGACCACACCTGGAGTATTGTGTGCAGTTTTGGTCCCCTAATCTGAGGAAAGACATCTTTGCCATAGAGGGAGTACAAAGAAGGTTCACCAGATTGATTCCTGGGATGGCAGGTCTTTCATATGAAGAAAGACTGGATGAACTGGGCTTGTACTCGTTGGAATTTAGAAGATTGAGGGGGGATCTGATTGAAACGTATAAGATCCTAAAGGGATTGGACAGGCTAGATGCGGGAAGATTGTTCCCGATGTTGGGGAGGTCCAGAACGAGGGGTCACAGTTTGAGGATAGAGGGGAAGCCTTTTAGGACCGAGATTAGGAAAAACTTCTTCACACAGAGAGTGGTGAATCTGTGGAATTCTCTGCCACAGCAAACTGTTGAGGCCAGTTCATTAGCTATGTTTAAAAGGAAGTTAGATATGGCCCTTGTGGCTACAGAGGTCAGGGGGTATGGAGGGAAGGCTGGGTTCTGAGTTGGATGATCAGCCATGATCATAATAAATGGCGGTGCAGGCTCGAAGGGCCGAATGGCCTACTCCTGCACCTATTTTCTATGTTTCTATGTTTCTAAATCATGCCAAATAACACATAAAACCTAAAATAACAGTAACATATAGTAAAAGCAGGAATGATATGATAAATACACAGCCTATATAAAGTAGAAATACTTTTCTACAATCATTGCCGCACTGTCCACTGTAGTGAAAATCTCACACAAGTGCTCTCACCAGAAACACTCTCTCCAGTAACCTTTAAGCTATGAAGCTGCCAAATCATACCAAATAACACATAAAAGTACACAGCCTATGTAAAGTAGAAATAATGTATGTACAGTGTAGTATCACTTACCGGAATCAGGAAAACAGCGCCGAGCACACTGATGATGGTGTGTTAGGCTGAGTTGTCGGAGGCTCCCCAACCTCCAGGCCGTGGACCGATACCGATCCACGAAGCATACAGGGGTGCAGCGGTAGCTGGGACGCACCAAGCACATCTTTAAGAAAAAAGCCAAAATAAACAAGCTAATTAATTAGGTGCCACCCGGCACGTAAGCGTCAGCCCAGATCAGAGGTGACACAATCAGCAATCGCCTCTGATCTGGGCTGACATTTACGTCTGGAAGATAAAGACCTCAGAGCAAGACTGCACTACCAGAGGGACATTGGGCACTGCTGTGTACTTTGCTTTAGAGAGACGTGGCTCAACCCCAGCATTCTGAACAGAGCACTGCAGTCCGTGGGATTCACCTTCCACTGCATGGATTGGACAGCGGTAACAGGTAAAAGCAGAAGTGGCAGTGTTTGTTTCATGATTAACTCATTGTGGTGCACAGATGTGGCAGTTCTGTCTCTCGTGCTTTGCTGACCAGGAGCACCTGATGGTTAAGTGTCATCTACTTCATCTGCTGAGGGAGTTTCCCACCATCATCATGGTTACAGTTCACATTCCAACCTGTCCAATGTCGGGCAGGCACTGGGGGATCTGAGCACCATGAACAGCAGTCATGAAACTGCGTACCCAGATGCCTTCTTGATCGTTGCGGCGGACTTGAACCAGGCCAACTTGAAGAATTCTCTGACCAACCACCACTGATACATCACCTGTGGAACCGGAGGAGCCAACACACTTGACCACTGTTATACCACCAGCAAGAATGCTTACTGTGCCATCCCATGCCCTTACTTTGCCAAGTACAATCATCTGGCTGTACTTCTGCTCCCAGCATACAGGCAGAGACTGAGGACCACATCGCTAGTGGTAGAACCACAAAGGTATGGTCAAAGAAGATGGAGGAGTGCTTACAGGACTGTTTTGAATCAGTGGATTGGACAATATTCAGATCTCAATAAATATGCCACCGTTGTCACTAGCTTCATCAAGACCGGTGTGGATGAGTGTGTGTCTCTAGAACATATCAGAAGCCATGTTTAAACTATGAGATTTGCAGTCTGATCTGTGGTGTTTAAGATAGTGATCCAGAACTCTACAAGAAATTCTAGGTATGACCTGCAAAAGGCTACCTTAAGAGTGAAAAATCAATTCTGAGTGAAATTAGAGATGGAATCAGCTGTACATCAGTTATTACAGGGTTGCATGCCATTACTTCCTACAAGATGAAACCTAACATCATTAATGGCTGTGATGTTTCACTCCCAGATGAGTTCAACACCTTTTACGCACACTTTGAAAGGGAGAATAAAACTACACCCGCGCAAATCACTGCAGCATCTGGTGACCCTGTGATCTCTGTCTCAGAGGCCGACATCAGAACACCTTTCAAGAGAGTGAACCCTAGAAAGGTGTCAGGCCTGGTAAACCTGTGCCAACCGACTGGTGGGAGTGTTCAAGGGCATCTTCGCTGCTCTCTCACTGCTGCAGTCAGCGGTTCCCACCTGCTTCAAAAGGGCATCAATCATACTAGTGTCCAAGAAAAGCAGGGTGAGCTGGCTCAAATACTATCACCCAGTAGCACTCACATCTATTATGGTGAAGTGCTTTGAGAGATTGAATTAAATCCTGTCTAAGCAAGGACCTGGATCCACTACAATTTACCTACTGCCATAGTAGGTCTATAGTGGATGTAATCTCACTGGCCCTCCATTTGGTTTTGGATCACCTGGACAACAGCAATATCGATTTCAGCTCTGCATTCAATGCCATCAACCCCTCAGCACTAATCAATAAGTGCCGGGACTCTGTACCTCCCTCTACAACTACATCCTTGACTTTCTCGTCAGAAGACCATAGTCAATGCAGATCGGAAATACTATCTCCTCCTCACTGACAATCAACACTGGCACACCTCAAGGGTGTGTGCATAGCTTGCTGCTCTACTTGTTCCATACCCATGACTTTGTGGCGAGGCACAGCTCAAACACCATCTATTGTTGGCAGAATTTCAGATGATGACGAGGAGATGTACAGGAGTGAGACAGATCAGCTGAGTGAGTGGTGCTGCAACAACAACCTTGCACTCAACATCAGTAACATCAAGGAATTGATTGTGGACTTCAGGAAGGGCAGGTCGAGGAAAGTGTAAGCTGTTTCAATTTTCTGGGTGTCAACACCTCTGAAGGTCTACCATGGGCCCAATATAGCGATACAATTACAAAGAAGACATGCATGCCAGTGGCTATATTTCATTAGGAGTTTGTGGAGACTTGGTATGTCACCAAAGACAGTCACAAATTTCTACAGATATACCATGGAGCGCATTCTCACTGGTTGCATCACTGTCTGGTATGGAGAGGTCACTGCACAGAATTGGAGAAAGCTGCAGTAAGTTGTAAACTCTGCCAGCTCCATCATGGGTACTAACCTCTTCAGCATCAAGGACATCTTCAGAAGGCAGTATCCATCATTAAGGACACACACTACATTTTAGAAAGAGCTTCTTCCCTTCCACCACTAGATTTCTGAACAGACAGTGAACCCATGAATACTACCTGATTATTTTTGCATTGCTTGTTTAATTTTAGATATGCATTTCTTATTGTAATTTAATGTATTGAATTGTGCTGCTGCCACAAAAACACCAAATTCCATTACATATGACAGTGATAACAAACCCAATTCTGATTGTGATCGTTCTGTTTGTGTGAGGTGGTTGTTGAGAACCCAAGCATATTTAAAGTTACAAAGAAGATAAGGACTTGGATGAATAAGGGGGATGTCTGTGATTTGTCAAGGTAAAGGTTGTCCATAATGGCCATCTAAAAGAGCGATGTGAATGATTATCAGTCTGGAGAAGTATAAATGGAAGAAGATGAATGAAGGAGGGGGAGGAGAGAGGGAGAGGGACATAAAACACATTCTCAAGCTGGAACGGTGAGGTACAGAGCATAGCAATTGCTTGAAATCTTAAAGAGAATGTTAGAAAAGCTGGTCATCCGAACCTTGAATTATGAAAGCTGCAAGCTGCCTAGAAAGAAGATGAAGTGCTGTTCCTCAAGGTTGATGAGTAATTTTTAATTTCTGAATATTCCAGAATACTCCAGAAATTGTATCAAGGTGCCAACTTCATTGATCAAGTAGGGGAGCAAACTGAAAGTTCTTGTTTGTGGTGTGAATAGATCAGATTGTCAGCTCAGGCTGCAAGTAATGCATAATAAAGTGAAAGCAAAGCAAGTAGGAGGATGGTCATGGCTGTGAAAATATCTTGGTTATATATAGTAACTTATATTAATTGGAATCATTTCCCTGTAAAAGAGGAGCACTCATGTTCTCTTTTGTTTCCAGGATGCTACAAACTCATCATATGGGTAGGGTCACAGGCTGGGGAAACCTGGCAGAATCCTTTGTGAATGTCAATTCCTTGAAACCTCAGGTGCTGCAGCAAATCCATCTCCCCATTGTTGAGCAAGAAACATGTAAGAAATCCACCAGCATTAAAGTGACAAGTAACATGTTCTGTGCAGGTAAGTCATAACCTCATGCAGCATGCAAACAGACTCTTCAGCCACCATATCCAATTACCAACATTCATTTACACTTATCTGAAACAAATCCCATTTAACCTCCACATTCCCATCAGATACCCCTCATATTCAATCATTCATCTGTACTCTAGTGGCAATTCACAGTGGGCAATTACCTGAGCAACCTGCATATCTTTGGGATGGGTGAACTGGAGCACCTGGGGAGAATGTGCGAAGTCCGCATGAGAAGTATGCAAGTTCAGGATTGAACCGAGGTCGCTGGAGTCGTGGGGCAGGGACTCCGCCAGATGCACCACTCTGCTGTTCTGAGTCAATCTAACAGGTCATGAAGTTGGTTAGAGCACTGTCTCTCCGCCTAGATTTATGTTTCCCTTTGCCCTTTTATTGCAAGGTATTAGTAACAACAAATTGTTGTGAAACTCTACAGAACTCTCACTGAGTGCAAAAGTTTAATAATTCAGTAACAATATGAAACAATCAGCAGTACTTTCAAATATCTGAAGGGGAAGAGCATTATTGTATATTAGTGAGTTAAACTCAGAGACAAATACAGATCAAATGAGGTAGAAGCTCCATTACAATATGAAAGGACGTTGAACGTCTATGATGAAAAAGAGCCCATCTCCTACCCAAACTTATGTTGGGTTCTGGCTTTCTCTTTGCAAAACCTAGGCTTCACTTTCCTTCGACTACTTTGCAAGGCCGCTAAAGGGAACCACAAATCAGTGGTAACAATTATCATTGCAGAGTTTGCTACTCAATGTCATGGCAACCCCCAAAAAACATTAAAGAAGCAAGATATGTCATCAATTGGATCCTTGCCCTGCAGTCTGTGCGGGACCACTTTATAGAGCTTAATGAATCTCGGAATTGGCTCAGAACATCATGAAGACCATGGTGTATTTACAAACTACTCCATACCCTACAAAGGATATTGCAAAGGTCCTCATTGATGGGAAAACCCCAGAGAGAGTTAACTTGGTATCCACCTTTCCCAAAAAGCAATTATTGATCAGGAGGTTCCACATCCAAAAAGATGTCACCAGGAACCCAATGTACAGCTTCAGTTATCATCCTGACCCTTCTTGATCAATGTGAAGCATGTGTGACTTGCAGAGCTTGCCAATACAGGAGGTATGGACCTGCACGCACAAAATGCTGGAGCAGCTCAGCAAATCAGGCAGCATCCTCTATAAGATGACGAGAGACATTGACCACGTGGATAGCCAGAGGCTTCTTCCCAGGGCTGAAATGGCTAACACGAGAGGGCACAGTTTTAAGGTGCTTGGAAGCAGGTGCAGAGGAGATGTCAGGGGTAAGGTTTTTACGCAGAGTGGTGAGTGTGTGGAATAGACTGCTGGTAACTGTGGTGGAGGCTGCTGGTAACTGTGGTCTGGATAGGTATATGGAGCTTAGAAAAATAGAGGGCTATGGGTAACCCTAGGTAATTTCTAAAGTAAGTACATGTTCGGCAGAGTATTGTGGGCCAAAGGTCCTGTATTGTGCTCTAGGTTTTCAATGTTCTATGTTCATCCATGGAAGGCAATAAACAGTCAATGATTTCGGCCCTATCAGGACTGGAAAGGAAGGGTGCAGAGGCCAGAATAAGGTGGCGGGGGAGGGGAAAGAGTACAAGCTGGCGGGTGATAGGTGAAACTAGGCGAGGAGCAAGGTAGGTGGGTGGAGGAGGGGAGTGAAGTAAGTAGCTGGGAGGGGTGGGTGGATGACATAAAGGGCTGATGAAGAAGGAATCTAATAGGAGAGGATAGTGGACCATGGAAGAAAGAGAACCAGGGGAAGGTGATGGGCAGATGAGGAGAAGGGGTGAGGTTATAAACATAATGAGGAATGGAAAAAGAGAAGGAGAAAGTGAAGAGAAATATGAGAAGTTACTTCTCCACCCTGAGATTGGCCTCATTATAGCAGTGGAAGAAGACGTGAACAGACATATCAGAATGGGAATGGGAAGTTGAATTGAAATGGGTAGGCAGCAGGAGATCCTGCATGTTGCAGCAAAGGGAGGAAAACTGCTCAACAAAGCTGCTCCCCAACCAGCTTTGGGTCTCAATGATGTCGAGGAGATTCGCAGGCAAAGTGCCCCTTCACCTGGAAGGACAGTCTGAGGCCCTGAATGGTGGTGAGGGAGAAGGTGAAGGGGCAGGTGTAACACTTGTCATGCTTACCAGCTTAAATGCCAGGTGGAAGATCAGTGGGGAGTGGAAAAAGGAATCATGTAGAGATCAATCACTAAGGTCTCTATTATATATATATATATATATATAAAATGTAAAAGAGAGGCAAGAGTAGATATCAGACTGCTGGAAATGATGCTGGAGAGATAATAAAGGGGGAAAAGGAAATGGCAGATGAACTGAGTAAGTATTTTGCATCACTCTTCACTGTGGAAGATACTAGCAGTATGTGGAAGTTCAAGTGTGTCTTGCTTGGGGCAGAAGCGTGTGAAGTTGAAATAATTAGGGAGAAGGTTCTTGGGAAACTGAAGGACTAAAGGTAGATAAGACCATAAGATATAGGAGCAGAAGTGGGCCATTCGGCCCATCGAGTCTGTTCCACCATTCGATCATGGGCTGATCCAATTCTTCCAGGTATCCCCACTCCCCTGCCTTCACCCCATACCCTTTGATGTCCTGGCTAATCAAGAACCTAGCTATCTCTGCCTAAATACACCAAATGACTTGGCCTCCACAGCCACTCGTGGCAACAAATTCCATAGATTTACCATCCTCTGACTAAAGTAATTTCTCTGCACCTCAGTTGTAAAAGGACATCCTTTAATCCTGAAGTCGTGCCCTCTTGTCCTAGAATCCCCTACCATGGGAAATAATTTTACCATATCTAATCTGTTCAGGCCTTTTAACATTCTGAATGTTTCTATGAGATCCCCCCTCATTCTCCTGAACTCCAGGGAATACAGTCCAAGAGCTGCCAGATGTTCCTCATACAGTAATCCTTTCATTCCTGGAATCATTCTCGTGAATCTTCTCTGAAACATCTCCAATGTCAGTACATCCTTTCTAAAATAAGGAGCCCAAAAAACTGCACACAATACTCCAAGTATGGTCTCACGATTGCTTTATAGAGCCTAATATCACATCCCTGCTCTTATATTCTATACCTCTAGAAATGAATGCCAACATTGCATTCACCTTCTTCACAACCGACTCAAACTGGAGGTTAACCTTTAGGGTATCTTCCACAAGAACTCCCAAGTCCCTTTGCATCTCTGCATTTTGAATTCTCTCCCCACCTAAATAATAGTCTGCCCATTTATTTCTTCCACCAAAGTGCATGACCATACACTTTCCAACATTATATTTCATTTGCCACTTCTTTGCCCATTTCCCTAAACTATCTAAGTCTCTCTGCAGGCTCTCTGTTTCCTCAACATTAACCACTCCTCTACCTATCTTTGTATCATTGGCAAATTTAGTCCCAACTTTATTAATACTGTTATCCAAATCATTGACATACATCGTAAAAAGCAGTGGTCCCAGCACCGACCCCTGTGGAACTCCACCGGTATCTGGCAGTCAGCCAGAATAGGATCCCTTTATTCCTACTGTCTGTTTTCTGCCAACCAGCCAATGCTCACCCAAATCAGATGGTTTACACCCCAGGGTACTGAAAGAGGTGGCTGAAGAGATTCTGGAAGTATTAGTAATGATCTTTCAAGAGTCAATAGATTCTGGGTATGGTTCCAGAGGACTGGAAAATTGCAAATGTCACTC
Source organism: Mobula hypostoma (assembly GCF_963921235.1). Classification (NCBI taxonomy): domain Eukaryota; kingdom Metazoa; phylum Chordata; class Chondrichthyes; order Myliobatiformes; family Myliobatidae; genus Mobula; species Mobula hypostoma. The sequence goes on along the minus strand of NC_086107.1, from coordinate 67,891,105 downwards.
CACTTTTCAAGAAGAGAGAAAGGCAGAAGAAAAGAAATTATAGGCCAGTTAGTCTGACTTCAGTGGTTGGGAAGACGTTGAAGTCAATTGCTAAGGACGTGGTTTCAGGGTACTTGGACGCACAAGATAAAATAAGCTGTAGGGGAAATCATGCCTGACAAACCTGTTGGAATTCTTTGAAGAAATAACAAACCGAACAGACAAAGGAGAATTAGTTGATGTTGTGTACTTGGATTTTAAGAAGGCCTTTGACAAGGTGCTACACATGAGGCTACTTAACAAGTTAAGAGCCCATAGTATTACAGGAAAGATACTAGCATGGATAGAGCATTGGCTGATTGGCAGGAATCAAAGAGTTGGAATAAAGGGTGCCTTTTCTGTTTGACTGCCAGTAACTAGTGGTGTTTCTGAGGGTCTGTGTTGGGATTGATTCTTTTTATGTTATATGTTAATGATTCGAATGAAGGAATTGCTGGCTCTGTTGCAAAGTTTGCAGATGATATGAAGATAGGTGGAGGGACAGGTGGTTTTGAGAAAGTAAAAAGGCTACAGAAGGACAGACAAATTAGGAGAATGGGAAAAGAAGTGGCAGATGGAATACAACGTCAGGAAGTGTATGGTCATGCTCTTTGGTAGAAGAAATAAAAATGTAAACAATTTTCTAAATGGAGAGAAAATATAAAACTCTGAGGTGCAAAGGGATTTGGGAGTCCTTATGCAGGATTAATTTGCTGGTTGAGTCAGTGGTAAGGAAGGCAAATGCAATGTTAGCATTCAGAGGACTAGAATATAAAAGCAAGGATGTAATGTTGAGACTTTATAAAGCACCAGTGAGACCTCACTTGGAGTATTATGAACAGTTTTGGGCCCCTTATCTAAGAAAGGATGCACTAACATTGGAGAGGATTCAAAGAAGGTTCATAAAAATGATTCCGGGATTGAAAGGCTTGTCATCTGAGGAGCATTTGATGGCTCTGGGCCTGTATTCACTGGAATTCAGAAGAATGAGGTGTGACCTCATTGAAACCTATTGAATGTTGAAAGGCCTCAATAAAGTGGATGTGAAGACGATATTTCGTATGGTGGGGGAGTCTAAGACCAGAGGACACAGCCTCAGAATAGAGGGATGTCCTTTCAGAATGGAGATGAGGAGAAATTTCTTTAGTCAGAGAGTGGTGAATCTGTGGAATTCGTTGCCACAGGGGTCTATGAACACCAAGTCAATGGGTATATTTAAGGCAGAGGTTGATAGATTCTTGATTATTCAGGGCATGAAGTGATATGGGAGAGCAGAGGAGATTGGGGCTGAGAGGGAAAATGGGTCCGCCATGATGAAACAGTGGAACAGACTTGATGGGCCAAATGGCTTAATGATGCTCCTATATTTTATGGTCTTATGGTCTTATAGAAAGCAGGTTTGGGGGGGGGGTAGTAAGTGAAAGATGTGCTTCCTCGCCTTTCTTCCATGGTCCACTGTCCTTTCTTCTTCAGCCCTTTACCTCATCCAACTATCCCCACCCAGCTTCTTACTTCATGCCCCCCTACCTACCCACCTTTCCCCTCGCCTGGTCTTACTTATCACCTGCCAGCTTGTGCTACTTCCCCTCCCCGCTTTCTTATTCTGGCTTCTGCCCCCTCTCTTTCCAGTCTCAGCCCAGAACAGCGACCGTTTATTCCCTCCATAGATGCTGCCTGACTTGCTGAGCTCCCCCAGAATTTTGTGTGTATTGCTGAAGATGTCCACCATCTGCAGAATCACTTGTGTTTAGGTATGGAAATGTTAACTTACTGGAGTAGCAGTCAGAGTTCTGGGACAGAGATCCAGAAACACAAGGCCAAGTTCCACTATTAGCTCTAGGAAATTGATATTTAAGTAAGAACTAAGTCTGGATTTTTTTAAAAAAGGATTATGTAATGTACTTTTTACCTATGTATACTCTTATTGTCCACAATGGATGCATATAGACCCCCAGTTTACCTACGTGCAATCTGCATGTAATCTTACCTGAGTGAATATTCTAAAGAACTAAATCTGAACTTAACCCTCTGATGGGAGTGTTTGAGCTTCCTAACAAGGATTATTATCGAGGAATGAATTCCCTTGTGACACTTGCAGGCTGCCCCCCGCACATCCGTAGGTTGAGCTTAATTGTTAATGCAAACCATCCATTTCCCTGCATGTTTCAATCTACCTGCGAAAAGTAAGTCTGATTCTGAATCCCTACAGAGCAGAGAAAATTGGTTTTGATTCTTCTTTAGACGTGGCTATTGCAGACAAGGCTGCATTTACATTCACCTCTCCCCCAGTGGTTCCCGTTCTTACCTCGTTTCCTTATTAGAGTAGAGCACTTTCCAAAGGTCACAGTCACCTCCCCCTGCTCTGTCTGCCTCCCAATTTTGTGTCTTTCTCCCTCTATCATTAACTTGCCTCTGTCTCCCAGGTCAACCCTATTCCCTCTCCCCCGCCTGGCACAACCTACCTAACATCTTGCACCTCTCCTCAATCGCCCAATCACCTCAGACTCCTGCCTTGCCCCTCCCCATCCACCTCCCCTCCATCTTGCCTCTCCACTCTCAGTCCAATGCAGGGTTTCAACATTGTGTCTGTTAAACAAACTAACTTTCTTAAATGCTAAAAACCTAACACAAATATTCGTACCTGTCATCAGTTCATCTGTCTTCCACTTAAAACAGGTGACTCTTCAGGTAGTTCTAAAAATATACCCATTCCTGCAGTAAGAATTAGTACTTGTAAATGCCTCCCCAGAGGGAACATGGAACTAGGAGGATGGTAAAGAAGAGAGGAGTGGATAAGGAGTAATGATAGAGCGTGAAGAATGGATGGATGGAGGGTGCAGAATTGGTCAATAACGAAGATGGAATTAGATGGGAGGTAGAGCGAAGATTGGAGCAGGATGATGGGGGAGTTAAAATAAGGGAGATGGAGATAGAAAGGAAGGTGTAGAGTGAACAGGGAATTCAGGGAAGAAAATTAATGGGAGCAGTAAAGGAGCATGAAGAAAAGTACATTGTGATCATGAAGAAAAGGGGAGGGGTGTAAGAATGGTAGACTGAATGAAGCAAAAGAACTGGGTGTCAAAAGAAGGGAGAGGGAAGAAGACATTACAAGTTGTTTTTGAAGGCAGTATGACAGATTGGAATCAATGTTTCCTGTATTAATAAAAGTATAGAAATTGATAAGCATAATGGTTGAGATGGATGCAGTGAGCATGAGTGAGCCAGAAACTCAGAGCTGCCGCAAACGGCGTGATGAACAGGATACCATAGAAATGAGGAGTTTCACGTGCAAGCACAGCTCTTCAATCACTACAATATTGTCTTTTTTTAATATAAAACACTCTATTTATTTCTCTCTGTAGGCTTCAGTCCAGAATCTGACCGGCGTGGAGATGCCTGTGAAGGTGACAGCGGAGGCCCATTTGTAATGAAGGTTACTGTCCTTTTTTTTTAAGATCATCCTTTCCTGTTTTATAAAGGTGCAATTGAAAATAGCGCAGCTATTTGCTTCCTTAGTTTCACGCCTTTTAGTTGAACATCCTTACCAATGTGGGAGGTGAGAAAAGTGTTAAGGCTAAGTGAATGGGCAAAGAAACAGCAGATGGAAATTACGTGGAAACAGGTTGAGGTCATTCAATTTAGTAGAAGCAGTCAGAGGTTTTTTTTTGAAAAGTAGATTAAAATGAGTTTGATGTTCAGGGGGACCCGAATGTTCTTGTAAAATATCGCTGAATGTTAACCTCAGTGTAAAGCAATACAATCTTATTGCAAGTTTTGAATACAAGAGTGAAGACATTTTACAAAAATTATACGGGACCTGGCTGAGGCAACACCTGAAATATGTGTGTTATTTCTCTTTCCCTTCACAGCCACAAGTAGATATCTCACCTCCAGCTTCATTCTCCAGTGGTAATATTACATCTTTCCCTTCAGTTAACATTTAACATTACTTTTTCCTTTCAATTGCCAACATGGATTTATCCTTTTCCTCACTCCCCTAGTTGATGTTATTCTTTCCCTTCACTCTGATTTGGTATTACCTTCTGAGGTTGATATTACCCTTTATCATCACATTGCTAGGTTGCCATCGACCACCCTTACTTGGTGGTCTTTGGAATACCCTGTTCCCTTCTCTTTCCAGAACTGATAGAACATTACAGCACAGTACAGGCCCTTCGACCCACAATATTGTGCTGACCTTGAAACATACACGAAGCTCCACCTACCCCTTCTCTACTACATAGCTCTCCATTTTTCTATCATCCACGAGCTTATCTAAGAGTTTCTTAAATGTCACCAGTGTAACCGCTTCTACCACCTCTGGCAGCACACTCCACTCACCGACTATTTTCTCTGAAAAAATTTCCACTGATAACATTCTTCCTACACTTTCCTCAAAACACTTTAACATTTTGCTCCCTCGAGGTAGCCATTTCCGCTCTGGGGGGAAAAAAAGACTTCCGGCTATCCACTCTAAAAATGCCTCTTATCATCTTGTTCAGTCCTATCAAGCCACCTCTCATTCTCCTTCACTTCAAAGAAAAAAGCCCTAACTCACTCATCCCTACCTCATAAGGTATGATCCCTAATCTAGGCAGCGTCCCAGTAAATCTCCTCTGCACACTCTCTAAAGCTTCCACATCCTTCCTATAATAAGTGAACAGAACTGAATACAATACTCTTAGTGTGGTCTAACCAGAGTTTAATAAACTTGCGACATTAGCTCTTCAATTTATTTCCCCAACTAATGAAGGCCTACACACTACATGCTTTCTCAAACACCCGATCAGCTTGCGCTGCAACTTAGAAGGATCTATGGACTTTGACCCTAAGAAGCCTCTGTTCCTCCACACTGCTAAGAATTCTGCCAATAACCCTGTATTCTGCCTTCAAATTCGACCTTCCAAAGAGAACTACTTCATACTGTTCTGGCTGGAATTCCACCTGCCACTTCTTAGCCCAGTTCTGCATCCTGTCAATGTCTTATTGTAACCTATGACAATTTTCTACAGTATCCAAAACTCCACCACTCTTCATGCCATATGCAAAATTACTAGCCCACCCTTCCTCTTCCTCATCCAAGTAACTTATAAAAATCACACAGAGCAGGGGTTCCAGAGCGGATCCCTGCAGAACACCACTGACCACCAACTTCCAGGTAGAATATGCTCCATTTACAACCACACTCTGCCTTCTATAGGCCATCCTATTCAGTATCCACACAGCCAAGTTCCCTGGATCTCAAGCGTCCTGACTCTCTGAGTGAGCTTACCATGGGGAACCTTATCAAACATCTTATTAAAGGCCATATACACCACATCCACTGCTCTACCTCCATGAATGTACTTTGTCACAACCTCAAACAAATCAACCAGGTTTGTGAGGAACTCCTCACCAAGTCATGCTGACTTTCCCTAATCAGACAATGCTTCTCCAAATCCTTGAAAATCCTGTCTCTAAGAACTTTCTTCAATAATTTACCCTCCACTTAATACCATAAGACCATCAGGCCATTTGGTCCATTGAGTCTGCGCTGCCATTTCATCATGGTTGATCCATTTCCTCTCAACCCTATTCTCTTGCCTTCTCCCTATAACCTTTCATGCCCTGACTAATCAAGAACTTATCAACCTCCACCTTAAATACACCCAATGACCTGACAACTAATTCTACAGATTCACCACCCTCTGGTTAAAGAAATTACTCCTCATCTCCATCCTAAATGGACGCCCCTCTATTCTGAGGCTGTGCCCTCTGTTACTGGACTCCCTCACCATAGGAAGCATCCTTGTCATGTTCACTCTATCACGGCCTTTCAACATTCAATAGGTTTCAATGAGATCACCCTCACTTTTCTAAATTCCGGTGAGTAAAGGCCAAGAGTCATCAAACACTCCTCATTCGATAAGGCTTTCATTTCTGGAATCATTCTCGTGAACTTCCCCTGAACCCTCTTCAATGTTAGCACATCCTTTTTTAAATAAGGGGCCCAAAATGGCTCACAATACTCCAAGCGAGGCCTTGCCAGTGCCTTATAAAGCCTCAGGATTACATCCTTGCTTTTTTATTCTAGTCTTCTGAAAATGAATGCCAACACTGCATTCTCACCACCAACTCAACCTGCAAACTAATCTTTAGGGAATCCTGCACGAGGATTCCTACATGAAAAACATGAAGATAGGTAAGCCCCTGGGGCAGATGGGATACACCCAAGTTACTGTGAGAAGTGAGGGAAGAGACTGCTGCGTCTTTGGCGATGACCTTTGTGTCCTTGCTGGCCACAGCAGTGGTACCAGATGATTGGAGGAGGGGGTCAACACTTGTGAGCTGCTCTGCACAATCCTCACCAATCTGATTTGACACAAGCGACACAATGTACATGAAACAAATAAAGCCAACTTTTCTCTCATTCTGGCACTAGAGATGAGGATTGAACCGAGTCACTGGAGTGGTGAGACAGTAGGCCCTACAAGCTGTACCACTTTGCCACTACCTGATAGCACTCAGAAATGGAAGTTCAAGAAAAATGAGAGTTTAAGCCTCACTTTGAAGAGTGCAGCATAAAATCCAGGTCTACATTTCAGGGTATACCACATAATCAGATATTTGGTTCTTCAATGTTCAGCCAGAAGATGATATGCCTTCGCAGATGAATGTAGAGTTTCATGAAACAGTTTTAAAATGACCAAGAGAATGACAAGATTTTCTCTGAAAAGCAAGTTATCTGAATTCTTACATGATTGTTTTTTATGAGTTTACTAAGCAATAAAACACTATTGTCATAGTACTGGGATTATACACCGTGGAAACACATCCTTTGGCCCAACGTGTCCATGCTGGCCAATGTGCTAGTCCCTGCATAGTCCTACATTTCGTCCATATCCCTCAAAATCTTTCTCATTCACATACTTGCCCATGCAACTGCCCATTTTATTCCCATCAATTCACCTAAATTCTACTGCCTGGGGCTAATTACAGTGGCTAATTAACATAGAAACATAGAAAGCCTACAGCACAATACAGACCCTTCGGCCCACAATGCTGTGCTGAACATGTACTAACTTTAGAAATAACCTAGGGTTACCCATAGCCCTCTGTTTTTCTAAGCTCCATGTTCCTATCCAGGAGTCTCTTAAAAGACCCTATCGTATCCGCCTCCACCACCATCGCCGGCAGCCCATTCCACGCACTCACCACCCTCTGTGTAAAAATTTACCTCTGACATTTCCTCTGTACCTGCTTCCAAGCACCTTAAAACTGTGCCCTCTCATTTTAGCCATTTCAGCCTTGGGAAAAAGCCTCTGACTATCCACACGATCAATGCCTCTCATCATCTTATACACCTCTATCAGGTCACCTTTCATCCTCAGTCGCTCCAAGGAGAAAAGGCCAAGTTCACTCAACCTATTCTCATAAGGCATGCTCCCTAATCCAGGCAACATCCTTGTAAATCTCCTCTGCACCTTTTCTGTAGTTTCCACATCCTTCCTGTAGTGAGGTGACCAGAACTGAGTACAGTACTCCAAATCTGACCAGGGTCCTATTTAGCTGTAACATTACCTTTCGGCTCTTAAAATCAATCCCATGGTTGATGAATGCCAATGCACCATATGCCTTCTTAACCACACAGTCAACCTGTGCAGTAGCTTTGTGTGTCCTATGGACTTGGACCCCAAGATCTCTCTGACCTTCCACACTGCCAAGAGTCTTACCACTAACACTATATTCTGACATCATATTTGACCTACCAAAATGAACCACCTCATACTTATCTGGGTTGAACTCCATCTGCCACTTCTCAGCCCAGTTTTGCATCCTATTGATGTCCCACTGTAACATCTGACAGCCCTCCACATGATCCACAACACCCCCAACCTTTGTGTTATTGGCAAATTTACTAATCCATCCCTCCACTTCCTCATCCAGGTCATTTATAAAAATCACAGAGAGAAAGGGTTCCAGAACAGATCCCTGAGGCACACCACTGGTCACCAACCTCCATACAGAAATTGACCTGTCTACAACCACTCTTTGCCTTCTGTTGGCAAGCCAGTTCTGGATCTACAAAGCAATGTCTCCTTGGATCCCATGCCACTTTACTTTCTCAATAAGCCTTGCATGGGGAACCTTATCAAATGCCTTGCTGAAATCCATATACACTACATCTACTGCTCTACCTTCCTCAACGTGTTTAGTCACATCCTCAAAAACATTCCAACAAAAATGTAATCTCCTCTATCACGTATTCTGACAGTTCCCTTCATACACCCAATACCTTCTGTGTGGAAATGTTGGCCCTCACCGGTCCATCGCATCACCAAATTCCTCTGTTTTCTACATTGTAACACCCAAGAATTGTTTCAAAGACTATAAAGTTCGAGCAACTTTATAGAACTATATAGTTCTGATAATGAAAAACACCAAATAAATCCCCAAGACAGAATTAGGGATCTTAAGTGTTTTACCTTATGCAGGAGTAGTTCCCATATACAGGCATCCGTTAGTCTCATGAGACCATGGATTTGTGCCTTGGAAGGTTTCCAGGGTGCAGGCCTGGGCAAGGTTGTATGGAAGACCAGCAGTTGCCCATGCTGCAAGTCTTCCCTCTCCACGCCACCAATGTTGTCCAAGGGAAGGGCATTGGGAGCCATGCAGTTTGGCACCAGTGTCGTCGCAGAGCAATGTGTGGCTAAGTGCCTTGCTCAAGGACACATACGCTGCCTCAGCCAAGGCTCGAGCTAGCGACCTTCAAATCACTAGATGAATGCCTTAACCACTGGGCCACGCGCCAACACCAAGTTCCCATAGTTGATGTATATTAAAGATAATTGTTTTTGACTGTCACACAGAATCCCGAAGATAACCGGTGGTACCTGATTGGGATCGTTTCTTGGGGAGAAGGCTGCGACAGAACTGGAAAATACGGATTTTATGCTCATGTATTTAAGTTAAAGAACTGGTTGAGGAAGAGTATAAGGAATTTCCATTCTTCTCGTTAAAGGTTGCAGAGTTCTGCTGTGAAAAGGTTATGGTTATTTTCCGATGTTCACTGAGAAAATTAGGAACAAAGTGTGATGTTTTTAAATTAATGAATCAAACATTGCCAAGCTTGAATTAGTTTTTGATGTGTATGAAATAAAACCATAAACATAATAGATCAAGTTTTCTTCCTGTCACAGTTCTTATTTATTTTTCCCTGTCTGTTTGTAATGTAATTTTTTGCTTCTTCACTTATTTAATGATTCATTTATTCAACAAGGATATCTTTTTCAGTATAGATGTGGCGGTTCATAAAAGTTAAACAAATACATAGGCAATTATTAGTGTGCAAACTTAAAACACACGGTATTGGGGGTAAGGTATTGATGTGGATGGAGAATTGGTTAGCAGACAGGAAGCAAAGAGTGGGAATAAGCGGGACCTTTTCAGAATGGCAGGCGGTGACTAGTGGGGTACCGCAAGGCTCAGTGCTGGGACCCCAGTTGTTTACAATATATATCAATGACTTGGATGAGGGAATTAAATGCAGCATCTCCAAGTTTGCGGATGACACGAAGCTGGGTGGCAGTGTTAGCTGTGAGGAGGATGCTAAGAGGATGCAGAGTGACTTGGATAGGTTGGGTGAGTGGGCAAATTCATGGCAGATGCAATTTAATGTGGATAAATGTGAAGTTATCCACTTTGGTGGCAAAAATAGGAAAACAGATTATTATCTGAATGGTGGCCGATTAGGAAAAGGGGAGGTGCAACGAGACCTGGGTGTCATTATACACCAGTCTTTGAAAGTGGGCATGCAGGTACAGCAGGCAGTGAAAAAGGCGAATGATATGCTGGCATTTATAGCGAGAGGATTCGAGTACAGGAGCAGGGAGGTACTGCTGTAGTTGTACAAGGCCTTGGTGAGACCACACCTGGAGTATTGTGTGCAGTTTTGGTCCCCTAATCTGAGGAAAGACATCCTTGCCTTAGAGGGAGTACAAAGAAGGTTCACCAGATTGATTCCTGGGATGGCAGGACTTTCATATGAAGAAAGACTAGATGAACTGGGCTTGTACTCGTTGGAATTTAGAAGATTGAGGGAGGATCTGATTGAAATGTATAAAATCCTAAAGGGATTGGACAGGCTAGATGCAGGAAGATTGTTCCCGCTGTTGGGGAAGTCCAGAACGAGGGGTCACAGTTTGAGGATAAAGGGGAAGCCTTTTAGGACCGAGATTAGGAAAAACTTCTTCACACAGAGAGTGGTGAATCTGTGGAATTCTCTGCCACAGGAAACAGTTGAGGCCAGTTCATTGGTTATATTTAAGAGGGAGTTAGATATGGCCCGTGTGGCTACAGGGATCAGGGGGTATGGAGGGAAGGCTGGGGCGGGGTTCTGAGTTGGATGATCAGCCATGATCATAATAAACGGCGGTGCAGGCTCAAAGGGCCGAATGGCCTACTCCTGCACCTATTTTCTATGGTTCTAAATGTGAAGCTCTTGCACATCTTTCAGGCTCACTCTCATTTCTCACACAGTGGATCCCGGTTCATTGGGCCATCAGTAAATCAGGGCAACCATTTATTTGGTACCACTCAAAGAACAAAAACTAAATTGAGAAAATAGCCAGGACTCCATTCATTTGCTTGGGACACTATGCCACTAAATTGGGGCAGGAGACCGTTGCCAAACAGTTTCTATCTAGTGTCAGTGACAGGCACCTGCATGGCCGCTAGGCACTATTTTGCCTTTAGAGCAACTGGTTTTTAATAGTGTCAGTTGCTTGTGTTTGTGTTCAACAGTAGCGGTTTTTTTCACTGCTAGTTGGTGAGAAATAAGCAGTAAAACAATTCAGAAGTGTGTTTGCTCACCCTGGTTTCAAGCTTGCCAGAAACACCCTGGAGTGAAAATGAAGTGACTTCACTACTTCAAGTTAATCATCTTGAATGTTACAATGAAAATGAAGATTTAGAGGATACAATCATCTAAAGGTTTATGTGAAGGCAGTCCATTATCTGCACAAGGTGTCTGCACTGATTTTGTTCATTTACAGTCAGTCGTAACTATTAGCAGCTAATACAGTTTCATAGTACTGTAGAGTTATTGGTAGTATTCTAATCTGGTCTGTATTTCATTTAAATACATAAATTGTTACTCAGTGAAACAGTAGTTTGTCTTTTTTATACCTTTTAACTATTTCCATGATACTTCAGTTAATTGTGGCAACCACTTAATTGGGCCAAAATGTCGTGGTTCTGATCTGCCCCAGTTAATTGGAATCCACTGTATTTGCCAAGCAAAATAACACAAATTGAATAACTGGAAAGAGGCCGAAATTCCAACTTTACATGCGACAGAATTACGATACAAGTAATGTTCCCAAAACATTGCTGTTTTATAGCAGGAAATAGTTCAGTATTTCCTCAAATGTAAAAAAATAAGAATACGGGGATATGGCTGTACTGTATTGTTTACTTGTATTGTTACTTGTATCGCTTACTTGTATTGTTTACTTGTCCACCTTGTCGCCTGAAGTCCAGGGATCTAGACAGTAAAGGTATTCAACATGAGCATCCGTGACATTGAAGCAATTTAGTGGAGAATTCCAAACATTCCAATAGACAGATTTCCTCCTTTCAGGATGACCTTCCCTCCCAACCCCCAAGCACAAAATCCTCAAACATCTGTCTGCCTCATTTCCAAGATAAGCATTTAATTTCTACCACAGTAGTAATTTTTTTCAGGTTGTTCTTTTTTTCCCACTCTTTTGCTTCCTAATCCAACTCTTTTCCATTTTCTATTCCAGTTTCCATTCTCCTACATCCATAACTTCTCCAGTGCTCATTTTTCAGAACAGTGGCTGCTTCCTGTTCTTAGCTATTAGCATTTTACCATGAACATCCAGTCCCTCCTCTATTTTCCACCAGGTCCCCACACCTCTTTCACTAACTGAATATGTTCTTATATTAAAGAACTTTCCCCAGCTCATTCATTCCTTTAAATAATGTGTTGCTGCAGGAACCCAAGTAGGTCCTGGCTATGCCTGGCTAAATAAGGTTATTAGAATCTCGATTAACCAGACATAGCCAGGACTTATTTGGATTCCTGCAGTGACACCTTTTTTAGTCCCCAACCCATGGTCTGTATTTCTAAAAGACTCAAATGAAAGCAGCTCCTATTCCTAATTGACCTGCAAAGTATCAGCTTCTGTAGCAAACCTCATCCTTACTTTGGGGTCCTTTCCAATTCTTCGATTTGACTGCACTCTTAAGAATTGAAAATACACGTAGACTAAGATGTTAACTGTCCAGTGCTATCACCAGTGGGATCATCAGTTGATCTGCCACCTGTCTTCAGGAGTTTTGGCCTGCTTCTGATCAAGACTCCCTCGAGGTGGTGGGCCAGCAGTGCTAAAGCACCACCTCCCACTGGTGAGCTTAAAAACTTGGCATCTGCCTCTATCAGAGTTGTTGGTCGCTTCCATCCAACAGATAGTCTACTCTTCAGGTGTCTACGCAACTACTGAAGGGTTTGCAAAAGATGGATACACTAGCCGACTATCTGCCCCTCTGGACGTACTTGGTCCACACCCATGCTGATCCTTTCTCTGCTGCCTCAGCTACAGCCCTGCTGGTTGACTTGATCTCTCTTCTAGTGAAGCCAAGGTCACGCAGCCACTTCTGGAAAGTGAACGCAATAAACCCACGGCAGCCTACTTCGAATGGATAGCATGGGACCTTCCACCCTCTGTCTCTGCACTCTGATCTTAATTCTGCATACTTGGTTAACTTGCGCTCATGGGCTCCATCGATGTTGTCTTCCCAGGGGACTGTGAGTTCACCAATAACCACTGCTCTGCTGGTGTCAGACCATACGATTATATCTGGATGCAATGTGGTGAAAGCTATTTACTCCGGGAAACTGCCTTTCCCGTCCAGGTCAGCCTTGACACACCAATCATTGGCTGAAGAAAGTATGCTTGATCGTGAGCCTGCACTGTACACCCTTGACTTGGAGCCTTCTTTCACAAATGATACGCGATGTTCTGTGCAACATGGGGCATGAGATAAGTTGTGCTGCAGTACTCTCTGCTCAACCGCTTCTGTTACAACTTTGAGAACATGGTTATATCTCCAAGTGTACATGCCGCTGGAAAGATTGACTCTGCATGCACTCAAAATATGTTATAACTGTGCATGGAAAATTAAGTCCACATAGTTTTATAGGCATCTTCAGATTACTTTGTTCCTACCAAGGACAGTACCTCATCTTCCCAGTTTGTCATTGCTTCAATGATACAAACTTTCTTCCTTTCTCCCCATTAGGGATTCACCTGCATCAATTGACAAGGCCATTGATCATATCCATTACTTCTAGTGACTCTCAATCCTCCTCTTCTGCTTAGAACTATAATGGGATTCTTCACATTTTTAGCCTAAATTTCAATAGACCATCTGTTGCCACTCCAAAACAACATTCCCTTTTTGCCTTCCAAACATAAAAGACCCTAAGACATAGGAGCAGCAGTGGATCATTCAGCCGCTTGACTCTGCAATGGCGTTCCATCATGGCTGATTCGTTATTCCTCTCAGCTCCACTCTCCTGCCTTCTCCCCACAACCTTTGATGCTCTGACTCATCAAGAACCCTTCAACCTCTGCTTCAAATAGACTCAATGTCTTGGCCTTCAAGTTGGCTGTGGCAATGGATCCCAGATTCACCACTCTCCAGCTAAAGCAGTTCCTTCTCACCTGTTCTAAATGGTGTCCCTCTGTGTCCTCTGGTCCTAGACTCACCCACCTCAGGAAGCATCCTCCCCACATCCACTCTATCCAGACTTGTCACTATTCAATAGGTTTCAATGAGAATTCTCTCCTCCTCTCCCCCTCCCATTTTTCTAAACTCCAGCAAGTATAAGTCCAGAGCCATCTAACTGTCCTCATATGTTACACACACAAAATTTGCTGCTGAACGCAGCAGGCCAGGCAGCATCTCTAGGAAGAGGTACAGTCGACGTTTCAGGCCAAGACCATTCGTCAGGACTAACTGAAGGAAGAGCTAGTAAGAGATTTGAAAGTGGGAGGGGGAGGGGGAGATCCAGAATGATAGGAGAAGACAGGAGGGGGAGGGATGGAGCCAAGAGCTGGACAGGTGATTGGCAAAAGGGATATGAGAGGATCATGGGACAGGAGGCCTCAGGGAGAAGGAAAAGGGGGAGGGGGGGACCAGAGGATGGGTAAGGGGTATAGTCAGAGGGACAGAAGGAGAAAAAGGAGAGAGAGAAAAATAATGTGTATATCTAAATAAATAACGGATGGGGTACGAGGGGGAGGTGGGGCATTAGCGGAAGTTAGAGAAGTCAACATTCATGCCATCAGGTTGGAGGCTACGCAGACGGAATATAAGGTGTTGTTCTTCCAACCTGAGTGTGGCTTCATCTTGACAGTAGAGGAGGCCGTGGATAGACATGTCAGAATGGGAATGGGACATGGAATTAAAATGTGTGGCCACTGGGAGATCCTGCTTTCTCCGGCGGACAGAGCATAGGTGTTCAGCGAAACGGTCTCCCAGTCTGCGTCGGGTCTCACCAATATATAGAAGGCCACATCGGGAGCACCGGACGCAGTATATCACACCAGCTGACTCGCAGGTGAATTGTCGCCTCACCTGGAAGGACTGTCTGGGACCCTAAATGGTGGTGAGGGAGGAAGTGTAAAGACAGGTGTAGCACTTGTTCCGCTTACAAGGATAAGTGCCAGGAGGGAGATCGGAGGGAAGGGATGGGGGGATGAATGGACAAGGAGATCCCTGCGGAAAGCAGAAAGAGCAGGGGAGGGAAAGATGTGCTTGTGGTGGGATCCCGTTGGAGGTGGCGGAAGTTACGGAGAATTATATGTCGGACCTGGAGGCTGGTGGGGTGGTACATGAGGACAAGGGGAATCCTATCCCTAGTGGGGTGGCGGGAGGATGGAGTGAGAGCAGAAGTGCGTGAAATGGGAGAGATGCGTTTGAGAGCAGAGTTGACGGTGGAGGAAGGGACGTCTCTTTCTTTAAAAAAGGAAGACATCTCCTTCACCCTGGAATGAAAAGCCTCATCCTGAGAGCAGATGCAGCGGAGTTGGAGGAATTGCGAGAAGGGAATGGCATTTTTGCAAGAGACAGGGTGAGAAGAGGAATAGTTCAGATAGCTGTGAGAGTCCGTAGGCTTATAGTAGACATCAGTAGATGAGCTGTCTCCAGAGACAGAGACAGAAAGATCAAGAAAGGGGAAAGAGGTGTCGGAAATGGACCAGGTAAATTTGAGGGCAGGGTGAAAGTTGGAGGCAAAGTTAATAAAGTCAACGAGTTCTGCATGCGTGCAGGAAGCAGCGCCAATGCAGTCGTCGATGTAGCAAAGGAAAAGTGGGGGACAGATACCAGAATAGGCTTGGAACATGGATTGTTCCACAAAGTCACTGAAAAGGCAGGCATAGCTGGGACCCATATGGGTGCCAATGGCAGTTTGGAGGAAGTGGGAGGAGCCAAAGGAGAAATTATTAAGAGTAAGGACTAATTCCGCTGGAAGGAAAGAAGGGAACTGGTTAGGTCTGGAATCCAAAAAGAAGGGGAGAGCTTTGAGACCCTCCTGGTGGGGGATGAAGGTATATAGGGACTGGACATCCATGGTGAAAATAAGGCGGTGGGGGCCAGGGAACTTAAAATCATCGAAAAAATTCAGAGCGTGAGAAGTGTCACAAACATAGGTGGAAAGGGATTGAATAAGGGGGGATAAAACCGTGTCAAGGTACGCAGAAATGAGTTCGGTGGGGCAGGAGCAAGCTGAGACAATGGGTCGGCCAGGACAGGCAGGTTTGTGGATCTTGGGTAGGATGTAGAAACGGGAAGTACAGGGCATGGGAACTGAGGTTGGTGGCAGTGGATGGGAGATCCCCAGAGCTGATAAGGTTGGTGATGGTGTGGGAGACAATGGCCTGCTGCTCCTTAGTGGGGTTGTGATCGAGGGGTAAATAAGAGGAGGTATCCGCGAGTTGTCACTGTGTCTCAGCAAGGTAGAGGTCAGTACGCCAGACTACAACAGCACCCCCCTTATCAGCGGGTTTAATAATAAGGTTAGGATTAGTGCGGAGGGAGTGGAGAGCAGAGCGTTCGGAAGGAGTGAGGTTGGAATGGGAACAAGGTGCGGTGAAGTTGAGACGGTTGCTGTCCCGTCGGCAGTTAGCGATAAAGAGATCCACAGCAGGCAGAAGACCAGAGCAGGGTGTCCATGAAGAGGAGGAGGGTTGAAGACGGGAGAAGGGGTCATCGGTGGGGGTGGAAGAGTCCTTGCCGAAGAAGTAGGATCAAGTGAAGACAGAGCCGGCGGAAGGAGAGTTCAGCGTCATGGCGCACGTGGAACTCACTGAGGTGTGGGCGAAGGGGGACAAAGGTGAGGCCCTTACTGAGGACAGAGCGCTCTGCCTCAGAGAGTTGAAGGTCGGAGGGGATGGTAAAGACCTGGCATGGATGAGAGCTGGGATCAGAGGAGGGAGGCTGGTAGTGCCAGTGGAGAGGGGAGGGTTGGGGTGAGAGGAAGGTGGAGTCTCTGGGGGTCCAGGAGCTGACGATGGGATCTGAGGGAGACGGGGTTGCAGAGTGGTGGTGGTATCCATCCCCCACTTTTCCATTCCTACATCGATGACTACATTGGCGCAGCTTCCTGCACGCATGCAGAGCTCATTGACTTCATTAACTTTGCCTCCAACTTACACCCTGCCCTCAAGTTTACCTGGTCCATTTCCGATACCTCCCTCCCCTTTCTTGATCTTTCTGTCTCTGTCTCTGGAGACAGCTTATCTACTGGTGTCTACTATAAGCCTACTGACTCTCACAGCTATCTGGACTATTCCTCTTCCCACCCTGTCTCTTGCAAAATCTCCTTCTCGCAATTCCTCCGTCTCTGCCGCATCTGTTCTCAGGATGAGGCTTTTCATTCCAGGACGAGGGAGATGTCCTCCTATTTTAAAGAAAGGGGGTTCCCTTCCTCCACCACCAACTCTGCTCTCAAACGCATCTCCCCCATTTCACATACATCTGCTCTCACTCCATCCTCCTGCCACCCCACTAGGAATAGGGTTCCCCTTGTCCTCACCTACCACCCCCCCAGCCTCCGGGTCCAACATATAATTCGCCGTAACTTTCGCCACCTCCAAAGGGATCCCACCACCAAGCGCATCTTTCCCTCCCCCCCCGCTGCTTTCCGCAGGGATTGCTCCCTACGTGAATCCCTTGTCCATTCGTCCCCCCCCACCTGAGTTGGATGATCAGCCATGATCATAATAAATGGCGGTGCAGGCTCGAAGGGCCGAATGGCCTACTCCTGCACCTATTTTCTATGTTTCTATGTTTCTATGTTTCTATGTTTCATCTCTCCCCACCGGTCTTGCTCCTGGCACTTATCCTTGTAAGCGGAACAAGTGCTACACCTGCCCTTACACTTCCTTCCTCACCACCATTCAGGGCCCCAGACAGTCCTCCCAGGTGAGGCAACACTTCATCTATGAGTTGGCTGGTGTGATATACTGCATCTGGTGCTCCCTGTGCGGGCCTCTATATATTGGCGAGACCCGACGCAGACTGGGAGATCGTTTTGCTGAACATCTATGCTCTGTCCACCAGAGAAAGCAGGATCTCCCAGTGGCCACACATTTTAATTCCACATCCCATTCTCATTCTGATATGTCTATCCACGGCCTCCTCTACTGTAAAGATGAAGCCACACTCAGATGGAGGAACAACACCTTATATTCCGTCTGGGTAGCCTCCAACCTGATGGCATGAACATTGACTTCTCTAACTTCTGTTAATGCCCCTACTCCCCTTCTTACCCCATCCCTTATTTATTATTCCCCTCCTTTCTTTTCTCTCCCTGTCCCTCTTACAATCACTCCTTGCCTGCTCTCCATCTTCCTCTGGGCTTTTCCCCCCCCTCCCCCTTTTCTTTCTCCCTGGGCCTCCTGTCCCATGATCCTCTCATATCCCTTTTGCCAATCAACTGCCCAGCTCTTGGCTCCATCCCTCCCCCTCCTGTCTTCTCCTATCATTTCAGATCTCCCCCTCCCCTTCCCACTTTCAAATCTCTTACTATCTGTTCGTTCAGTTAGTCCTGACGAAGGGTCTCGGCCCGAAACGTCAACTGTACTTCTGCCTATAGATGCTGCCAGGCCTGCTGCGTTCCACCAGCATTTTGTGTGAGTTGCTTGAATTTCCAGCATCTGCAGATTTTCTCGTGTTCGTGTCCTCATATGTTGACCGTTTTGTTCCCAAAATAATTCTCATGAACCTCCTCTGGACCCTGTCCAATGCCAGCACATCCTTTCTTAGATAAGGGGCACAAAACTGCTCATAATACTTCAGATGAGCTCTGACCAATGCCATAAGGTTATAAGATACAGGAGCAGAAGTAGGCCATTCGGCTCACCGAGTCTGCTCCGACATTTCATCATGGGCTGATCCAATTCTTCCAGTCATCCCCACTCCCCTGCCTTCTAAAGCCTAAGCATTGCTCCCTTGTTTTTTATATTCTTGTCCTCTTCAAATGAATGCTAACATTGCATTTGCCTTCCATATCACCAACTCTAACTTTAGGGAATCCTATATGAAGTCTCCCAAATCCCTTTACACATCTGATTTTTGAATTTTCTCCTCATTTAGAAAAAACACTGCACCTTTATTCATTTTACCGAAGTGCATGACCATACATTGCCCTAGACTATATTCCATCTCCCACTTCTTTGACTAATCTCACAATCTGTGTAAGTCCTTTTGCAGACTCCCTGCCTCCTCAACACTACTTGTCCTTACACCTCTCTTCATCTCACCCACAAACCTGGCCACACAGCCATCAACTCCGTCATACAAATCATTGACATATAATGTGTCAAGGAGCAGTGCCAACACTGATCCTTGTGGAGTGCCACTAGTCGCAGTCAGCCAACTAGAAAAGGCCCCTTTTATTCCCACTCTTTGCCTTCTGCCAGTCAGCCTATCTTCTATCCATGCTAGAATCTTTCCTGTAATACCATGGGCTGTTATCTTGTTAAGCAGCCTCCTATGTAGCACCTTGTGAAAAAATCTAAGTAAACGACGTCCACTGACTCTCTTTTGTCTATCTTGCCTGTTACTCCCTTAAAAGATTCCAAAGATTTTTGAGTAGCTGCTAGTTGGATATCTGAAGCCAGAGAAAACATAGCTCCCTCAAGTTCGCCAACTGAGTAGACAAGGCAGCGACTCACGGCAGTTCCGTGTTTTGTACACTGGCCAATCAGTGATTAGAATTGATAGGCAAGAATGAATTAAAATAAGGCAGGAGCAAGTAGAGTGGCCAGTGTTGGAGAGGACAGAGTTAGAGTGGGGATTTTAAGGCTTTAGCTCTTCGAGGCTTCAGAGAGGCAATGCTTCAGTTAGAGAAAATGAAAAGCTGTAGGTAGATTTTTCCCCAGAGTTTATTTATTGTTTTCCCTTCTGTATACTTGCTCAGTTAGAACAGAAGGGATGCCAGGCAGAATAGTGGAATGCTGCTCTTGCGGGAAGGTGAAGAGATGTCCAGTGTCCCTGACAACAACACCTGTAAGAAGTGCATCCAGCTGCAGCTTCTAACACTCCGCATCAAGGAGTTGGTGCTGGAACTGGATGAGCTTCAGATCATTCGGGAGGCTATGGGGGTGATAGTACATATAGAGAGGTAGTTATACCTAGGGTGCAGGACACAGGAAACTGGGTGACAGTCAAGAAAGGGAAAAGGGGTGAAGGAGCCAATGCAGAGTAGCCCCTGTGGCCATCCCCCCCAACAACACTTTGGATATGTTTGGGGGGGATGACCTAACAGAGGAAAGTCACTGGCACTGAGTCTGGCTCTGTGGCTCAGAAGGGATGGGGGGAGAAAAGGCGAGCTGTGGTGATAGGTGATTCGCTAGTTAGGGAAACAGAAAAGAGGTTCGGTAGACGAGAACAAGATTACCAGATGGTATGTTGCCTACAGGGAGCCAGGGTTCAGAACATCTCAGATAGACACTCGAAGCTGTGACGCAGGTTGACTCTGTGGTTAAGGAGGCATACGGTGCATTGGCCTTCATCAATCGTAGGATTGAGTTTAAGAGCCGAGAGGTAATGTTGTAGCTATATAGGACCCTGGTCAGACCCCACTTGGAGCACTGTGCTCAGTTCTGTTCGCCTCACTACAGGAAGGACGTGGAAACCATAGAAAGGGTGAAAAGGAGAATTACAAGGATGTTGCCTGGATTGGGGAGCGTGCCTTATGAGAATAGGTTGAGTGAACTCGGCCTTTTCTCCTTGGAGCGACGGAGGACGAAAGGTGTATAAGATTATGAGAGGCATTGATCATGTGGATAGTCAGGGGCTTTTCCCTAGAGTTGAAACGATAGGGTCTTTTAAGAGACTCCTGGATGGGTACATGGAGCTTAGAATAATAGAGGACTATGAATAAAGCCTAGGTAGTTCTAAGGTAGGGACATGTTCGGCACAACTTTGAGGGCCGAAGGGCCTGTTTTGTGCTGTAGGTTTTCTATGTTTCTATATTTCTAGAGCCCTTGGCATTCTAAAGTTGGAGGGTGAATATCCAGAGGTCATGGTTCATGTAGGTACCAATGACATAGGTAGGAAGAGTGACGAGGTTCTGCAAAGTGAGTTCAGGTAGTTAGGTGCTACGTTAAAGGGCAGGACCTCCAGGGCTGCAATCTCAGGATTGCCTCTCATGCCATGTGCTAGTGAGACCAGAAGTAGGAAGATGATCCAGTTTAACGCGTGGCTAAGGAGTTGGTGTAGAAGGGAGGGCATCAGTTTTTGACAAGATGATGAGAGAGATTCATGAAGGTAGGGCAGTGGATGTTGTCTACTTGGACTTTAGTAAGGCTTATGACAAGGTCTGTCATGGGAGGCTAATCTAGAAGATTAAGATGCATGGGGTTTCTGACAAGTTGGCTGTTTAGATTCAGAACTGGTGCCTAGAAGACAGAGGGTAGTGGTCAACCAAGCTGGAGAACTGTAATTAGTGGTATTCCGCAGGGATCTATGCTGGGACCCCTGCTGTATATAAGTGACATGGATGAAAGTGTAGATGGGAGGGTTAGTAAGTTTGCAGATGATAGCAAGATTGGTGGAGTTGTGGATAGTGTACAAGACTGGAAAAGAATACAGCGTGATATAGATCAGTTGCAGATATGGGCAGATGGAGTTTAACCCAGATAAATGTGAGATGTTGCATCTTGGTAGGGCAAATGGAAGGAGATGGTTCACTGTTAAGGGCAAGACCCTTCACAATGTTGCTGAGCAAAGAGCTTGTGGGATCCAAAGTTATAGCTCCATGGAAGTGGTTACCCGGGTCGATTGGGTGCTTAAAGTAGTCTTATGGAATGTTTGCTTTTATTAGTGGATGCACTGAGTTCAAATGCCAAGAAGTTATGTTGCAACTTTATAAAACCCTGGTTAAGCCACATCTGGAGTATTACATACAGTTCTGGTCACCGCACTATAGGAAGGATGTTGAGGCTTTGGAGAGGGTGCAGAAGAGGATACAGGATACTGCCTGGTTTAGAGGGCATCAGCTATCATGAGAGACTGGATAAACTTGGGTTGTTTTCTCTGGAGTGCTGGAGGCTGAGGGGAGATCTGATAGAGCAGGGGTCCCCAACCTTTTTGGCACCGCGGACCGGTTTAATTTTGACAATATTCTTGCGGACCGGCCAATTGGGGGGAGGGTGTTCAAGTAGGGTTAAACTCACCTCAACATGTCTTTTACAGTTAGGGTTGCCAACTTTCTCACTCCCAAATAAGGGACAAAAGTAGCAGTCAAATCCTGACGAAGGGTCCCGGCCCGAAACGTCGACTGTACCTCTTCCTATAGATGCTGCCTGGCCTGCTGCATTCACCAGCATTTTTTTGTGTGTGTTGACGAGACACTTGTATTTACCCCGAGAAAGGCTACCATGACCATGAAGCCTTGCGTGGGCACCTGTGTGCACATGCATGTACGTGCCGATTTTTTTCCCACAAATCGGTTTTCATTTAATCTTTCCAACTACACTGTACATACATTATTTCTACTTTATATAGGCTGTGTATTTATCATATAATTCCTGCTTTTACTATATGCTATTGTTATTTCAGGTTTTATGTGTTATTTGGTAGGTTATTTTTTGGGTCTGGGAACGCTCAAAAATTTTTCCCATATAAATGAATGGTAATTGCTTCTTCACTTCACGCCATTTCGGCACAAAAGGTTTCATGGGAACGCTCTACCTTAGTGGGGGAAATACGGGACAAACCTATTTAGCCCAATATACGGGATGTCCTGGCAAATACGGGACAGTTGGCAACCCTATGTTCAAGTTCAACAGTGTGCGACAGGGGATAAGGAAAGGTGCAGCTGACTCATCTCGTTTCCTCACGGCCCGGTAGCACATGCTTTGCGGCCCGGTGGCTGGGGACCGCTGTCATAGAGGCTTATAAGATTATAAGAGGCATAAGTGGTGGGGAAACTGCTGGAGTCAGTTATCAAGGATGTGATAACAGCACATTTGGAAAGCGGTGAAATGATCGGACAAAGTCAGCATGGATTTGTGAAAGGAAAATCATGTCTGACGAATCTCATAGAATTTTTTGAGGATGTAACTAGTAGAGTGGATAGGGGAGAACCAGTGGATGTGGTATATTTGGATTTTCAAAAGGCTTTTGACAAGGTCCCACACAGGAGATTAGTGTGCAAACTTAAAGCACATGGTATTGGGGGTAAGGTATTGGTGTGGGTGGAGAATTGGTTAGCAGACAGGAAGCAAAGAGTGGGAATAAACGGGACCTTTTCAGAATGGCAGGCTTTTCCCATATAAATGAATGGTAATTGCTTCTTCACTTCACGCCACTAGTGGGGTACCGCAAGGCTCAGTGCTGGGACCCCAGTTGTTTACAATATATATTAATGACTTGGATGAGGGAATTAAATGCAGCATCTCCAAGTTTGCGGATGACACGAAGCTGGGTGGCAGTGTTAGCAGTGAGGAGGATGCTAAGAGGATGCAGGGTGACTTGGATAGGTTGGGTGAGTGGGCAAACTCATGGCAGATGCAATTTAATGTGGATAAATGTGAAGTTATCCACTTTGGTGGCAAAAATAGGAAAACAGATTATTATCTGAATGGTGGCCGATTAGGAAAAGGGGAGGTGCAACGAGACCTGGGTGTCATTATACACCAGTCATTGAAAGTGGGCATGCAGGTACAGCAGGCGGTGAAAAAGGCGAACGGTATGCTGGCATTTATAGCGAGAGGATTCGAGTACAGGAGCAGGGAGGTACTACTGCAGTTGTACAAGGCCTTGGTGAGACCACACCTGGAGTATTGTGTGCAGTTTTGGTCCCCTAATCTGAGGAAAGACATCCTTGCCATAGAGGGAGTACAAAGAAGGTTCACCAGATTGATTCCTGGGATGGCAGGTCTTTCATATGAAGAAAGACTGGATGAACTGGGCTTGTACTCGTTGGAATTTAGAAGATTGAGGGGGGATCTGATTGAAACGTATAAGATCCTAAAGGGATTGGACAGGCTAGATGCGGGAAGATTGTTCCCGATGTTGGGGAGGTCTAGAACGAGGGGTCACAGTTTGAGGATAGAGGGGAAGCCTTTTAGGACCGAGGTTAGGAAAAACTTCTTCACACAGAGAGTGGTGAATCTGTGGAATTCTCTGCCACAGCAAACTGTTGAGGCCAGTTCATTAGCTATGTTTAAAAGGAAGTTAGATATGGCCCTTGTGGCTACAGGGGTCACGGGGTATGGAGGGAAGGCTGGGTTCTGAGTTGGATGATCAGCCATGATCATAATAAATGGCGGTGCAGGCTCGAAGGGCCGAATGGCCTACTCCTGCACCTATTTTCTATGTTTCTATGTTTTCTATAAATAGAGTAGACAGTGAGTATCTTTTTCCAAGAAGTAGAAATGCTTAATACCAGAGAGCATCCATTGAAGGTGACAGTGGGTAGGTTCAAAGGAGATGTGAGGGGGAAGTTTTTTTTCACTCAGAGTGATGGAGCCTGGAATGTTTTGTCTGGTGTGGTGGTAGGGGCAAATACATTATAGGCTTTTAAGAGATATTTAGATAGGCAGATGAATGTCAGGAAGACGGAATGATATGGACATTGTGTAGGTTAGAGGGATTCATTTTTGGGGGTTATTGATTTACTTTTTAGCTGGTTTGGCATAACATTGGGGGCTGAAGGGCCTGTTCCTGTGCTTTACTCTTCTATGTTCTAGACGTTTGGATCTTCTGGCTCTGTTCCAGGGAAGCTGAGACCTGTACTGATGAGGCAGTTTGCACCTAAGCTGGAAGGGGACTAATATCCTAGCAGAGGGGTTTCAAACTAGAGTCACAGGGAGATGGGAACCAGAGTCTCAGAACAGACAGTGGAAAGGTTGTGGAGATAGATTTTGTATACACAGATGTTGTTGAGGCCTCAAAGTCAGGAATCAAAAGTTTGACCATGGTGGGATTAACATCCTGAGCTGCATACATCTCAATACAAGAATTATCGTAGGAAAGGCAGATGAGCTCAGGGCTTGGATCAACACATAGAATTATGATATTGTCGCCATTAGTGAGGCAAGGTTGCAGGAGGAGCAGGACTGGCAGCTCAAGATTCCATGGTTCTGTTGTTTTAGACACAAAAGACTGGGAGGGATTAAAGGAAGGGTGGCATTACTAATCAGGCAAAATGTCACGGCAGTGCTCAGACAGGACAGATTGGAGAACTCGTTATAGGTGGAACTGAGGAATGAGAAAGGTACAACCATATAAAGGGGGCTATATTACAGGCAATCAACAGTCCACAGATTTAGAAGAACAAATTTGGAGAGAGATCGCAGACTGTTGCAAGGTTGCTACAATGGGTGATGTTGTAGGAGAACACCGAAGAAAGCAGGAGGGCTAAAAGAAGGCATGAGTTTGCCCCAGCAGACAATTTGAAGGAGAATTCTACGGGATTCTACAGATTTGTTAAGAGCAAAAGGATCACAAGGGGAAAAACTGGTTCTCTGGAAGATCAGAATGGTAATCTATGTGTGGAGCCAAAAGAGATGGGGTAGATCTTAAATTAATTTTTCACATCTATATTTACTCAGAAGGATTATGTCTATAGAAGTGAGACTTCATAGACCCTATACAGGTTACAGAGGAGGAGGTGTTTGCTGTGTTGAGGCAAATTAGGATAGATAAATTCTCTGGGCCTGACAAGGTGTTCCCTCGGACCCTGTGGAAGGTAAGTTCAGAAATTGTAGGAGCTCTAGCAGAGATATTTAAATCATCCTTAGTGATATGTGAGGTACCAGAGGATTGGAGGATAGCGAATGTTGTTTTGCTGTTTTAAAAAGGCTCTAAAAATAAAGCAGGAAGTTATTGGCTGGTGAGCCTGACATCAGTAGTGGGAAAATTATTGTAAGGTATTCTAGGGGACCAGATTATAAGTATTTGGATAAACATGGACTGATTAGGGATAGTCAACATGGCTTCGTGCATGGTAGGTCATGTCTAACCAATCCTATAGAGTTAGAAACATAGAAAACCTACAGCACAATACAGGCCCTTTGGCCCACAAAGTTGCGCTGAACATGTCCCTACCTTAGAAATTACTAGGGTTACCCATAGCCCTCTATTTTTCTAAGCTTCATGTACCTATCTATCAGTCTCTTAAAAGACCCTATTGTTTCCGCCTCCACCACCGTTGCCGGCAGCCCATTCCATGCACTCACCACTCTCTGAGTAAAAAACTTACCCCTGACATCTCCTCTGTACCTACTCCCAAGCACCTTAAACCTGTGCCCTCTTGTGGCAGCCATTTCAGCCCTGGGAAAAAGCCTCTGACTACCCACACGATCAATGCCTTTCATCATCTTATACGCCTCTATCAGGTCACCTCTCATCCTCCGTCGCTCCAAGAAAGAAAAGGCCGAGTTAACTCAGCCTGTCTTCATAAGGCATGCTCCCCAATCCAGGCAACATCCTTGTATATCTCCTCTGAACCCTTTCTATGGCTTTCACATTTGAGAAAGTTACCAGAAAAGTTGAAGGCGGCAGTGGATGTTGTCTACATGGACTTTAGTAATGCATTTGACAAGGTCCCACATGGGAGGTTAGGCAAGAAGGTTCAGTCGCTCGGCATTCAAGATAAGGTAGTAAATTGGATTAGACATTGGCTTTTGGGAAAAGCCAAAGAGTGGCAGTAGATGGTTGCCTCTCTGACTGGAAGCCTGAGACTAGTGGAGTACTGCAGGGATCAGTGCTGTGTCCATTGTCATTTGTCATCAATTTCAGTGTTCTGGATGGTAATGTAGTTAACTGGATCAGCAAATTTGCAGATGACACCAAGATTAGTGTGTAGCAGACAGAGAAGAAGACTATCAGAGCTTGCAGAGGTATCACTGTTAGATAGAGTTGTGAAGAAAACTTTTGGCACATTGGCCTTCATAAATCAAAGTACTGAGTAGAGGAAATGGGCTGTCATGTTGAAATTGTATAAGACATTGGTGAGACCTAATTTGGAGCATTGTGCACACTCTTGGCCATGCATCTGCAGGAAAGGTATAAATAAAGTTAAGAGTACAGAGAAGTTTTACAATAATGTTGTTGGGACTGAAGGACCTGAGTTATGAGTGTAATGCCCTGGTTCACATTTTTACTGTTATGCTCTAGGTATTTCATTTAGCAGCTCTGTAAGAGCTGTCTGTTCTGCTTTCAGCCTGTTTGGGTTATTAAGGGATAATGTGGAATATGTGCCATCCAATTGGGGGAAGGTTTTCTTGGTGAGGGACACCGAGGTTGGTCTTGGGGTGTTATTTTGGTTTGGCAGGAGATGAAGAGAGAAGATGCTGGGAAGAACCGGTCATAGCATACGATCTGGTGGCAGACCCATTTGTCCAAGGTGGATTGCAAGCGACGTTCGGAAGGTGGTGTGTGCTTTTACACTGACCGAGGGCCCAGCACGTGAGTGACAGAGAAATTCAAGATGAGCTCCGACTTGTGCGCATTTGACTGTTTAATTAAAATGGGTCCTTTTCTTTTTTGTTTTTCTTTACTAACTCTTTAGTTAAGGTTCATAAATATAATTCCTTTAATTGTATGCAGTGTACTGTCTGTTATTTCATGGCATTAATTTGTAACAGGGTAGCAAATTACACAGCATCCACACAAACCAGGGTTTGGGGTGGGAGAGCTGTTTCAGTCTCACGAGTTTGACAGGATCAGAGTTTTCCCTAGACTTACACAGCCAAGGAAACCAGGGAGTTTCATAAGGAAAGATTGAATAGGTTGGGATTTTATTCCTCGGAACATAGAAGACTGAGAAGAGATTTGATAGAGATGTACAAAATTATGACAGGCATAGTTGCAAGCAGGCTTTTTCCACTGAGGTTGGGTGAGATTACAACAAAAGGTCATGCATTAAGGGTGAAAGCTGAAAAGTTTAAAGGGGAATTTGAGGGGAAACCTCTTCACTTCAAGGATCGTGTGAGTATGGAATGAGCTACCAGTGCAACTGGTGCATGCCAGCTCGACAAATGTTTAAGAGAAGTTTTGATAGGTTTTCAGATGCAGGGGCATTGAGGGCAATGGTACCAGTGCAGGTTGATTGTAGTAGGCAAATTAAATGGTTCGGCACAGACTAGTTGGGGCAAGGGGCCTGTTGCTGTGATGTTCTTTTCTACGATTCTATGAATTGTCAGGCAAGATTTGCGCTTAAGGAAGTTATGCTGTCAATGGTCTCTTTTACCATATTCCTCCAAGTACTCTAAGATATCAGTGTTGTAGGCCAAATCAAAGGTGATGACCAATCAGCATATAGGAAGGAGATTGAAAATCTGGCTGAGTGGTGCCATGATAACAACCTCTTACTCAATGTCAGCAAGACTAAGGAACTGATTATTGACTTCAGGGGGAGGAAACCAGAAGTCGATGAGCCAGTCCTCAGAGACGGACAGGGTCAGCAACTGTAAATTCCTCAGTGTTCTTATTTCGCAAGTGCAGTTCCAAAGAACCTCCGCTTTCTTAGAAGCTTGT
Source organism: Mobula hypostoma (assembly GCF_963921235.1). NCBI lineage: Eukaryota > Metazoa > Chordata > Chondrichthyes > Myliobatiformes > Myliobatidae > Mobula > Mobula hypostoma. The sequence goes on along the minus strand of NC_086107.1, from coordinate 67,863,019 downwards.
GAAGATTTGGTATAACATCTAAAAGTCTGATAAATCTCCAGATGTTTAGTAAAGTATATTGACTGTCTGCATCACAGCCCAGTATAGAAACTGTGTGCGTGTGTATATATATATATATATACATACATACACACACAAAGCATTGGCGCAGAAAAGCAGCATCATCAGAAACTCCCATCATTCAGGACATGCTCTCTTCTCACTGCTGTCATCAGGAGGGTGGTACAGGGTGTCTCAGCAATCACACCACCAGGTTCAGGAACAGTTGTTACCCCTCAACCATCAGGCTCTTGAACCAACGGGGGTAACTTCACTTATCCCATTATTGAAATATTTCCACAATTTATGGTCTCACTTTCAAGGACTCTTTATCACAAGTTCTCGATATCTACTCATTATTATTAATTTTTTTTTGTATTTGCAGTTTGTTGTCTCTCGCACACTGGTTGAAAACCCAAATAGATGTGATCTTTAATTAATTCCATTATGGTTAGATTCTATTATGGATTTATTTAAGTATGCTTGCAAGAAAATGAATCTTAGGGATGTAAATATGGCATATGTACTCTGATAATAAATGTACTTTGAATTTTGAACTCCCTTTTAATAATGGTCTCTTCCCCCATCAAGCCTGTTAAATTTCTAGCAGATAATCTCTCTCCAGAAAATAAAAAATGTGTATACTGTCCTGAAGAGGGACAAGGTGTTCTGTTCAATATCTTTCAATCATCATCACTAAATCAATTAGTCATTGCACTGTTGGCATTTTGCCAGTTATGGAAGCTTGCTGAACACAATTGTAAACTCCTGCTTACAAGAGAAACATTTCCAAAGTACCTCTGGGTACTATGCATCCCAGGATAATGAAAGGCACTATGAAAGTGCAAGCCTTTGTCTTCCTATCGCATTAAACTGAAGCTCAATGCAAACTTGAAGTATAGCACTCTGGGCTTTCCATTTGGCACATTCCATGGAGTGAAGCAGCACAGAAGCAGGTCCTTTGGCCCAATTCATCTATGCTGACTGTGTTGCACAGCAAGCTAGTCCAGTGCCCTCTAGACCTTGACTATGCACTTACCTAGATGGTGTTTAAACATTGCTACTGTGCCCACTTCAACCACTACTTCTCACAGCCCAGTTCAGATAAACTACCCTTGATGTCTCTTTGAAATCTTATCTGACCTTAAACCTTTGCCCTTTTGTTCTTAAGCACCCCTTCCCTGGAGGATAAATAAAAGACAGCTTTCATCTCATGTCCTTCTTGATCTCAGATAACTATCAGGTCATGTCTCAGACTCCCAAATTACAGGAAGTAAAGACTGTCTATGCAATCTGTCCTTTTAACTCAGTCCCCAAATTCTGGCAACATCTCAGTATATTATTTCTTGACTCTTCCCAGTTTAGTAACAGTGTGACCAAAGCTGTGCACAACACTCCAGGTGTGGCCTCGTCAACATTTTACACAACTGCACTGTAACTTCCTCACTTCAGTTTACCATTGTTAGTAGTAGGTCATTTCCACCCACTCCCAAGCAAAATATGTTATTTCCATGTGGAATTGCCAACTTTTCTCCCTACAATTTAGAATGATTGGTACAGCCACGAAATAAGTAAACATTAAGCAAATGCTATAAACATAGTTAATAAATTCATTTGTTTCAATGGAAAGGAAATGGCTGCTGCAGTAAAATAATAATCTGTTTTCAAATAAGCTTGTCAAGTTTGTGTTAAATTTAAGAAATAAATTTACTAAGTTTCTGAATCTTTGACAATGATATTTAATCAGCTTTTGAAGTATTTGTGGGACCCAAGAGATGGAGCTCCACATTTCATCATGTAATGAATTTCATACAATCATTAACTTTTCAAAGTCTTTGCCTTCTGATATTAAAAGTTACTCTTAATATATTTAAGAACAAAAGAGTTTTCACTGGTATCTAGGCCAATATTTTCCTCTAAGTAAAACAGGATAATCTAGCAATGTACCTCATTACTACATATGGAATTTAATTTACCCAAAGCACCAAGGAGATTGTATTTAAATTTCACATTGAAGAGGCTGCTTTGGATTGTCACAAATCCATGAAAGGTGTTGCACTGATTGTAAATTTTGCTGGACAATGCTATCCCAACAGTTTACTACTTTAACTGTCACTTATTATTTTTTTAAAAAATCACAGGGATGACTGTGCTTTGAAATCAGCTATAAAAATTAAGATTACACATGGGAAGCACAATGACTATTAGTCATGCCATTACAATAACTGAACACTTAACTAGCACTGGTCAAAACAAATTAAAATAGAATACTCTTACAGTGCATGAGCAACCTGGGCCAACACACCACAAAGACGACAAAAATTCAACATTAATCAATCAATTTAATTAGAAATTAAACACAAAGTCAAAAGGAATCCAATTCAATTTAGTCTGGAACATTTTAACACAAAGAATGAAACTGAAAGATCTTATGAGAATTGTGAACACCAAAAAGGAAAATTAAAGCCAATGTCAAGCTGACTTTACATCAAAAACTAGTGTGATTACAATGAGAGTTGTACACAGCACCTATAGCAGAAAATTATTCACTTGAGACTTAGATTCAGCTTTCAATATTTATAGTATTGCAAGCTTGATTATTAAGCACTTAATTTGAACTTCCATCCAGTATTCCACTTTCCATATTATGAAAATCTTAATTCAACGATTGAGCTGCATTTGTGCAGCATAGTCACTTGCAGTGTCGCATAGCAGAATAAAGGCACAGAAGCTAGTGCATTCAAGTTATGCTTAGCAGAACCCTTAACCATGTACAACAAGGGCACAATCCTCAATAATTACTGCATGAATTTAGCAGAACAATAGAAGAGTCAACTCAAAAATGACTGCTTGTTATGAACTTTTAATCCAAGTTTACCCCAAATCAAGAAGCATTTAACTAAGTGTACAGTTTATGACAAGTCTCATCTTTGGAACCGTACAGCTTTAATCTGGGGATAGTAATTAATGGTATGTAAATTGGACAGCAAGAAACAAGAGGAAACTCAATAGATTTAGTTACAAATAGAAGCAGTCATACAATTTCTTTTGAAACAAAAGATTATGCAAGAAAAATCAATTATGAAATTTGGAAAAGAGTAAATTATCAGTATAATCATATTGAGAATGCAGAAAAAGTGGCTTTGCACTTTCAATTCAACTTATTACAGGTTAGACTTCTCAGAAGCAACGGCACGATCAGGAGAATAATGAGAGTAGGTTTTGATCACCGGCTGTAAAAAGAACATATCCATTATTTTTAATACAGACGAATTAGTTAGAAAAGATGTTAAATATTTAGACAAATTCAAGATAACAATAGTCATTTTATACATCATGGTTTAAGCATAATGTTTTAAAACTTGAAATGCTGGAATTGCAGAGCCTAGAGTGGGTTACAAATTTCACCTTGTTAATTTCTAAGACATGGGCACCACTGGTAAAGCACAAGTCAATGCCAATTAAGTGGCTTCTGAGGACATTTCAGAATTGAGAGCTGGCCAAACTGCAAGGACAATGGACTTGCTTGCCTGAAGGACAACAAATTAGTTTTTATGGGAATCTAGCAGTTAAAACACTAGCTTTTAAAAATCCCAGAATCTGTCTCAATAAATTAAGTGCATCTACTGTCATGGCCAGATACAAATCTACATCTAGATCAATCCAGGATTCGAGTAAACTCAATAACTTGGTCACAATGTTACTCTTTCTTGCAATTCCAAATATCTTACTAATTTTAATGTGTTCTCCAAAATTATGCTGGGTTTATCAATTTATTGGTCAATGCAGGGAAGACTGAAGCCATTCTGTACTCAATAAACATTTTACCATAACTTCCATTCTCCTTCAATCGCATTCTTTTTGAAAACTAATGGTTACAACCCAAGAACCAAGCCTATACAGATTTCACCTCACTCCACTCTCAGGGTAGATTGGATCTTTTCCAAGTTACTGCACAAATCATTCCACTTGTCTAAAACAGCTCTAGGCTTGGATTAAGTGAGGGACTGCTGGGTGGCGTGGCTTGTAGGGCCAGAGGGCCTATTCCACGCTGTACCTCCGTAAAATAAAAATAAATATAAGATCATGGGAAATGTATCACTTTCTGACTTGTATCTACTTGACACGCTTTGGGCAATGTTTTATCTCAAAATTACAAATACCATATTGATAAAAGTGCAAGAAAATACTTAAGAAAGAAATCAGGAGGGCAAAAAGACATGAGGTTGCCTTGGCAGTCAAAGTGAAGGATAATCCAAAGAGCTTTTACAAGTATATTAAGAGCAAAAGGATTGTAAGGGATAAAATTGGTCCTCTTGAAGAGCAGAGTGGTCGGCTTTGTGCGGAACCAAAGGAAATGGGGGAGATGTTAAATAGGTTTTTTGCGTCTGTATTTACTAAGGAAGCTGGCATGAAATCTATGGAATTGAGGGAATCAAGTAGTGAGACCATGGAAACTGTACAGATTGAAAAGGAGGAAGTGCTTGCTGTCTTGAGGAAAATTAAAGTGGATAAATCCCCAGGACCTGACAGAGTGTTCCCTTGGACCTTGAAGGAGACTAGTGTTGAAATTGCGGGGGCCCTGGCAGAAATATTTAAAATGTCGCTGTCTACAGGTGAAGTGCCGGAGGATTGGAGAGTGGCTCACGTTGTTCCGTTGTTTAAAAAACGATCGAAAAGTAATCCGAGAAATTATAGGCCGGTGAGTTTAAAGTCAGTAGTAGGTAAGTTATTGGAGGGAGTACTAAGAGACAGAAACTACAAGCATTTGGATAGACAGGGGCTTATTAGGGAGAGTCAACATGGCTTTGTGCGTGGTAGGTCATGTTTGACCAATCTGTTGGGAGTTTTTCGAGGAGGTTACCAGGAAAGTGGATGAAGGGAAGACAGTGGATATTGTCTACATGGACTTCAGTAAGGCCTTTGACAAGGTCCCGCGTGGGAGGTTAATTAGGAAAATTTAGTCGCTAGGTGTACATGGAGAGGTGGTAAATTGGATTAGACATTGGCTCGATGGAAGAAGCCAGAGAGTGGTGGTAGAGAATTGCTTCTCTGAGTGGAGGCCTGTGACTAGTGGTATGCCACAGGGATCAGTGCTGGGTCCATTGTTATTTGTCATCTATATCAATGATCTGGATGATAATGTGGTAAATTGGATCAGCAAGTTTGCTGATGATACAAAGATTGGAGGTGTAGTAGACAGTGAGGAAGGTTTTCAGAGCCTGCAGAGGGACTTGGACCAGCTGGAAAAATGGGCTGAAAAATGACAGATGGAGTTTAATACTGACAAGTGTGAGGTATTGCACGTTGGAAGGACAAACCAATGTAGAACATACAGGGTTAATGGTAAGGCACTGAGGAGTGCCGTGGAACAGAGGGATCTGGGAATACAGATACAAAATTCCCTAAAAGTATCATCACAGGTAGATAGGGTCGTAAAGAGAGCTTTTGGTACATTGGCCTTTATTAATCAAAGTATTGAGTATAAGAGCTGGAATGTTATGAGGAGGTTGTATAAGGCATTGGTGAGGCCGAATCTGGAGTATTGTGTTCAGTTTTGGTCACCAAATTACAGGAAGGATATAAATAAGGTTGAAAGCGTGCAGAGAAGGTTTACAAGGATGTTGCCGGGACTTGAGAAACTCAGTTACAGAGAAAGGTTGAATAGGTTAGGACTTTATTCCCTGGAGCGTAGAAGAATGAGGGGAGATTTGATAGAGGTATATAAAATTATGATGGGTATAGATAGAGTGAATGCAAGCAGGCTTTTTCCACTGAGGCAAGGGGAGAAAAAAAAACCAGAGGACATGGGTTAAGGGTGAGGGGGAAAAAGTTTAAAGGGAACATTAGGGGGGGGCTTCTTCACACAGAGTGGTGGGAGTATGGAATGAGCTGCCAGATGAGGTGGTAAATGCGGGTTCTTTTTTAACATTTAAGAATAAATTGGACAGATACATGGATGGGAGGTGTATGGAGGGATATGGTCCGTGTACAGGTCAGTGGGACTAGGCAGAAAATGGTTCGGCACAACCAAGAAGGGCCAAAGGGCCTGTTTCTGTGCTGTAGTTTCTATGGTTCTATGGATAACGCTGCCTGCATCTCAACTTGGCCACTGTATAACTACCCCAGTAAGACCAAACCCTGCCAAACCTAAACATGGAAAAATTGTGAGGAAGGGGTGGAGTTATCCACAATCATAACTAAACCAATGTTAATAGGATACTGAAAATAGGATCAATTCCACTTCAGCAGCATTTAAGAGCATTTCCTTAATATTTTCCCAGATAATCTCAAGCTGTAATCTTTTGATAATAATCAAACTGGAAGATTGTGATCAACCATGAATAAGTTCAAAACAGGTACACGAGTTAACATCAGGGTGTGTAAAAAAAAAATGGAAAATGTTAAGTACCTTCTTAGGACAGGCAGCATTGTGCTTATCCAACAATGATGAGACTTGTGCACCATAGTCAGCATGCACTCTGGTCAACAGATCCACCTACAAAGATAATGTCTACTGTCAGAAATACTGCAACATTAGTATTCCATTAACATTAGCATCCCCTCACATCACCATGAAATTCTCAGCACATCTTTTCATGTTAAAGACTTCAGGATCAAGTCAGATTTCTACTGAAACAGCATAAGTTTTCTATGGGCAGCATGGTGGTACAGTGGATAGCACAATGCTTTACCGTGCTATCGAAGAATCTGCTTTGACTGTCTGTAAGGAGCTTGTATGTTCTCCTCCTGAATGCAATGCGTTTCCTTTGGATGCTGCTTTCCTCCCACATTACAAAGGCGTATGGTTAGGAGGAGCGAGTTGTAGGCATGCTATGTTGGTGTCAGAAGCATAGCGATACTTGTGGGCTGCCCAGTCCAATTCTTGTTGATTTGATGCCAATCATGCATTTCACTGTATATTTTGATATACATGTGATAAAGATCATCTTTAATCTGAACCAGTATATAGTTCGAATACCGGTTACAGATTGCCACTTCATCTACTCAATAGAATGTCAGTTCTGGAGATTGACCTAGAAACAATATTTAAACTAACGCTGGTGGTCTGTCAAATAGCATTTCTCAGCTTTATCAATCAAATTAAAAGTCATGAAGGATACTGTGAAAATGGTTGAGAAAATGTTTAAGCTATCCATGAAATTAAGGTGCTAAGTTGTAGCAATTATTTTAGTGTTCACATTCATCATTTCATTCGACATTCAAATCAAAATACTTGATTTTAAAAGTACAAACTTTAAGACTGAAATACCAGATTTTAAAGAAACCTTAAATTTTCTGAAGGCTCATTAATCTCAAACTTAAATTTCTTTTTCTACAGATGCTGCTTGACCTGCTGAGTTTTTCCAGCTGGAGACCAAGGACTGCAGATGATTTGTTTTGATTTTGTAAATATTGCTACTCATTCAGTCACCCCACAGAACTACTGTTAATCATCAGAAAGCAACAAATTACTAACTATTGGAATAGTTGAATTAAAACAAAAAAGTTTCATATAGATGATCAAGAATGGCTCTACCACTAAAAATTAGGAATGTAAATTAGGACAACTTTGTTCTACATCAACTTCTGAAATGACATTACGTTCTGCATGAACACACAGCTGTGGTTGTTAATGCTACATTAGCAATAGCTAAATTGAGCTTACAGTACATCATTACTTTGTGCCACATCTTCTCCCAATGACAGTGGTATTCCATAATGTTAACTGCAGCTTTTCTACGGTAACAGAACTGAATTGGTGCCAGCACTGTCTATCTATATTTTAACTTGTGTGGCACCCCATTATCAATACACTAAGAATATAGCTGCTTTTCCAAATAGCCTACAGATAAATCAAGGTAAAAAATGTTACCTGAAGAGGCAAGAAATTGAGAACAAATTTTGGATTTAAACTTTTGATTTAACATTGGTCCCCTTGGGGAAAAAAAATCTCTATAGACTGCAGGACTTCTGATTTCATTTAATTACTAATTAAACATATGCATTTCCTCTAAAATTGACACAAGCCAAGGAAAACTACGAGAAAGCATTTTGTCCAACCTTCAACTCACCATTCTCTTCTGAATGAAAAGCTGAGCATCCTTGAGATGGTCTGCAATGTTCTCACATAGTCTGCGGCGCTCCTCCGTATTTAGGACATTCACATAAAATGTAGTTACCTAATGCAGAAAGAAAAACTTAAGATCAAAAAAGTGCTCATAAAAACACATTAAATCACCATTTCCAGTTCCGCAGTCCCTGGTTTAATCGGGAAAGACATCTCAGCACTGGTACTGAACAGTTTCTGGTGCCACTGACTTTGATAACTAGTTTGCCACCAAGCATTTCAAACTGAGATGTACTTAAAGTGCAGTCATCAAGATACGCATATGCTCAGTACTAGGTTAAGAGTGCAAAACAACAAATTTCACACTTAACCAGCAATGTACTTGGGTACTATCATTTGAATCAGTTTTGTCAGCCGAGGTGTAATCTTCCTTGCCCACAATAGTCTGCAGAATGCTCAGGCTACTGACAGTAATGACATACAAATTTGATTTTGTGATTGTCTACATGATAATGGATTACCAGGCCAGTTTATCAGCCTCATGGACTTGCAAGTGCATAATAAAGCTTCACGTTTCCAACAATGAACCTCAATTTTAAAAAATCTCAAGAGAATGGAAGTCTATACTACATTGCAATTTCAGAAATGCTTACAAAGGAGTCAATGGTCATAAATATTTAAAATAAAGGTATCTTCACTGACAGAAGATAGATAGATATATAAAAGAGAGACAGAGACAGAGACAGAGAGTTTAGTGCAAGAGGTACATTTCTGCTGTGTGAAGAGTTAAGAGCAGCAAAACATCTAACCACAGGAGTCCAAGTTCAATTGTAGTCACCTGGGAAAAATTATCATCATCCGAGCTGTTGTACCGAGCAACATCACTTGTTGTAGCCAGAGCGTGCTCAATGAAACGAGGCTGAGCTTCAGGGGCACTAAAACTATTTGGATAATAATTTGGGGCGCCACCTGCAAAAGAACAGAATACAATTTATCATTCATCATTCACTTTCAGGGGGTAAAAAAACAGCATTGCTTATGAACAAGCAGAAGAGATTTTCAGGTATCTGTCACCACACCCACCCTATAACAGAAGATAGAAACATAGAAAATAGGTGCAGGAGTAGGCCATTCAGCCCTTCGAGCCTGCACCGCCATTTATTATGATCATGGCTGATCATCCAACTCAGAACCCCACCCCAGCCTTCCCTCCATACCCCCGACCCCTGTAGCCACAAGGGCCATATCTAACTCCCTCAAAGATGCCAAACTCAATCTAGTCCTATGATTGAGGAGCAAGTCTAGCTCTGACTCAAACAGCAGCGGTGAGAGCCAAACATTCCCCTGTATTTCAGGCAGATAGGGTGCTAGAAAGAAAACAGGACTAATCCCGGTCAGTGATTTCTGCTGGAAAGTGCAAACACAGCATTTTATAGGAAACCATCAGGGCCAGCTTTGTTGCTTCATATGGTTAGAAAGCAATTCATAATTGAAACTTGCATGCTCCTAGCAAGTCCAAACTATATTAAAAATACATTCAGTGAAGATCAGGTCACTGAGGTTGGGGATTGGTTAACAGATTCGTAATTGAAAAGTGGCAGAAAATTTAAATTGTATGATTGAAATTACAGGACCATCCTAAAAGTAGTTCTCTTATTCTACAAGTTATTACAAGTTTATACCATGCTTATTACAACATTGTTCTTTGGAATTTGTTCTCTGCCCAGATAGATATATGGGATAGATACATAGGTAAACTGCCTTTTCAAGAATGTGGTTTATGTAAGTAGTGAAGTCTATGACTTCTTCACCTCCCTCCTGTACCTGCTACATAACACAAGCTTCAGGTTAATTAACATATGATAATAGACTGAACCTCAACTTGAACATTACAAACATGCAGTTTGTGTTATGGTTGTTAGGGTCTTGAACAAAATTTACTACTGATTTCTATTATAATTATCTTCAAAGTTGTATTTTTCTATTTTATGATACTTGCAAATACCTGCAGCAATGCTTCATTTTTGGTAAACAGAATTTGTTTGTTAAGTTCATGGGCAATTAGTGATAGGCAATAAACAGAGTGTCTGCAAGGATCAACCACATATGATTGAAAGCCTGGTTGCAGACCAGAACACTTTTGCATCCAAACTGTGATAATGGACATGTGCTTTTTTTTAAAACAATAAACTGTGTCACAGTAATTATGGAAATTTTTAATTCTAAATTTAAAGCAAATTGTATTCCACAGCTACCCTGATGGAATATGAAATCTGGTCACTGCCTGGACATGAACTCAAGTCCAGCTCTCTGGATTACTCATTCCACAACCAATCTGCTGTAACTACTGTTTCTGGAAACCAGCTCCTTTGTTTTTTTTTAAATTATGATAGGAATATCCAAAAAAAAGGTAAGATTATCTGAACTACAGAGAAGGAACTTTGCTCTCATGTTGAGTACTACTACATTCAACATGGCTGCATAAGGCATGATTTATGATTAATGCTGCTGCCCTTGAGATCAATCACAAAACCAGAATCAAAGCACTATGAACATTGATCCAACAAGAGGATAATTCAAATACTTACCCTGGTTATCAGTGGAGCACATTGGTCCATCCCTCTGATAGTTTGTCACACGGCACTTAAATGGGCAGTTGACAGGCAGCTGAAGATAGTTCGCACCCAGGCGGTGCCTATGAGTATCAGGGTAAGAAAACAAGCGGCCCTAAACAAGATTAGGAGAAGATTACAGAAAGGTGCTACATGGCCATTTAGGCTAACAGTGAATTAATAAAGCTAATTTTACAACTAAACCAATTTAAAGTTTGTTGATAAAAGGGGAAATTCCCTGTAAGGAATGAATTTTGAACATTATGGTCAAGCTATCTCAGCATAAGTATTCACCCACATTAACAGTTCCGTCAGCCTGAAAGGAAGTACCAGAACTCTAAACGTAGGAGACCAACAAGCACCAACAATTCTTCCCTTTTTCCCCCCATTTCTCCCAAAGCCCTTTCTTCCCAATAAACTACAGTTGAGATTATGTAAAAGAAACAAATACAACCTTGAATTACTTGTGCCCTTTTGGATTCTAAATTCCTCTCTAACAATGCAATTCAGGATCCAGTGGAACGCGGAAAAATGACAAGTAATGACTGGATGTTTTGAACTTAAACTGATGACATGCTAATGATACAGCTTGCCCAATCATTAGGGAAGATCTAAACCCCACTCACATTTCACAAAAATACAAAATTTTGATTTGATAAATAGCACTGTTAAATTATTTAAACACACTAATTCACAAGGTTCTCTTTATGAATTCTTTAAATATAAATCACTCCTTTTCAGTTCAGGTAATTTCCCCATAAGACTTGTAGTCACATTTCATCCATGCCAGGAGAGACTGGGGAATGGGGAAGTAAGTTTCACCCTCTTAATACGAAGCCAATGTTTTTCCAACATACCTGAAGCATCTTGTCAGGACTAGGTTCAATGCCTGGGGGCATGTTACTGGGGTCAAAGGCTATTTGTTCCACATCTGCAAAATAGTTGACGGGGTTCTTGTTGAGGACAAGCTGTCCCACAGGGATCAGTGGGAATTCCTTGTGAGGCCAAACCTGGAACAAACTAGGTGTTATTTATAATCATAAAACAGCAAAATCAATTAGAAGATCACTGGTGTATCCTCCCCTTCTCCAAGATCTTCCATCAGGATCCTGTGTGAGCAAAAGCATCAAACCCCTACTTGTATAAACATCTACTGGCCATTTAAAGCATAAATATCCAGTTTCTTTCTTAAAGAGCAAGAAACTGTTTGAAAGAGTTTTTGATTTACTCAATGGTACAGGTTAGTAACATTCAGCAGAATTCAATCATAAGTCAACATTAGCTGGCACAAGAACCATCTCTCCCCAGTCTTAGTCCAGAGCTACATCCATTTTCAAACTTTGAACTGGAATGCAAATTATTAACCACAACTACTATTTAAAGTTTTGCTTTATAAAAGAGTCCACTTCAGCTCTACTTTATACAAGTACCTAACAATGAAGTTCCATTGATTACGGAATCCCACCTCCCTTCCCTCTCATCCTTGCCCACAAATAACAGACAAACTTCAAAGTTTAGACAAAATTTATAATTATAGTAGTTAAGGTTGTTCAATGTGTCCTGAGGCTGAATGCAGTGTCCTTAGAATGGGGTACTTGCCCAGTAAGATTAAGTGCTCTTTTTAAAAGAAAGACATCTTGCAAAGAAAAGATTCTTTAAAAAAAACCAAGTTCTTACTATCTGCAAATTCGAGGACTGACCTTAGTTACATCAAAGGGATTCCATCGATGTACTCTTGCCTCTTGAAAGCTCATGACTTGGATATACAGAGTCCAGGATGGGTAATTTCCAGAAGCTATAGCATTGTAGAGATCGCGAAGAGAATAGTCAGGGTCCTCAGAAGCCAGACATTTAGCTGCCTCCACAGAAAGATTTCGGATGGCTTGGTTTGTCTGTGAAAAACAAAGTGAATTAATTCAAATGAGATTTGGAACCTTAAATCATATACCTTTATTTCTCAGCTACAATTGGCTACCCCAAAACAAACCAGTTAAAGTGCATTTTCCCATTTAGGAGCTGCAGCTGTCATCATCCAAAGGCAACTCCGTGGAACAGTTCTCAAACTGTGCTGGCACATTCACTCCTACTAGTTTAAATATTTAGGAACTCAACACTATATAATACCCACATGCCAAGATTCTGATTTTGTGGATGCAAATCATGTCCTGTGCTAAATGCCAAATCCTCAATGGAGTTCAGGGTTCCACTGCTAACTTGTCTCCTTGTCACCGTAATATTTGCTGTGTTGATCCGTTAGAGCAGTTGGTCAGAAAACTCACCTCATATGTTGAAACCCTTTACAAGTGCTGAAAAAAGATAGCTGTTTATGGGGAAGATGAGAATTAGTTGATGTGGATAAGAGGTCAAAAACCTGGGACTGAATCTAACATTTCTTTGCAATAATGGGAAGAAATTGGTTATAGGTGCTATTGTGGCTGCTGTACTTGGTATAGGTGTGGAAGTCCACATACTTGAAAATCACTCCAGTTGTCTTACAGTTCATATATGGGGATGCAAGTAGGGGATTAAAGGCACCACAGTGGTGCAGTTGTAACGCAACATGGGGCAATCCGGAATTCAATTCCGGTGGCATCTGTAAGGAGCTTGTATATTCTCCCTGTGAGTAAATGGGTTTCCAGTGGCTGTTCTAGCTTCCTCCCACTGGTTACTAGGTTAACTGGTCATTGTAACTTGTCCTGTATGATTAGGAGAGTGTTAAATGGGTGGGTTGCTGGGTGGTGTTGCTAGTTGGACCATAAGGGCCTGTTTCACACTGTATCTCTAAATAAACAAGTCTGAAGGGTCATGATGCACTACTCACAGGACATATGTTTCTAACATTGCCCTCATCCTCATAACCACTACGTGGTGACTGCTTCAAGCTGTGCATGGAAACAAAGTATGCAGGGTGTCAATAGTTGCTACGCATTGCGGTTCTATTTGTCCCTAGAATGTATTGACCAAATGAAACTAAATGTAAAGAGCTTTACAGTGTTTATTCTAAAGTACACTTAGTGCACAGGCAAAAGGGACTTAGCAGCAGACAAGAGAGTGACAGAGTCAGATGATGTTATAAAGGTGCAAATTGGCACTCTTATGAAGACAGTTACATGGTCTGAAATTTTAAAAAAGGAGAATAATTCTGAAATTAGTCAAATCATGTTGGAGAAGCACTAAGCCACCAACAGCAGCTGCAGGGATGCATGTTGAACTACCAGGCATAAAATCGCCGAAGTTTTATAATGTAATAGTGACAGGTACATATCAGTAAAATACAAGCTATGATTCTTTTAATCGTTTCTGTAAATTTTCTGCATTGCAACTATTTCCTGTTCTTGGCAGCTGGATGTGAACATTAGTGATACAGCCCCATGTCGAGGAGTTCATTTAAAAGGCAACTCTAGTTTGCAAACATACTTAAAGATTTAAATTTGACTACTTGCAAAATAATTTATGTTGAGTCTTGACTGTCCATCTAAAATTACAGTCACAAGTTAATTAACAAACTTTACTATACCTTGAAATGGAATTTGCAATAAACAGCCTCTTGCTTGTCATTGACCAGCTTAAATGTGTGCGACCCATACCCATTCATATGACGAAATCCATCAGGAATTCCGCGGTCACTATAAAGAATACTGACCTAGGATAAAGAAGTTCTACAGCTAAAAAAGATATACAGTGCATGCCACAGTATACTGTGCAAAGTAGCTCAAGTCCAAGCTGACATTAATCCAAATGGTTCTGTACACAGTGCAGACCATGGTCCAAGGATCAATATCATACAGGAAATGTTTAAAAAATAAACACGTTACCGTACTACTAAAAATCACTCTGATTAAAGGCTTGACGAAATTGAAGTATATTAAGATCTCATTCAAGACAACCACTACTCAATAATTGTTTCTGGGGATTAAATTCCACTTTCATCTGAAAGATGTTAATACAAACTGAAATCTGGGTTAAAATAAACAACATTGGTTTTGTTCACTACTGCCTCAATGCATTCCCCAATGAAACACTTAACTGTACATGCAAATCCAACTCAAGTGAGTTTTGTCCTTTGTTTCTTGCCAAGATTCTTGATTTCAATTCATTTTTTTGCCAGCTTTAAAGGAGCCAGTGTTCATCACATATAGCTTTGCAGATTCTCGCTGTCTCAGAATCTTTTACAGTTCTCCAATCCCTTTAAGTATTAAGGATAATTTGTAACAGAGCAACACACAAATTGATAGACAAACTCAGGTCAGGCAGCATCTATGCAGGGAAATGTAAAGTCAACATTTTGGATCGAGACCCTTCATTAAAACTGGCAAGAAAGGCAAAAGCCCGAATAAAAAGGGGAAAGGGAGCATCACAAGCTGGCAAGTGAAAGAAGTCCCATTGAAAGGGAAGGAGGAGGTGGATGGGGGAGGGGTACATGAAAGGGCATGGTGTGAGAAACTAAGGGATGACAGGTCGAAGAGACAAAGAGCTGAAGGAGGAAATCTGATAGGAAGAGAATAGAACACAGTATAAAAAGGAGTGGAGAACCAAAGGGAGGTGATGGGCAGGTCAGGAAATACATGGAGGGTAAGAGGAGAGTCAGCACAGTAATGAGGAAAAGTAGGAGGGAGGGAGGGAGGGAGGGAGGGGGAGGAAAAAAAACAGGGGAGCAGTTACCAGAAGTTAGGAGAAATTGATGTTGATGCCAGATTTGTGATATAGTGTCTCCCACATCATTGTTACTTCTCAATAACATTTTGCTCCTTTAAGTTCCCCATTTTATGTTCAAAGCATTTATAAACTGAATTCACTTTAAAAAGTAAATGACACCTGTGTATTACTTAAAAGCCAGTGTAATACCAACAAGGATTAGCAGCAGGCCCACCTTGATGAATGTAGTTTTAAGAGCGATTTTTCAAATTACAGCCATCAAGATCATTAAACAAGAAAAATAAACTCATTTGGAAATAATTTTCTAGACCAAAAAAATTGGCTCAGTATCAGTTCTTATCCCAAGGAAGAAGTGACTTCATAGAGATGTACAAGTTGATAAGAGGTATAAATTGAGTGGACAGTCAGCACCATTTATCCAGGACAGCAATGGCTATGAGAGGGCATAACTTTAAGGTGAAGGAGGATAGTGGGGGGGGGGATTGTCAGAAGTAGGTTTTTAAATTATGTAAACAGACATTAGTGCATAGAACACTGCCAAGGTGGTAGCAGAGGCAGATATTTAAGGGACTCTTATAGGCACACAGATGAAAGAAAAATAGAGGGTTTTGTGGGAGGGAAGGAGTAGATTGATTTTGCAGTAGGTTACAACATTGGCACAACTGTGGGCTGAAGGACCTATACTGTGCTGTACTGTTCTATGTTCCATGCCTACATGGTAATTTAAACATAACAATGTCTCAGCCAACTCAAGATATACTTCAAATCTAATAATAGATTCTCTTATTCACCTGATGAAGACTTTCTGGGCGAAGTGAGAAGAAGTCCCAGACCATATCAGCATCTTTGAGGTGAGTCTGGGGGTTCCTCTTCTGGGTATGAATGAATGATGGAAACTGACAAGATGGAAATACATAATATAATAAAACGCATACTTACACAAATTCTATCACTAACTTTTTCCAACACAGGGTTATGTCCATACATAGATTCAGCATGCTAATCCAAATTGGTTAGCCAATTGTCAAAATACTTTTAAGTTCATCTCTATTCCCCTCCTCACCATAACATGGCATTTCTAAAATTCGAGTGTTAACCCAAGTAATTTGCCTGCAACAAGGATAAATAGAACCATGGATTTTACAGTATTCTGTAATCTTTAATGATTAAAAGATCTAGAGATGCAATCAATATTTTTTGAGAGCCACATAACTAGCTGAATTTGAATTAATTTTCCAGCGAGTCTCAGAAAGGTTCAGGTCCCCAGAATTAATTTTCTGTAATTTCTATGCAAATATTGCATAGCTCATGCTGAAAGCTTTAGGATAATTTCAGTGATTGTGTGGGTCTAAAAGGTGCTCTAATCACACATCTATTGAAGCATTTGTGTGTACATGTCACAGTCAGAAAAAAGATGAAGTATCTAGAAAGATGAAAAACTTATCTAGGTAAGTTTGTAGCACTGCTTATTAATGAAGTGCAAGTGACAACCATACACAATTATGTTCCACAAATATGTATAGTCTTGTGGATTACGTTAAAATCTGTGCAAAATTAAAAGTGTTCAATTCATAATTTTGCAGGGAACCTTTATATAAAAGTGGAGACATCCAGAAATTTACTGCTTTTCCGTACAAGATATTTGAGGGACCTGGGGGAACAGACC
The DNA here is from genome assembly GCF_963921235.1 of Mobula hypostoma. Lineage (NCBI taxonomy): Eukaryota > Metazoa > Chordata > Chondrichthyes > Myliobatiformes > Myliobatidae > Mobula > Mobula hypostoma. Next base: position 67,845,975 of record NC_086107.1, on the reverse strand, counting down.
ACTGTCAGCCTCACAAATGTCTATCCACACTTGCTCCTACTCAGCCCATCTACTTCCTCCCTTTACAAGTTTAGTGAGTTTACTTTTCAAATTGTCATTAATCTTTATTTTAAAAAAATATTTTATCAGCAGCTGTTACTAACCAAAAAAGGGTCCCGGATGAAGAATATAGGTGTATTGTTACCAGTCAAATCCCAAATTCCATCTTCAGTGTAAAACTTGCAAGCAAATCCTCGAGGGTCACGAACTGTGTCTGCAGAACCAGATTCACCCCCTAGAATTCAATCAAAGCAGTGACACTAGATAACCAAGGTGGGGGAAGGAAAGTCACTATGACTCAAAGTACACAGCTTTATATGGTAGATAGAACTAGAAAAACAAAACAAAATGTAGATGCTGAACACAGGAAATAAAAACAGTGCTGAAGATACTCTCAGGTCAGGCTGCATCTATGCAGTGACTAAATTAACTGAACAGGTCAATGATCATTTATAGTTATTTGTAGCATTAACATACACATTGAAGATAACAATCTCTACTTCCTGCAGATGAGTAGCTCCATACAATGGATACCAATTAAGGTCTCTGCCAATGACATTTTGAAGCCAGCAGCAGAGTTTAGAGGTTAATGAAACATTGTGGGATCTAGTTACTGTTTGTCAAATACCCAAGGTTAATTTAGTTCATTTGGCATGAAATACCTGCGAATGGGGCAGAAGAGGGAGGAGGAAAAAGAACAGTTGTAGACAGTACTGGTGTATCTTATACTGACACTACAACTGTTCTAAAAGAGGTGCACAACTGATTCTATAGATAGAAAAAAATCAATTTAAAGAATTAGTTTAAAAAAATTACATTGCAACTGTCGTCCCCCAATATGTCAGCTTTTGCCCAAGGAGAGATACCCAATTATCCAAATTCTTGCTGCATATATTACTGCATCGTGTGCATACCCTCAACTGAAAGGGAATACATTAAAGAAAACTACCTCCATCTTGTAAAAGTTAAGACAAACAGTTGTCTACTCCTTCAGGACTGATACTGAATATTCCTTGAAGAGTGATAGTGACTGGCATTTAACACACTCTACGTTACAGTTCTACATTACATCTACAAGTCTGCATCTCAGCACACTTATACTAAATTGAAGCATCAACTGTTGATGTTATCAATGCGCAAAAGGCAAATGCAATATGTTGTCAAGAAAAACAAAATTGTATTTTAATTTCCAATTTTATCTTTTGAACCAAAGAAATCCAAGCTGAAGTGGCAGAACCAAGTTTATAAAACAGTGATATCATTATTTCATTAGATTTTTTAAAATTTCAAAACCAGCTTTCACAAGGAAACTCATGTCAAAGACCAAAGACATTCAGTGAAAAGGGTAAAATATTTGAAGATGTGACAAAAAGGCAGTAAATGTTAAAGGAGTAGGGATAGGTGATGGTTAAGAATTTCAAAGTTCAAAGTACATTTATTACCAAAGTATATATACAATATATCACCATCCACAACCCCGAGATTCATTTTCTTGTGGGCATACTCAATAAATCCAATAACTATAATAGAATCAATGAAAGACCACCCCAAACATGGCAAACAACCAGTGGGCAAAAGACAACACTGTGCAAATACAAAAAGAAAATAAATAAATATATCAAAAACAAGAGATGAAGAATCCTTGAAAGTGAGTCTATAGGTTGTGCGAATAGTTCAGTAATGGGACAAGTGAAGTTGAGTGAAGTTACCCCTTTTAGTTCAAGAGCCTAATGGTTAAGGGATAGTTTTCCTGAACCTTGTGGTACAATATGATGGCAGAACATAGTATTAATGGTAAGACTCTTGGCAGTGTGGAGGGTCAGAGGGATCTTGGGGTTCGTGTCCACAGGAAACTTAAAGCTGCTGTGCAGGTTGACTCTGTGGTTAAGACGACATACGGTGTATTGGCCTTCATCAAACATGGTACCGAGTTTAAGAGCCGAGAGGTAATGTTAGAATAGAATAGAATATCTTTATTGTCATTGTTGTGGAGCAATGAAACACAGTTTAGCAGCTCAACGTTTTGCAGCATGACAAAGAATATATACATAAAATAAACTCTAAAACCTCAGGAGTCCAGTCCAAAATTAATAATATATGGATGGCAGGGTAGGACTATTGCCCACCTGCCATTCCTGGAAGTGTGATGCATTTAGCTGCCGCCGTCTTAGGAGGGGGGCAGGAGAAGGGAAGAGGGTGTTATACATTTCACTGCTTGTGGGTAGAAGCTGTTAAGGAGTCTCTTTGTTTTCATCCTTAATGCTCTGTACCTCTTCCCAGAAGGTAGAGGGGAAAACAGGTGATGTCCAGGATGAGTAGGATCCTTTGAAATACAAGTAGCCTTCTTTCGAAGTCTGCCAGTATAAATGTCTCTGAGGGAGGGTAATGTTGTGCCAATAACCCGCTCTGCTACCCTCACCACCCACTGCATCCTTCCTGTTCTGTTCTGTGCAGCTGGCAAACCACACTGCACAGCAATACGTCAGGAGGCTCTCTATAGTTGTCCGATAGAAGTTGATCAGCAGGTGATGAGGGAGGAAAGCGTGCTTTAGCTTCCTTAGGAAGTAGAGCCTCTATTGGGCCTTCTCCACCTGATAAGAGATATGGGCAGTCCAGGTGAGGTCAGCCGAGATGTGGACGCCGAGGAACTTGAAACTCTCTACTCTCTCCACCTCTTTCCCGTATATGTGCAGAGCAGAGTGCTCGACGTGCTTTGATTTCCTGAAGTTACAGCTATATAGGACCCTGATCAGACCCCACTGGGAGTACTGTGCTCAGTTCTGGTCACCTCACTACAGGAAGGATGTGGAAACTATAGAAAGGGTGCAGAGGAGATTTACAAGGAAGGTGCCTGAATTGGGGAGGATGCCTTATGAGAATAGGTTGAGTGAATTCGGCCTTTTCTCCATGGAGAGGCGGAAGATGAGAGGTGACCTGGTAGATGTGTATAAAATGATGAGAGGCATTGATCATGTGGATAGTCAGAAGCTTTTTCCCCAGGGCTGAAAAGGCTAACACAAGAGGGCAGTTTTAAGGTGCTTGGAAGTAGGTACAAGGAGATGTCAGGGAGTTGTTTTTTTTTTAAAAAAAGGCAGAGAGTGGTGAGTGCATGGAATGGGCTGCCGGCAACAGTGGAGGTGGCAGATATGATGGGGTCTTTTAAGAGACTCCTGGATAGGTACATGCAGCTTCGAAAAATAGAGGGCTATGGATAATCCCAGGTAATTTCTAAAGTAAGTACATGTTAGGCACAGCTTTGTGGGCCGACGTGCCCGTACCATGCTGGAGATTTTCTATGTTTCTATGCAAATCCTTTGGCTCCTGTACCACCTTCCTGATGACAGCATATCCTGGGTATTTGGGGTTCCTGATAACAGCATATCCTGGGTATTCAGGGTTCCTGATGAAGGTGTTGCTTTTCTGCGTCAACGCTTCGAGTGGACGTGCTCAATCGTAGGGTGGGCTTTAACTGAGATAGACTGGGCCATACCCTCTACTTTTGTAGGACTTCCCATTCAAGGGCTTTGGACCTCTGGTCTCCTCTTCCTGAAGTCAATAATCAGTCTTGCAAACATTAAGTGGCTTCTGTGGTACCACTCAGCCATATTTTCAATCTCCCTCCTACATGCTGATTCGTCACCACCTTTGATTCAGCCTACAACAGGGGAGTCATCAGTGGTAGTGGAACTGTGCTTAGCCACACAGTCAAGTGTAAAATGGGTAGAGCAGGGGGCTAAGCACATAGCCTAGTGGTGCACTTGTGCTGATGGAGATTATGGAGGAGATGTCATTGCCAATCCAAAATGACTGTGGAAAATGCACAAGGAAGTATTGAGGCCAAAGTCTTGAAGCCTATTAATTAGTTTTGAGGAGATGATAGTATTGAACGCTGATGTCCACGTCTTTGCTGTGGAAATATTCCAGGGTTGAGTGAAGAGCCAATGAAATAGCACCTGCTGTGGACCTATTGTGTCAGTAGGCAAATTAAAAGTGGATCCAAATCACTTCTCAGGCAGGAGTTGGTATGTTTCATCATTGACATCTCAATACACTTCATTCAACGCCTAGCATTTAGTAAAGATGTCAGAGGTAGTGTTTCATTTCTTTAATTACAGTGTTACATGCCTAGAGTGCACTATCAAGGGTGGTGATAGAGGCTGATACAAGAGAGACATTTAAGAGGCTCTTTGATAGGCACATAGCAGTAAGAAAAATGGAGAGTTACAGGCTACGAAGGCGGGAAGGGTTATATTAATTGTGAAATAGATTTACATACGAGGGGTGATTGATAGGTTCATGGCCTAAAGTAGAAGGAGTCAATTTTAGAAAACCTAGCAAATTTATTTTTCAACATAGTCCCCTCCTACATTTACACACTTAGTCCAGCGGTTGTGGAGCATACGGATCCCTTCTTTGTAGAAGTCGGCGTCTTGGACCTCCAAAAAGTGGTCCACAGCAGGGGTGATTGATAAGTTTGTGGCCTAAGGTAGAAGGAGATGAGCTATACAGCTCTCATTACATGCACGTGCAGTTCAACGCTCAGTGATTATGCAGAAAGTTTGAAGTTAATACTCAAACTTACACTATGGTACCATGGCAACATATGATGGCACAACACTGTGGGCCAAGTGGCCTGAACTGTGCAAAATATTCAAAGTGCAAGGAACATGTCCACTTTTTCTTGACTCAAATTAGAATAGTTATCTAACTTTCAGGTTTTAAAAAAAAATGGTCTTCTAGATGAGATAAAACAACCAGTAGATGATCATGTAAAAAATACAAAATTTTCTGTGCAAGTTTTCCCAGCAAGTTCTTTTAACATTGGAAAAGGATAGACTAATTACAAAGCAAAATTTTCCTAATAGTAAAGGTGGACAAAAAATTATACCAAATCAGTTGACTAACATCCTTCAAAGAAATCCCTACAACGAATGCCATAAGACAAAGGAGCAGAATTACACCATTTAGTCCATGGAGTCTGCTCCACAATTTAAATCACGGCTGATTTATTTTTCCCCCTCAGCTCTATTTGCCAGCCTTTTTCCTATAACCTTTGACACCCTCATCAATCAAGGACCTATCAACCTCCACTTTAAATATTCCTAATCACTTAGTCTCCACAGCTGTCTGCAGCAATGAATTCCACAAATTCACCCTCTGGCTTTTAAAAAAAAATCCTCTTCTACTCTAAAGGAACATTCTTGCATTCTAGTGCTGTGCAGACTAGTCCTAGACTATACCATTATCCGAAACATCATCTCCATGTCCACTATATCTCAGTCTTTCAATGTTTAGTAGGTTTCAATGAGAACCACCTCCACTCCACACCACCCCGCCCCCCCCCCCCACCCTGCCCGGCATTCTTTTAAACTCCAGCAATTTAAGCCCAGAGCTAGAGCCTTCAAATGCTCCTCATATTAACCCATTCATCCCTGGGATCTTTCTTAAACCTCTTCTGGACCCTCTCCAATGCCAACACATCCCATCTTACCCAAACCTGTTCACAGAACTCCTAATATAGTCAGACAAATTTATTATAAAATTTCCATTACAACTTTGCTTTTATATTCTAGTCGTTTCAAAATGAATGCTAACATTGTATTTGCCTTCCTTATTACCAACTCAAATGCAAGTTAACTTTAAAGGAGTCCTGCACTAGGACTCCCAAGTCCCTTTGCACCTCTGATTTTTGAATTTTCTCCGTTTAAAATAGTCCACCCCTTTATTCCTTCAACCAAAGTACATGGTCATTACACGCACTTCCGTACAATGTATTCCATCTGTCACTTCTTTGCCCATTCTCCTAATCTACACAAGTCCTTCTACAGACTCTCTCCTTCCTCAATACTACCTGCCCCTCCACCTATCTTAGTATTGCAGAGAAACTTGGCCACAAAGTCATTAATTTTGTCATCCAGATCATTAACATACAACATGATAGTAGCAGACTCAACATTGACAGCTACCCAAAAAGGTTCTCTTTATTCCCATTGTCTTCATGCTAATCTTTCCTGCTCTTGTTTAACAGCCTCACGTGTAGCACCTTGTTAAAGACCTTCAGAAGATCTAAATGAATTTCATCTACCGACAATCTTTTGTTGATCTTTGTCTTAGTGATTAAAGCAAACAAATGAGTGACAACCTTCACACGAATCTGGGAAATTGTGCCAAATCTTGAGGTCTCAAGTATTATCTGCAAAATGGAATCTTTATTTTGGTTAAATCAATTATAAAGCAAACAGCATCAGTAAATCTTCATAGATCTTTTCTGCAGTCTTTCCAATTTAACATCATTCCTAAGCCCACATGTATGTAAATAGGGCTAGCTTGGATAGGCATCTTGGTGCTGTATGACTATACAACACATCATGCTGGGCTAAACACCATTGCTCTAATGTAGATCAGTTTTGCAGGGAACTGCCATGAGGAGTACTTTCTTTGGGGTTTGGGTTAACTTTACAAGGATTCTGATGTAGACATGAGATAATTTCTCATTTCATTTCAAAGACACCGTCTGACATTTAGAACCATAGAAATAGAAACTACAGCACAGAAACAGGCCCTTTGGCCCTTCTTGGCTGTGCCGAACCATTTTCTGCCTAGTCCCACTGACCTGCACATGGACCATATCCCTCCATACACCTCCCATCCATGTATCTGTCCAATTTATTCTTAAATGTTAAAAAAGAACCCGCATTTACCACCTCATCTGGCAGCTCATTCCATACTCCCACCCCTCTGTGTGGAGAAGCCCCCCTTAATGTTCCCTTTAAACTTTTCCCCCCTCACCCTTAACCCATGTCCTCTGGCTTTTTTTCTCCCCTTGCCTCAGTGGAAAAAGCCTGCTTGCATTCACTCTATCTATACCCATCATAATTTTATATACCTCTATCAAATCTCCCCTCATTCTTCTACGCTCCAGGGAATAAAGTCCTAACCTATTCAACCTCTCTCTGTAACTGAGTTTCTCAAGTCCCGGCAACATCCTTGTAAACCTTCTCTGCACTCTTTCAACCTTATTTATATCCTTCCTGTAATTTGGTGACCAAAACTGAACACAATACTCCAGATTCGGCCTAATGCCTTATACAACCTCATCATAACATTCCAGCTCTTATACTCAATACTTTGATTGATAAAGGCCAATGTACCAAAAGCTCTCTTTATGGCCCTATCTACCTGTGATGACACTTTTAGGGAATTTTGTATCTGTATTCCTAGATCCCTCTGTTCCACTGCACTCCTCAGTGCCTTACCATTAACCCTGTATGTTCTACATTGGTTTGTCCTTCCAACGTGCAATACCTCACACTTGTCAGTATTAAACTCCATCTGTCATTTTTCAGCCCATTTTTCCAGCTGGTCCAAGTCCCTCTGCAGGCTCTGAAAACCTTCCTCACTGTCTACTACACCTCCAATCTTTGTATCATCAGCAAACTTGCTGATCCAATTTACCACATTATCATCCAGATCATTGATATAGACGACAAATAACAATGGACCCAGCACTGATCCCTGTGGCATACCACTAGTCACAGGCCTCCACTCAGAGAAGCAATTCTCTACCACCACTCTCTGGCTTCTTCCATTGAGCCAATGTCTAATCCAATTTACCACCTCTCCATGTATACCTAGCGACTGAATTTTCCTAATTAACCTCCCATGCGGGACCTTGTCAAAGGCCTTACTGAAGTCCATGTAGACAATATCCACTGCCTTCCCTTCATCCACTTTCCTGGTAACCTCCTCGAAAAACTCCCAACAGATTGGTCAAACATGACCTACCACGCACAAAGCCACGTTGACTCTCCCTAATAAGCCCCTGTCTATCCAAATGCTTGTAGATTCTGTCTCTTAGTACTCCCTCCAATAACTTACCTACTACTGACATTAAACTCACCAGCCTATAATTTCCTGGATTACTTTTCGATCCTTTTTTAAACACCGGAACAACGTGAGCCACTCTCCAATCCTCCGGCACTTCACCTGTAGACAGCGACATTTAAAATATTTCTGCCAGGGCCCCCGCCATTTCAACAACTAGTCTCCTTCAAGGTCCGAGGGAACACTCTGTCAGGTCCCGGGGATTTATCCACTTTAATTTTCCTCAAGACAGCAAGCACTTCCTCCTTTTCAATCTGTACAGTTTCCATGGTCTCACTACTTGATTCCCTCAATTCCATAGATTTCATGCCAGCTTCCTTAGTAAATACAGACGCAAAAAACCTATTTAAGATCTCCCCCACTTCCTTTGGTTCCGCACAAAGCCGACCACTCTGATCTTCAAGAGGACCAATTTTATCCCTTACAATCCTTTTGCTCTTAATATACTTGTAAAAGCTCTTTGGATTATCCTTCACTTTGACTGCCAAGGCAACCTCATGTCTTCTTTTTGCCCTCCTGATTTCTTTCTTAAGCATTTTCTTGTACTTCTTATACTCCTCAAGCACCTGATTTACCCCGTTTCCTATACATTTCATACAACTCCCTCTTCTTCTTTATCAGAGTTGCAATATCCCTTGAGAACCAAGGTTCCTTATTCCTATTCAATTTGCCTTTAATCCTGACAGGAACATACAAACTCTGCACTCTCAAAATTTCCCCTTTGAAGGCTTCCCACCTACCAATCACATCTTTGCCAGAGAACAACCTGTCCCAATCCACGCTTTTTAGATCCTTTCTCATTTCTTCAAATTTGGCCGCCTTCCAGTTCAGAACCTCAACCCTAGGACCAGATCTATCCTTGTCCATGATCAAATTGAAACTAATGGTGTTATGATCACTGGAACCAAAGTGCTCCCCTACACAGACTTCTGTCACTTGCCCTAATTCGTTTCCTAACAGGAGATCCAATATTGCATCCCCTCTAGTTGGTCCCTCTATATACTGATTTAGAAAACTTTCCTGAACACATTTTACAAACTCTAAACCATCTAGACCCCTAACAGTATGGGAGTCCCAATCAATGTATGGAAAATTAAAATCCCCTACCACCACAACTTTATGTTTCCTGCAGTTGCCTGCTATCTCTCTGCAGATTTGCTCTTCCAAGTCTCGTTGACTATTGGGTGGTCTGTAATATAATCCCACTAATGTGGCCATACCTTTCCTGTTTCTCAGCTCCACCCATAAGGACTCAGTAGACAAGCCCCCTAATCTGTCCTGCCTGAGCACTGCTGTAATATTTTCCCTAACAAGCAATGCTACTTTACCTTCATTCCTCTGCCTCGATCACATCTGAAACATCGGAACCCTGGAATATTAAGCTGCCAGTCCTGCCCCTCCTGTAGCCAAGTTTCACTAACTGCTACAACATCATAATTCCACGTGTCAATCCACGCCCTCAACTCATCCGCCTTCTGCTTTTATTTCAGCTTTCTAGCATCTGTAATTTATTTGATTTTCACTCAGAGTGATAATGATAGCTTAGCAGTTAGCACGATGTTCTACAACACCAGCTACAAGATTAGGCTTGGATTCCTGCCACTGTCTGTAAGGAGTTTGTACATTATCCTCCTGACTGCGTAGGTTTCCTCTGAGTGCTCTAGGTTCCTCCCACATTCCAAAGACAGATAGTTAGGGTGAGCGAGTTGTGGGCATGCTACGTTGGCACCACAAGCATGGCAACTTCTGTGGGTGGTCCAGCACAATCTTCACTGATTCGATGTGACACAAGCAATCCATTTCATTGCCTGTTTTGTTGTACGTATAATAAAGCTTTGATAAAAAAGAGCTAGCAACCTAGAACACTAAACTGATTATAAAAAGTATTGTTTCCTTAACTTCTCAGCTTGAGAAAAAAGACTAGAACTTTCCACACTGAACAAAATTATGTCCCTAAAACACAATTTTAGTACCCCATCCATTATTTATTCATATACACACATTCTTTCTCTATCTCTTCCCCCGTCCCCCTCACTATACCCTTTGCCCATCCTCTGGGTTTCCCCCCCTCCCTTTTCCTTCTCCCTGGGCCTCCTGTCCCATGATCCTCTCATATCCCTTTTGCCAATCACCTGTCCAGCTCTTGGCTCCATCCCTCCCCCTCCTGTCTTCTCCTAACATTTTGGATCTCCCCCTCCCACTTTCAAATCTCTTACTAGCTCTTCCTTCAGTTAGTCCTGATGAAGGGTCTCAGCCCAAAACGTCGACTGTACCTCTTCCTAGAGATGCTGCCTGGCCTGCTGAGTTCACCAGCAACTTTGATGTGTGTTGACACAATTTTAGTGTTTTGATTCTAGATTCCATCCCACTAAGTATAGTGCACATTGCCCAATTTCTTGAACTTTTCCAATATTGAAGGAACACTCTCATTCAATTATTAGAATAAAATTGAACCAAGTCCAGAAGAGAAAGGAGTCTTTCAAATACACTGACAATAATTGAAAATTCTATAGCAAGTACTTGATCACTGCTCGGGGAGAAGGGTCTGCACTGTGCAGGCGCATGATGTAGCGCGCCAAGGTTTAAAAAGAGAATATTTTCCAACGGTTCTTGTTTCAGTCGAAGCAAGCAGCTGAGAAGAAGGGAGTGAAGAAATCGGGTAGAAAAAGTCGTTTTTTTTTAAAACACTGCTCAGAGAGAAGGATCTGCACTGCGCAGGAGTGTGACGTAGCGCACCAAGGTTTAAAAACAGACAGCTATATACAGTGGCCATCGTCGGAGTGGACTGAGTCAGAGTGGGATAGCTTTGGCTCAACAGGCTTCGGCGAGAACAGGCAGAGGCCAGGGTAGGTTCCGGTAAGTTTTTTGTTCAGCTTGTTTAGAGTAGAGAGAATTCCAGGCAGGATGTTGGAATGCTCCTCTTACAGGATGTGGGAAGTCAGGGAGCCCTCCGGTGTCCCTGACAACAACACCTGCAAGAAGTGCATCCAGCTGCAGTTCCTAACAAACCGCGTTAGGGAACTGGAGCAGGAGCTGGATGACCTGCGGATCATTCGGGAGAATGAGGAGATTATAGATAGTAGCTACAGCGAGGTAGTTACGCCAACGGAGCAGAGCACAGGAAATTGGGTCACTGTCAGGGGAGGGAAGAGAAAAGGGCAGGCAGGGCAGGGTTCCCCTGTGGCCATTGCCCTCAACAACAAGTATACCGCATTGGATACTGTTGAGGGGATAACTTACCTAGGACAAGCTGCAGTAGCTGGATCTCTGGCACTGAGTCTGGCTCTGCAGTGCAGAAGGGAGGGTGGAAAAAGAGGAGAGCGGTAGTGATAGGGGTGCAGATAGGAGGTTCTGTGGTCATGACAGAGAATCCAGGATGGTTTGTTGCCTCCCGGGTGCCAGGGTCAAGGATGTCTCTGATCGCTTGCGTGACATTCTGAAGTGGGAGGGTGATCCGCCAGATGTCGTGGTGCACATCGGTACCAATGACATAGCAAGGAAGAGTGAGGAGGTCCTGGAGAGTGAGTAGAGAGAGCTTGGTAGGAAGTTGAAAAGCAGCACCTCAAGGGTGGCAATCTCAGGATTGCTACCTGTGCTACGTGCCAGTGAGGGTAAGAATAGGATGCTCCAGAGGATGAACAAGTGGCTGAGGAACTGGTGTAGGGGACAGGGTTTCAGATTTCAGGATCATTGGGACCTCTTCTGGGGTAGGTGGGACCTGTACAAGAGAGACAGGTTACACTTGAACTAAAGGGGGGACCAATATCCTTTCAGGGAGGTTTGTTAGTGCTATTGCGGAGGCTTTAAACTAGATTTGCAGGGGCATGGGAACCAGAGTGCCAGAGCTGACAGTGTGGCTGGGGTGAAAATAAATGACGTTAAAAGTTCAAGCAAATCCGCTAATAGAAAGGTTGTTGGTGGTGGTAAAAATCTTCTGAGGTGTATATATTTCAATGCTAGGAGTATTGCGGGGAAGGCGGATGAGTTGAGGGCGTGGATTGACACGTGGAATTATGACGTTATAGCAATTAGTGAAACTTGGCTACAGGATGGGCAGGACTGGCAGCTTAATATTCCAGGGTTCTGATGTTTCAGATGTGATCGAGGGAGAGGAATGAAAGCTGGGGGAGTAGCATTGCTTGTTAGGGAAAATATTACAGCAGTGCTCAGGCAGGACAGATTAGAGGACTTGTCTACTGAGTCCTTATGGGTGGAGCTGAGAAACAGGAAAGGTATGGCCACATTAGTGGGATTGTATTACAGGCCACCTAATAGTCAACGAGAGTTGGAAGAGCAAATCTGCAGAGAGATAGCAGGCAACTGCAGGAAACAAAGTTGTGGTGGTAGGGGATTTTAATTTTCCATATATTGATTGGGACTCCCATACTGTTAGGGGTCTAGATGGTTTCGAGTTTGTAAAATGTGTTCAGGAAAGTTTTCTAAATCAATATATAGAGGGACCAACTAGAGGGGATGCAATATTGGATCTCCTGTTAGGAAACGAGTTAGGACAAGTGACGGAAGTCTGTGTAGGGGAGCACTGTGATTCCAGTGATCAAAACAACACCATTAGTTTCAACTTGATCATGGACAAGGATAGATCTGGTCCTAGGGTTGAGGTTCTGAACTGGAAGAAGGCCAAATTTGAAGAAATGAGAAAGGATCTGAAAAGCGTGGATTGGGACAGGTTGTTCTCTGGCAAAGATGTGATCGGTAGGTGGGAAGCCTTCAAAGGAGAAATTTTGAGAGTGCAGAGTTTGTATGTTCCTGTCAGGATTAAAGGCAAAGTGAATAGGAATAAGGAAGATTGGTTCTCAAGGGATATTGCAACTCTGATAAAGAAGAAGAGGGAGTTGTATGAAATGTATAGGAAACAGGGAGTAAATAAGGTGCTTGAGGAGTATAAGAAGTGCAAGAAAATACTTAAGAAAGAAATCAGGAGGGCTGAAAGAAGACATGAGGTTGCCTTGGCAGTCAAAATGAAGGATAATCCAAAGAGCTTTTACAGGTATATTAAGAGCAAAAGGATTGTAAGGGATAAAATTGGTCCTCTTGAAGATCAGAGTGGTCGGCTATGTGCGGAACCAAAGGAAATGGGGGGAGATCTTAAATAGGTTTTTTTGCATCTGTATTTACTCAAGAAGCTGGCATGAAGTCTATGGAATTAAGGGAAACAAGTTGTGAGATCATAGAAACGGTACAGATTGAAAAGGAGGAGGTGCTTGCGGTCTTGAGGAAAATTAAAGTGGATAAATCCCCGGGACCTGACAGGGTGTTCCCTCGGACCTTGAAGGAGACTAGTGTTGAAATTGCAGGGGCCCTGGCAGAAATATTTAAAATGTCGCTGTCTACAGGTGAGGTGCCGGAGGATTGGAGAGTGGCTCATGTTGTTCCATTGTTTAAAAAAAGGATCGAAAAGTAATCCGGGAAATTATAGGCCGGTAAGTTTAACGTCAGTCGTGGGTAAGTTATTGGAGGGAGTACTAAGAGACAGAAACTACAAGCATTTGGATAGACAGGGACTTATTAGGGAGAGTCAACATGGCTTTGTGCGTGGTAGGTCATGTTTGACCAATCTATTGGAGTTTTTTTGAGGAGGTTACCAGGAAAATGGATGAAGGGAAGGCAATGGATATTGTCTACATGGACTTCAGTAAGGCCTTTGACAAGGTCCCGCATGGGAGGTTAGTTAGGAAAATTCAGTCGCTAGGTATACATGGAGAGGTGGTAAATTGGATTAGACATTGGCTCAATGGAAGAAGCCAAAGAGTGGTAGTAGAGAATTGCTTCTCCGAGTGGAGGCCTATGACTAGTGGTGTGCCACAGGGATCAGTGCTGGGTCCATTGTTATTTGTCATCTATATCAATGATCTGGATGATAATGTGGTAAATTGGATCAGCAAATTTGCTAATGATACAAAGATTGGAGGTGTAGTAGACAGTGAGGAAGGTTTTCAGAGCCTGCAGAGGGACTTGGACCAGCTGGAAAAATGGGCTGAAAAATGGCAGATGGAGTTTAATACAGACAAGTATGAGGTATTGCACGTTGGAAGGACAAACCAACGTAGAACATACAGGGTTAATGGTAAGGCACTGAGGAGTGCAGTGGAACAGAGGGATCTGGGAATACAGATACAAAATTCCCTAAAAATGGCATCACAGGTAGACAGGGTTGTAAAGAGAGCTTTTGGTACATTGGCCTTTATTAATCAAAGTATTGAGTATAAGAGCCGGAATGTTATGATGAGGTTGTATAAGGCATTGGTGAGGCCGAATCTGGAGTATTGTGTTCAGTTCTGGTCAACAAATTACAGGAAGGATATAAATAAGGTTGAAAGAGTGCAGAGAAGGTTTACAAGGATGTTGCCAGGACTTGAGAAACACAGTTACAGAGAGAGGTTGAATAGGTTAGGACTTTATTCCCTGGAGCGTAGAAGAATGAGGGGAGATTTGATAGAGGTATATAAAATTATGATGGGTACAGATAGAGTGAATGCAAGCATCCTTTTTCCACTGAGGCAAGGGGAGAAAAAAAAACCAGACATGGGTTAAGGATGAGGAGGGAAAAATTTAAAGGGAACATTAGGGAGGGCTTCTTCACACAGTGTGGTGGGAGTATGGAATGAGCTGCCAGACAAGGTGGTAAATGCAGGTTCTTTTTAACATTTAAGAATAAATTGGACAGGTATGCATGGGAGGTGTATGGAGGGATATGGTCCGTGTGCAGGTCAGTGGGACTAGGCAGAAAATGGTTTGGCACAGCCAAGAAGGGCCAAAAGGCCTGTTTCTGTGCTGTAGTTTTTCTATGGTTTCTATCTAAAGATCTCCTCCTCCAACTCTACCCCCACCCCAGGTTGCCCTTAGGCTGAGGGCAACTCACTTCCACTCCCATTGAGGATTGCAAGACACACTCATGTTAATTATTTCACAAGGAGTTGACATTGCATACTAGCTACTATACAAACTTGATAGAGTAAGGTCTGGTGAAACAGCAAGGCAGTCAGAGACAAGCGGAGGACAAGATCACACACAAACATTGACACACTCCACACTAAGCACACCCAGACAAATAGACAATAGAGCATGGGGTGGTGCAATGATCACATGAATTTCAGATAACTCTTACCAACAGTTGAGAAGCGAACAGAGACAGATGTTCTTTTTCCAATATTCTGAAATACTTTGGCCTTACAGTATCTTGTGATGTCATGGGTCACCTCAAAAAAACCAAAGGCACCTGGAAGAAATCAAACTATGTTAATTCCTAAACCTTGAGTTTAGGATTCATTTTAAAGTTTGAACCTTCTTAAAATAATAACCTTAACATTCAAATCAACTTTCTCTTCATTATATCTACTCATGGTGAGTGACATTCAAATTTAAATGAATTACTCAAAACATGGCATTTTCTGAACAATTTTTTGCTGACAATTATTGGACCCTATTGTGTTTTTAAATGTACGAATACCTGTATACAGTTCAAGGGTTGAATCCATACAGCTCCTTGAAGAGTGAAGGAAAGGGGAAATCAGCAGCAAAAAAAATTGGCAAGTGGGAATAGCAGAAAAGAGCGTTAACTTCAGAAAGTAGCAGATATTGATACAGGTAAACAGTGAAAGACTGCTTCCACTCAAGGGCAAATAAAATGCTGGAAACACAGGTCAGATAGAGTCTGTAGAAAGTGGAAAAGTCAATATAGATTCTTCCACAACAACTTGCAGATAAGGAAGCTAAAGGATGAACTACTTCACAATATAATTTACTGAAAGGAATATTGATCCTACCCTTTTGTATCCCTCATGGTTTGCCAACAGTTATAAGGGTTGAATTTCAATCAACAATTCCAAGTTCTTGCCATAAATCATTGGATATTTCACAGTAAGGCTACCTTCTAAATACTTCAAGTGCTTGCCAGTTCTTTAATTCTGCTTTAACAGGCTACAGGAGTAGGCTATTGCTTTGCATTAAGCTACACATGCAGACAGATCCAAAAAGGTATTATTTTATGGTGTAATAAGGCCAAATAATGAGCTTTGCAATCAAAAACAACTGAAATTCAACCATGATAGGATTGATCCTTGACCATGTCCTGTTGCATGATGGATCAAGTAATCACACAAGAGATAACTGTAAACAACAAAATCTTTTTCACTTTCTACGGACTCTATCTGACATGTGTTTCCAGCATTTTATTTGCCCTTGAGTGGAAGCAGTCTTTCACTGTTTACCTGTATCCAAATCTCTTACTAACTCTTCCTTCAGTTAGTCCTGACGAAGGGTCTCGGCCTGAAACGTCGACTGTACCTCTTCCTAAAGATGCTGCCTGGTCTGCTGTGTTCACCAGCAACTTTGATGTGTGTTGCCAGAGATAACTGTAGTTTTTCTTGTAAATCAAACACTAGTAATGAGAAATATTCAGTTCCATGGTCTATTGCAGTGACAAAAGTGTAACGAAAACTTTCTAATCTTAAAACTGCCTCAGTGAACAGTAATCCTTCTGGCAAATATGAATGATAATTTCACATGGGTAGATGTATGGATTAATGTCATAACAGGCTAGATACCAGGAATTCTCTATACAGAAACATTTTTCCCTTCATTTGCATGGATGAGTTAGATATCACCATAGGATGATGTTACACTTAGAACTTAATACCTTAATTAGATGATAGCAAAAGAATGAAAACTAGATTTTGTAATCTGGATACATTATTCCCTTTGATTTTACACTTTTACATAACCAACCACCCCAACATACTGGCGGCTTTGACAAGGTCATATATATCGGCCATCACTGACCACTATGTCAAGATGGCTGCTTCTTTTGATATAAATTGTTTTGCTCCTTCAAAATTCAAGAGAATTTACTCCCTTCAAAATTCAACAGATAAATGTTTGCAATGATCTGTACAGTTAGTAATATTTTGCCGTTCCACTACTAGAACCATTTCGTAGTTAATCCTTTTTAAATTTCACAAGTTACCAAGGAGAGCTTGGAACTCAAGGCCAGTACCGTTACCACACCCAATCACTGTGCTAATTGAGCAAGTCAATTATTTAATAATTGGAATCTATTTGAAATCATGCCAGTTACATTACCAAGTACACAAAAAGACTTGGCATGAACCACTACTTTGCCATTTTACTTTGAAATACTATCTTTAGAAAACCCGAATCTTTAATACATCTACTTCCCTAATTAAAAAAGGTAAGAAGCAGTTTGTTTTAAACCCCATCCTGGAGTATATCACGAGGAATTCTGCAGATGCTGGAAATTCAAGCAACACACATCAAAGTTGCTGGTGAACACAGCAGGCCAGGCAACATCTCTAGGAAGAGGTACAGTCGACATTTCGGGCCGAGACCCTTCATCAGGACTAACTGAAGGAAGAGCTAGTAAGAGATTTGAGAGGGGGAGGGGGAGAGGGAGATCCAAAATGATAGGAGAAGACAGGAGGTGGAGGGATGGAGCCAAGAGCTGGACAGGTGATTGGCAAAAGGAATATGAGAGGATCATGGGACAGGACCATGATCCTCTCATATCTCTTTTGCCAATCACCTGTCCAGCTCTTGGCTCCATCCCTCCACCTCCTGTCTTCTCCTATCATTTTGGATCTCCCCTTCCCCCTCTCAAATCTCTTACTAGCTCTTCCTTCAGTTAGTCCTGACGAAGGGTCTCGGCCCAAAACGTCAACTGTACCTCTTCCTAGAGATGCTGCCTGGCCTGCTGCGTTCAACAGCAACTTTGACGTGTGTTGCTGGAGTATATCATGTGCTGCCGCATTTTTTGGGAGATGATCCAGTTAACTTCTAATATAAATAATAGATAGAACCTGTTGATTTTCCCCCATTGGGAATAATTATCCACCAGCCTCTAATACTTTTGTTGCAAAGTTACTACCATTTTGCACAAGTACAATTCCAGCTCATTTAGGCGATGTCAACTGTATGAGAACAATAATTGCTTCTTGAAGAAATGTGATGCATGGTGGCTGATGCCCATAAAAATCAGTGCAAGTTATCCAGCTCTTATACATGTAGCTGGCCCTCATCATCAGCTACTTTTCTCAAAATAATGGGGAAGAGAGAATACAAAAAAAAAGACAGCTTTTAAACCAACATATTAAGATTCTGCATCTACCATTTAAGGTGATGTCACAATAAGCACCAACTCAAGTAACTCTAGGTGGAGCAGATGCAGAAACAAAACAAGGCAAGTGGGCAGGGAGGGTGATTATGATCCAGACAATATATGACCTCTTAAGTGTTTACTACACTGATAATTATTTTAGCTACAAAACACAAGCCAAATTTTGAATCATGGTCTAACCAAACTGATAATGATCAGTTAATATATTGTGCATTTTCTGTTTATCCTACGAAGGACAAGATTGGAAACAATTTACTTTCACAGGAAAATCATTCAGTTAGAAGCTTGCCAAAAGAATAAATGAGGTTCAGAAAAAAGGAAATTGAAGCAACTTATTGAATTCAAAGCCACTATTCATAATTACAAAAATTCCCAACCAACACAATACATGTTTTAAGAAAGTGAGAATGATTTTTCTTTAAACTGGCTTGACTATGAATATATGCTAGCCACAACAGAAATTTATACAACTTAGTAGCAACTCCCAAATATCTTTTTTCACGTTTTAAGGATGCTCTACAGAAGACTAGGATCAATCGTTGCTCTGAATTATATTCACCAATTTACTAATCCCTGCTTTTTCAGGTGGATAAAAATGTATAAACTCACCTGCCCCCTTTGCATGTACAACACGCTCAGGGATCCTCTCCCGATCAAAGTGTGCCATTTCATCAAAAAACACAACATCCTGTACAAGCAATGGCCCTCTAGGTCCAGCTGTAATGACATTCAACTTGTCTCCAACAGGCTGGCCTGCTCCGGTGGTCAAAACATCTGCAGGCTAGAAGAATGAACATTGTAAATCTCAAAACACTGTGTGCTATAGATTAAATGACCAAAGTTGCACAGAAAAATAAAGCATGTAATCATGCAATTCTTTTCCTGCAGAGAAAATTCAGGAAAAAAATTACCAGACATCCTACTTCAGCCATATAGATGGAAGGCTCTCAATATGGCCTATGCCATTCCACCTTTCTAATTTCACATTCACATGTGGTCTAACAAGTGCTTTGAACATGCAGCCACTAAAAGTAAACATGGTTTTAAAAATCTTTTGATTAGACAGCATTTTACTATTCAAGCTTCATCTTTCTTGTTTATTTTTATGTCCAAGGTAGTGATCTTCAAGTGCTAGAATATATTAGGGCTCCAGTAATCCTATTCATTACCTTTTCTAAAACTCCTTCCATCTTCTACTGTTTTCAACTGGCAACCATTATACCTTCCTCAGACACCCAGTGTCTGTGGGCCACATCTTTGTCATCAGAGAACAAAGTAGGAAAATGTGCATTTCAATCAGTGTTTTTCCCACACACACATTTCTATGTTAACTATTATTCCAGGGCTCTATTCCTTTGAGTCTTCACCATTTATAATCAATGCCAAAAGTGCCTGTTTCAAATAAATGAACTCCCTTTCTTCCATTGATTAATCAAAATATACTCCACTTAAAGACAGTACAGTTATGCTTTCTACACAATCTTAACTCCCACTGATAAAGGGTCTTAAACCAAAGGGGATAACTTCACTCAACTTCACTTGCCCCGACATTGAGAAGTTCCTACAACCTATGGATTCACTTTCAAAGACTCTTCATCTCACATCCTTGATATTCATTGTTTATTTATAATTTCTTTCTTTTTGTATTGCACAGCTTGTCAGCTTTTGCACACTGGTTTTCCACCCTGTTGATGCAGTCTTTCATGGATTCTATCATAGTTATTATTCTAATATGGATTTATTGAGTATATCTGCAAGAAAATGCATCTCAG
Organism: Mobula hypostoma; assembly: GCF_963921235.1. Taxonomy (NCBI): domain Eukaryota; kingdom Metazoa; phylum Chordata; class Chondrichthyes; order Myliobatiformes; family Myliobatidae; genus Mobula; species Mobula hypostoma. The sequence continues at coordinate 67,826,130 of NC_086107.1, read as the reverse complement.
GGTTGTATATGGTGACATATATGTACCTTGACAATAAATTTACTTTGAATTCTAAAGGCTCACTGACCAATGGTGGCTCCAACTTGTCAATTATAGAAAGCACTGGAAAAGCAGGTCAGGAGTTCTGTACACAGAAAAATACTTAATTTAATGTCCATTTATCCAAAAATATATCTTATTTTTACAAGAACATTTATATTTATTCTTTTTAATCATTACAATCTAAAATTGAGACATTTTCTCCACAACTACACTTAAATTTTTGCACTAATACCTAGCACTATCTCATACTTTGTATCTGGTTTCACTCATGTCCCTTGATCTGGACTTTCTTAGCATGTTGGGGAAAAAAAAATCAGTATTCAAATCTTGATCACTTCATCTGCTGTTCAAAGACCAATTCCACAACCTATGGACTCACTTTCATAGACTCTACTATTCATGTTCTCAATATTATTTAATATTATTGTTTTTTGTGCTTGCACAGCAAGTTTTCTTCAGCATGTTGGTTGTTTGTCCATCTGTGGAGTTTTTCCTATTGATTCTACTGTGTTTCTTTGTACCAACTCTGAATACCCATAAGAAAATGAATCTCAGAGTAATACATAGTTTAATAGTAAATTTACATTGAACTTTGAATATTTATACTCTTTTATGCACCTGATTTCATAAAAGCCATACATTTATTGGCTAAAAAAACCCTGTTTTAGTAAAAAAAACAAGAAAATGGTCAAAGTAGTGGCAAAATGGCCACTACATTGATAGCCAGATGTTTCAAACTTTGACTCTAGGCAACCACTTGCATCACTGCACAATTATCTCAGCTCTATACAAGAGACTCGATGAGAATGCGTAAATAATACATAAATGTGATTCATGTCAAGATTAGTGTAAATGGATACTTGATAATTGGCAAGAACTCAGTGGGTCAAAGAGCTTGCTCTATCGCATTAAGATGCTAAACGAGGAAAACAAACAAGATTCCAGCTCTAACTATACACCACTAATTGAAAGAAAACTAAACAGGCAAAAATGGGGGGGGGGGGGGAAGAGAAGATATTATATATAAAAAACCAGTCACTTTGGGCAGATGGGGTTCGTCAGTCGTGGTTGGCAGTTTATCTAGGGGAAGGAAAACTGATCACAAACCGTCATTGCCTTGCAGCTACTACCACTCTCGAGGGAGGCTTTGGGAGTAAACCCTGGGGAAAAATCCAGATCTGGAGTCCCCAAGGCAGTCCTACACTGAGTTCAACACCGACTGGCAACTGCTGAGACACCACTGATGCCAAACTGTATCCATCTTTGCAATCCCTTTGGATTCATCAACATGGATAGGGAAAGCCTGCTAAATGGGCAATCACTTGCTCTTTATATCATACTGCCCTGGCTTGCACATCACAGACTATCGCCTACAGCTTATGCGGGTTAAAGATGACCTGGGATTCCAGTCGGCTGGAGTTTACAAGATTCCCTGTAAAGGTAGAGTAGTGTACATCAGCCAGACAGGGTGCACAGTGGAAATCCACATTTAGCACAGGAGGTCCATCTGTTTGGGGAACCTGGAAAAATCGGTGGTAGCAGAACATTGCATTCACAGTGGCCGTAGGATTGACTCTGATGACACAAAACTACTGTGGCATGCCAATGGCTTTTGGGACTGTCAGGTAAACAAAAACATTGAAATAAAATGAGGGAAAGTAATTTTAACAAAGACAAAGATCTTGCTCTAAGTAGAACTGGAATTCAATTGTAAACAAGGTAGGAGAGGGAAACCTTACTCGATGAGGACTAACCAGTCAGAAGGGACGGACTACTGGGGTATAAACCGGACTAGACAAGCCTGGGCATCATCCCTGATAAAGATGGTGGAGTTTGTCATTGAAACATTGGTTATTATCGCTACCTGTACCTGGCTGAAAGCCCAAGAAGAGTTTATTCATTATATACACCGGGAAAACACTAGATCCTGTAACATTAACATTTCCCTTTTAAAGTCTATAGTTAAATAGCAAATCATCCATAGACTAATAATACTGTATGATATGGCTAAAGAACAATTTGAATTTGAGAAGGCAGAGAGATAATGCAAATTTCCTACATCAAATTCTGTTCTGCAATCTTTTACCTTCTGAATACAACTAGGCAGAAGTTCAAGACTCCTGAGCAAAAACCGAAGGTCCTGACCTTCTGTTCAGCTGATTGCCCATTTGTGGAAACAAATGTCATTATTAATAATCTGCCATTAAGATTCCATAGATGTTCCCATCACTTGCATTGCAATTCCTTCCTGCTTAAATCAACATTCCAATAAGGCTCATTCATTATAAAAGAAAAAAGACTGTAAACAAATGCAAGATTTTAAAGTTGATAGAGTTTATTTATTCACTCCTAGTACATTAAGGTTCCAATGTAATAAACTTGTGTTTATTTGTCTGAAAGTTTTGAGTATTTGCAAATGACGCATTTTGACCCATTCCAGCTGAGTTGGGAGTAGCTAAACAAACTGCTTTTCAATTTGATAAAGGAATTATTGTTTTTAAAAATGGAGCTGGTGAGCCCACGCCTGGTACACGGTTTTAGAATACAGGGACACCCCATTTAAGAATGAAATGAGGAAGAATTTCTTGGCTCCAGATCAATGTCTTTGAAACTGACACAGAGAGAGCTATAAGGGGAGAGTTCCTGTACATTGATATCCAAGATAAATCCCCAATCAGCAAGACTATCAAAAGTTTCAGAGAAAGAGCACGAAGACAGGCTTGAAAAATATCAAGTCAGGCATGATCTTATTAAATAGCAGAGCAGGCTTGAGGAGCTGAATTTCCCATTTCTACTTACGCTTTCACGATGTATAGTTATGCACCTTCTTATCAAGTACAGATTCGCTACAGGAGGTGCTGCAAAGATTCACCATACTTGTCGTCAGATGAGAATAAACTAAAAACACCAAAACTGTTATTCAGAGTTGAGATAAACTAGAGGTGACTACGTTACAAGGATACAAGGTAATTAGAGGGCTTGTCCAGGTACATGCTGCCTATATCAAAAGGTCACAGTCTCAAAGACCATTTAAGACCAAAGTGGAATAGAGCGTTTTACAGACTTGTTGGAATTCTCTTTCATAGTGACTTATTTTGGAAAATTAAAAAGGAATCAGGGGCTAAAGAGAACAGGCCGGAAAAATAACGGAGGCTGAATATTAACTACAGTTCATGCCTCAAAGTCAGAACAACAGACTGCCGCCCCTTGAGTATCATGTCCTCCTCAGATTTTGTTCTTAAACCTGGTCTCCGATTACAAGCCGCCTCGGCTGTAGTGGAGAAATGATTCCCATCCCGAGCAAAGACCTTTGCCTCCAGGTAAATAACCCAAGAGCTCAAAGTGATTTCAATCGCCCGAATCTCGCGGGGCCCCATCTTCGGAGGCTACACCGCCACACTCACCATGTCAACCTTCGAGCTCTTCCAGCACCGCAGCTGCTCACTAGCTTCGTCCCGAGAACCCTCCATCTTGCCGGTTCAGCACCCTCCAACTGTCGAAGGCACGTCGCCCCCTTCGCCCCCTAATATAAGGCGCCAGCAGCACACACAAGCCCGCCCCCCCCCCGGGCCGAACTGGCGCGTACCCTATTGGAGGACACAAGTGGCACTCAAACCCGTCCCGCCCATCGGTTGGAACTGCTTCCTTCCCAGACTGGATGCCGAAGCAGAGCCATTTGCTGGAGTTTAGCACGGTTGCAAAGTGCTTTGGCGTTTAGGACCGACTGGAGCAGCACGAAGGTCATGTCTCATCGGCCACTTCAGTACACAGGTGATTTTAAAAAACTGCAAAGGAAATCTACAATAAAAATAGAAAATTTGGAAGCACTCAGCCCGTCAGGCAGCATCGGTGGAGAGAGAAACTGTCCCTGGTCTGAGAAAGTTCTGACCAAGAGTCTAAGATCTGAAAAGTTAATTAATTCTCTTTGCGCTAATGTAGCCTGACTAGCAAAGCATTTCCAGTAATTTCTGTGTTTATTTCACTTCAAATTCCAAGTCCTGTTTTCTCTCCAAATCCTTGATCCCTTTGACATTATGAAACACATCTCCCTCCTTTTTAAAAATATTTAATGGTTATTTGGGAAAGAAATCACTATCCTTTAATTGAAGAAACTTGAAATCCTTGATTCTGGACTTTACAATCATCTGGAGCATCTTCCTTGTATCTAGTCTGGCCAGATTAGTCTTATAAGTATTTGTTAAATTCCTGTGAAAGACATTCTCAACTTTTTCTATGACAGTGAACAACAGCTTATCCAACCTAATCTTTCCTCATAAACCAGTCCACTCAAGTCAGGAATAAATCCAGTAAAGCTTCATTGCAAACCTTCCATAGCAAGAACGTACTCCCCAAGTTAAGACGGAGGATGAGAGGTGACCTGATAGAGGTGTATAAGATGATGAAAGGCATTGATCGTGTGGATAGTCAGAGGCTTTTTCCCAGGGCTGAAATGGCTATCACGAGAGGGCACAGTTTTAAGGTGCTTGGAAGTAGGTACCGAGGAGATGTCAGGGGTAAGTTTTTTTTACGCAGAGAGTGGTGAGTGTGTGGAATGGGCTTCTGGCGGCAGTGGTGGAAGTGAAAACGATAGGGTCTTTTAAGAGACTCCTGGATAGGTACATGGAACTTAGAAAAATGGAGGGCTATGGGTAACTCTAGGTAATTTCTGAGGCAAGGACATGTTCGGCACAGCTTTGTGGGCCGAAGGGCCTGAATTGTGCTCTAGGTTTTCTATGTTTCTAAGATAAGACCAAACTTTTACAGAAAACTCCAGATGGGGCCCAAAACCCTGTACATCTGCTCTGAGACATCCTTGCTCCTGTACTTCGTATGTTCCAGCAATTTTCTCCCGCATTCCAAAGACGAACAGGCTGGGTGGGTTAATTGTTCACTATATATTGTCCCGTGATTAGGCTAGGATCAAGTCGGGGCGTAGCTGGAAGGGCCTATTCTGCGTTGTATCACAACACAATGCAATACATCTCTGCTTGACTGTTCATTACACCTGAGCACTTGCTTCCAGCTGCAGCACTCAGCCAATTCATCTAAATCCTCTTCATGTCCTCTTCACACTCCATCATCTCCACCCCATTCTTCAACACCTTATGTAATGTGCAAACTTAGGGATGTTGCACCCCTCATTTATATTGTGAACCGCTGGAGCATGAGCACTTACCCTGCACTTTCTAACTACGCACTACCTACTAAAGACGGGAGATTTGTGGATATTAAGGGAATCAAGATATAGTAAATGAAGAAGAGTGATAGCTATTTCTCATAAGACCATAAGATTTAGGAGCAGAATAAGGCCATTTGGCCATCAAGTCTAATCATCATGACTAATCTGTTTTCCTTCTCAGACCCAATCTCTGCCCCTCTCCCCATATCCCTTCACACCATGACTAATCAAGAATCTGTCAGCCTCTGCTTTAAATCTACCCAGTGATCTGGCCTCGACAGCCGCCTGTGGCAACGAATTCCACAGATTCATCACTCTTTGGCCAAAGAAAATGTTTCTAACGTGGCTTTTAAAACCCCATAAACTTTTTGTACATTCCAATCAGACCACCTGCTGAATTTCTAAGTGTAGACCTGGTGTTAAGTTATGAAAAGGAAATCAAGTTTTACCTTTTGCATCGATTTCTTTCGGTGCAACTAGTTGAATAAAAATGAGTATTTGGATTTTCATAATGATTTCAATATTGTTCTACACAGGAGATTCCCGAGCAATGTTAGAGCACAAGGAACTGAAAGTGATGTACTCACATGCTTGAGACTCGGCAATCTATGAAAGGTTTTTTTTTGTTTGAAGTACACCATTATAGAACTCAACAGGGTAGGTATGGGAGGATGTTTCCCTGTCTGAAAAGTGTTATATCTGGGGTGGGGAAGGTGGTTGAGATTCAAATTCTCAAAATAAAGAGTATGCCATTCTGGACTGGAAAAAAATATCTTCTTTCATCGATATATGAATTGTCAAAACTCTCTACCTTGGAGGTCTTTGGAGGCAGAATTATTGATTTCATTCAAAGCTGAGCTTCAGACATGTCTGGATAGGAGAGGAAGGTGACTGGGAATAGGGTCATATTCCCTTATCTTCATCCCCTCGAGCTAGAAGATAAACTATGAATTTGACTGGCAGAGCATGCTTGAAAGGTTGACTGGTCCACACGTACCTTCATTCCTTACATTCTTTCTGTGTCCTGTACAGCACAGAAACAGACTTCAGTAAACCCCTAACTAGACTAATCCCTTCTGCTGCACAAATATCCATATCTGTCCATTCTCTGCATATTCATGTATCTATCTAATAGTCTCTTAAATACCTCTATCATATTCACCCCCATTACCATCCCTAGCAGTGCATTCCTACCACACACCACTCTAAAAAAAATCTTGCCCTGCATATCTCCTTTGAACCAACCACTCCTTCCCCCAACCTCTAACATGAGACATTTTGATCCTGGGGCAAAGATACTCACCATCTCCTCTATATATTCTTCTCATAATTTATAAACTTTGAGCAGGTCTCCCCATAGGCTCCACACTACTCCAGAGAAAATAACCCAAATTTGTCAAACCTCTCCTCATTGCATATGCCCTCTAAACCAAGTGTTACAAGGACATGGCAGTAGAACGAACCCAAGTGCTGAACACAGGTGCGGAGGCCAAGTCAGGAGGCATTACGGTCATAGCGAGCGTGGAATTGGTGTCCAAGAGAGTCTTTACCAGGAGTCTTGGTTTTAGTAGCAAATTCAGGAACAATGCTAGACTTAGAACTGATAGTCCTAAGAACCATGGAACAATGTTACTCATACATGAGTCAACCAATGAACTGGCAGCTCCTTATTGTGGTCACAGGGTCTTTATCCTGCAGTTTCTGATGGGAAGCAGGTGTGTGTAGTTAGTGGAACCTGGGAATGACTGGAAATTAAATGAGGTGATTGAGGCCCAATTCCTGTGGTAAATAGCAAGGTGGGGGATTGCCAGAAGGGACCATGACACCAGGGAGCATCCTGGTAAGTCTCTTCTGCACCCTCTCCAAAGCCTCCACAGCCTTCCTACAATGAGATGACCAGAATTGAATGCAATACTCCAGGTACAGCCTGATGAGTTTCATACAGCTGTAACATAACTTTGCAACTCTTGAACTCAATGCCTTGAGTAATAAAGACAAAGCATGGTATGCAGCTTCTTTACCCCGCCCCCCCCCGAACAATCTATACAGCCACTTTCAGGGAGCTATGGACTTGCAACCTCAGATCTCTCTGTACATTAATGCTGTTAAGGGTCTTGCCCAACAGCGTACTTTACCTTTACATTTGACCTCCCAAAATGTAACATCTTATATAAACTCCATCTGCTTTTACTCCACCGACATCTTCAACTGCTCCTCTGACATGGAACATCCAATGTTTAAGTGCCAGCAATCTTACTTACCAACAGAGTTCTCTTCCATAATCCTGACTGTAGTTTACATACCACCAAAGGCCAATGTTAAGCAGGCACTGGAGGTATTGAATCAGCAAACAAAGGTCTCGGCCCGAATCGTCGACTGTACCTCTTCCTATAGATGCTGCCTGGCCTGCTGCGTTCACCAGCAATTTTTATGTGTGTTGCTTCAACCTATTAAATCATTGTTGGGGACTTCAGTCAGGTTTACTTGAAGAAATCAGTCCAATTATTATCAACATATCACCTGCAACACAAAGAGTGCCAACACTACAATAGGGAATGCCTACATTTCCATCCCTTGACCACATTTTGGGAAATCTGATCATCTGGCTGTCTTCCTCCTACCTGGTAGAGGGTGAAGAGTAAGATGATCTCAGGAGGCACAGGAGCAACTACGGGATTACTTCCAGTCGGTGGTGTGGAGCGTACTCAAGGACTAATCAGTTATGGGATTATTTCCAGTCGGTGGTGTGGAGCGTACTCAAGGACTAATCAGTTATGGGATTATTTCCAGTCGGTGCTGTGGAGCGTACTCAAGGACTAATCAGTTATGGGATTATTTCCAGTTGGTGGTGTGGAGCATACTCAAGGACTAATCAGTTATGGGATTATTTCCAGTCAGTGGTGTGGAGCGTACTCAAGGACTAATCAGTTATGGGATTACTTCCAGTCAGTGCTGTGGAGCGTACTCAAGGACTAATCAGTTATGGGATTATTTCCAGTCAGTGCTGTGGAGCGTACTCAAGGACTAATCAGTTATGGGATTATTTCCAGTTGGTGGTGTGGAGCGTACTCAAGGACTAATCAACTACGGGATTACTTCCAGTCGGTGGTGTGGAGCGTACTCAAGGACTAATCAGTTATGGGATTATTTCCAGTCAGTGCTGTGGAGCGTACTCAAGGACTAATCAGTTATGGGATTATTTCCAGTCAGTGGTGTGGAGCGTACTCAAGGACTAATCAGTTATGGGATTATTTCCAGTCAGTGCTGTGGAGCGTACTCAAGGACTAATCAGTTATGGGATTATTTCCAGTCAGTGCTGTGGAGCGTACTCAAGGACTAATCAGTTATGGGATTATTTCCAGTTGGTGGTGTGGAGCGTACTCAAGGACTAATCAACTAAGGGATTACTTCCAGTCGGTGGTGTGGAGCGTACTCAAGGACTAATCAGTTATGGGATTATTTCCAGTCAGTGCTGTGGAGCGTACTCAAGGACTAATCAATTATGGGATTATTTCCAGTCAGTGGTGTGGAGCGTACTCAAGGACTAATCAATTATGGGATTATTTCCAGTCGGTGGTGTGGAGCGTACTCAAGGACTAATCAGTTATGGGATTATTTCCAGTCGGTGGTGTGGAGCGTACTCAAGGACTAATCAGTTATGGGATTATTTCCAGTCGGTGCTGTGGAGCATACTCAAGGACTAATCAGTTATGGGATTATTTCCAGTTGGTGGTGTGGAGCATACTCAAGGACTAATCAGTTATGGGATTATTTCCAGTCAGTGGTGTGGAGCGTACTCAAGGACTAATCAGTTATGGGATTACTTCCAGTCAGTGCTGTGGAGCGTACTCAAGGACTAATCAGTTATGGGATTATTTCCAGTCAGTGCTGTGGAGCGTACTCAAGGACTAATCAGTTATGGGATTATTTCCAGTTGGTGGTGTGGAGCGTACTCAAGGACTAATCAACTACGGGATTACTTCCAGTCGGTGGTGTGGAGCGTACTCAAGGACTAATCAGTTATGGGATTATTTCCAGTCAGTGCTGTGGAGCGTACTCAAGGACTAATCAGTTATGGGATTATTTCCAGTCAGTGGTGTGGAGCGTACTCAAGGACTAATCAGTTATGGGATTATTTCCAGTCAGTGCTGTGGAGCGTACTCAAGGACTAATCAGTTATGGGATTATTTCCAGTCAGTGCTGTGGAGCGTACTCAAGGACTAATCAGTTATGGGATTATTTCCAGTTGGTGGTGTGGAGCGTACTCAAGGACTAATCAACTACGGGATTACTTCCAGTCGGTGGTGTGGAGCGTACTCAAGGACTAATCAGTTATGGGATTATTTCCAGTCAGTGCTGTGGAGCGTACTCAAGGACTAATCAGTTATGGGATTATTTCCAGTCAGTGGTGTGGAGCGTACTCAAGGACTAATCAATTATGGGATTATTTCCAGTCGGTGGTGTGGAGCGTACTCAAGGACTAATCAGTTATGGGATTATTTCCAGTCGGTGGTGTGGAGCGTATTCAAGGACTAATCAACTACGGGATTACTTCCAGTCGGTGGTGTGGAGCGTACTCAAGGACTAATCAGTTATGGGATTATTTCCAGTCGGTGGTGTGGAGCGTACTCAAGGACTAATCAACTACGGGATTACTTCCAGTCGGTGGTGTGGAACGTACTCAAGGACTAATCAGAGGATCTGAATGAATACCACAGCCATGGTTACCACAGACTTTATAAAAACAGTTGTAGATGAGTGTCCTCCCATAAAATCATTCAGAGTCTTCCCCAAAGAGAAGCCCTGGATGAACCATGAGATCGCAATCTGATGAGAGCCAGATCAGTAGCATTCAGGTCTGGAAACCAAGTAAGATACATAAGGTCAAAGTATAACTTCCAGGAAGCAATCTCACATGTGAAGTTACGATTTTGAACCAAACTGGAAGGATGCTCGACAACTGTGGCAAGGCTTGAATGCTATCACCTCTTATAAAATTAAATTAAGTGATATAGACAACAACAGGGGTTCGCTTCCAGATGTGCTGGATGCTTTCAATGCTCTCTTTGACTGCCAAACCATGGAGGAAACATCACAAACTCCCACAGCCCCAGATGGTTCTGTGATTTCAGACTCTGAGGCTGATGCGTGACCAGCCTTCAGAAGGGTGAACCCACAAATAGCATCCGGGCCAGATAGGGTACCTGGTCAAGTACTGAAGATCTGTGTTGATCAACTGGCTGGAGTGTTCACTAAGATCTTCAACCCCACGCTTCGGCTGTCTGAGGTACCCCCCTGCTTCAAGCAGGCTTCAATTATACCAGTGCCTAAGAAGAAGGTGGTACCTGGCTCAATGTCTATCATCCAGTAGTGCTTACATCCACAGTGATGGTGTTTTGAGAGGTTTGTGATGAAACATATCAATTCCTTCCTGAGAAGTGACTTGGATCTGCTCCAATTTGCCCACTGGTTCAACAGATCCGCAGAAGATGCTATCTCATTGGCTCTCCATTCAATGCTTGAATATCTGGACAGCAAAGATGCATATATCAGGATGCTGTTTATCGATTACAGATCAGCATTCAATATTATCACTCCCTCAAAACTAATCAATAAACTCCAAGGACTAGATCTCAGTACCTCCTTGTGTAATTGTATCATCGATTTGCTCACTGCAGACTTGGTCAGTTCAGATTGGTAACATCTCCTCCACAATCACCATCAATGCAGGTGCACCACAAGGCCTTGTGCTTAGCCCCCTCTGCTCAACTCACTTTGTACTTATAACTGTGTGGCTGAGCACAACTCCAATGCCATATTTAAGTTTGCTGACAACAACACTGTCGTAGGTCGAATCAAAGTTGGTGAGAGCCAGCATAGAGGAGGGAAACTGAAAATCTGACTGAGTGATGCCACAACAACAACCTCTCACTCAATGTCAGCAAGTCCAAGGAGCTGACTATTGATTTCAGGAGGAGGAAACCAGAGGTCCATGAACCAGTCCTCATCAGGGGATCAGAGGTGGAGAAGGTCAGCAACATTAAATTAATTGGTGTTATCATTTCAGAGGATCCGTGCAGCATGTAACTGCCATTACAAACAAAACACTGCAGTACCTCTACTCTAGAAGTTTGTGTAGATTCGGCATGTCATCCAAAACTTTTCTGTAGATGTGTTGTGGAAAGTATCACGGCCTGCTATAGATACACCAGTGCCCTTGAACAGAAAAGCCTACAAAAAGTAGTGGATACAACACAGTCCATCACTGGTAAAGCTCTCCCCACCACTGAGCACATCTGCATGGAGCAGTGTCACAGGAAAGCAGCATCCATCTTCAAGAACCCCCACCATCCAGGCCATGCTCTTTTCTTGTTGCTGCCATCAGGAAGGGGGTACAGGAGCCTCAGGACTCACACCACCAGGTTCAGGAACAGTTATTACCCCTCAGCTATCAGGCTTCTGAACCAGAGGGGATAATTTCAGTCACCCCAACACTGAACTGTTCCCACAACCAATGGACTCACTTTCAAGGACTCTTCATCTCATGTTCTCGATATTTATCGCTTACTTGTTTGTTACTTTTTGTATTTTCACAGTTTGTTGTCTTTTGCACATTGGTTGTTTGTCCATCTTGTGTGTGATCTTTCATCGATTCTGTTATGTTTCTTTGTAGTTACTGTGAATGCCCGCAAGAAAATGAGTCTTAGGATTGTATGTGGTGACATATACTTTGATAGTAAATTTACTTTGTACTTTGATCATGCAAAAGTCTTAGGCGCATACAGAATGTATACAGCTAGGGCGGCTAAGACTTTTGCAGAGTACTGTATTTGTCAACGTGGAATGGAAAGCGAGTTAGTAAATCTGGCGGGAGCAAACAATGTCGGAATGGTGAGGGTGGAGCGTTGCGGGAGGGGTGTTGGGGGAGAAGGAGTGCCGGGGAGGGGAGGCGGATGGCCCAGATGCAGACACACACAGCTCTGAGACACCAGGCAAGGTCATTTCATCATTACAGAATGTTGCTGGTGCTTCCTGCTCCCTCCCCTCTCCCTTCCCCTTTTCCCAACCATGAATCTCCTCATCCTGCCCTCTTCCCACTCTCAGTCCACAATAGAGACCCAGACCAGAATCAGGTTGATTATCAATCGCATACTGTATATCATGAAATTTGTTTTTCTTTGTGGCAGCAGTACCATGCAATACATGAAATTACTCCAGAAATACGCAAAAGTCTTAGGTGCCCTAACTATGTATATGTGCCTAAGACTTTTGCACAGTACTATATATGCCACTGTATTCTTTTGCTACACCATCCAGAGCACCGTCAATCTTTGTTTGATCTGTGAGTTTACTAACCCACCTTTCCACATTTTCATGTAGGTCAATTATATACATTTCAAAGAGTAGAGGTCCCAGTACAGATTCCCTAGTTACAGACCTCTAGGTAGAATATGTACCATCGAGCACTACCCTCTGTCTTCCGTGGGCAAGCCAAATTCTGAATCCTCTTGCTCTTAATGAATCAATGAATGTTCTTTTCTTGCTTGTAGATAATCCTCAAGGGCTTTCTTTGATTTTAGCTTCCTAAACCTTTCTATGCTTCCTTTATCTTCTTGACTAAATTCACCACCTCTCTTTCATCCTTGCGCTTCCTCCTTACTGGAATATACCTGCCTTGTACTCTGGATCTTTAAACACCCTCCATGTCAGATGTGAACTTGCCAAAAAACAGCTGTTCCCAATTAACTCCCTAATTCCTGCTGAACATTCTGGGAATTTGTCCTTCTCCAATATAATACTCTCCCACAGGTCCACCCATTCGTCTGCACTATCATTCTATTTCTGCCCTAATTAGCACATGACACTGGGAGTAACACAAAAATTGCTACTTTTTGAAGTCCTGATTTTCAGCCTGTTTCCTAACTCCCAAGACTCACTGAGCAAGACCTCCTACCTGTTTCCACCTATGTCGTTGGTGCCAATGTGCACCATGATCTCCAGCTACTCACCCTCCCTCCCCCCAAGAATGTTCTGCAGCTGCTTCAAGATGGCCTCAACTTTGGCACTGAGGAAGTGGTGTGCCATCCTAGCATCTCTTTTGTAGCCACAGAATCTCCTGTCTGTTCCTTCCCCCCCAGCCAAGCCTGCAAGCCTGACTATCAAATCCCCCATCACTTTTGCTAGGCCTGACTTTACCATCTTCTACTGAGTCTCTGAGCTACTCACAGTACCACGAACTTGGCTGCTGCTGCTTTGCCTTGAGATGTCATCTCTCCAGTATTATCCAAAGGGCTATACTTGTTGCTGAAAGGAATGGCCACAGGAAAATCTCCCCTGAAATCTGGTAGTAACTCAACAATATATTCTGCTTGCACCATTGCTGTAACCACTTCACTAAAACTCTGGTCTATGATGCTGTCAGCATCCCAGGCAATCCTAAGTACATCTAACTCCAGCTCCTTAATGCTGTCTGCCAGAAGTTGCAGCTGGGTATACTTCCTACAAGTGAAGTCATCAGGGTCACTGGCAATTAGGGTTGCCAACTGTCCCGTATTAGCCGGGACATCCAATATATTAGGCTAAATTGGTTTGTCCCATATGGGACCACCCTTGTCCCGTATTTCCCCTGCTAAGATAGAGCGTTCCTATGAAACCGTTCATAAGCCAAAATGGCGTGAAGCGAAGAAGCAATTACCATTAATTTATATGGGAAAAAATTTTCAGTGTTCCCAGACCCAAAAAATAACCTACCAAATCATACCAAATAACACATAAAACCTAAAATAGCACTAACATATAATAAAAGCAGAATCGGGAAAATTAAGCCAAAACAGATTTGTAGAAAAAAATCGGCACGTACACACATGCGCACGTCACATGTGCACACAGGTGCCCATGCGAGGCTTCATGGTCATGGTAGTCTTTCTCGGGGTAAACACAAGTGTCCGTATTTGACGTAAACACGAGGAATTCTGCAGATGCTGGAAATTCAAGCAACACACATCAAAGTTGCTGGTGAACGCAGCAGGCCAGGCAGCATCTCCAGGAAGAGGTACAGTCGACGTTTCGGGCCGAGACCCTTCGTCAGGACTAACTGAAGGAAGAGCTAGTAAGAGATTTGAAAGTGGGAGGGGGAGGGGGAGATCCAAAATGATAGGAGAAGACAGGAGGGGGAGGGATGGAGCCAAGAGCTGGACAGGTGATTGGCAAAAGGGATATGAGAGGATCATGGGACAGGAGGCCCAGGGAGAAGGAGAAGGGGGAGCGGGGGAAAACCCAGAGGATGGGCAAGGGGTATAGTCAGAGGGACAGAGGGAGAAAAAGGAGAGAGAGAGAAAGAATGTGTGTATATAAATAAATAACGGATGGGGTACTCTCACTCCATCCTCCCGTCACCCCACTAGGAATAGGGTTCCCCTGGTCCTCACCTACCACCCCACCAGCCTCCGGGTCCAACATATTATTCTCCGTAACTTCTGCCACCTCCAACGGGATCCCACCACTAAGAACATCTTTCCCTCGCCCCCCCGCTTTCCGCAGGGATCGCTCCCTACGTGACTCCCTTGTCCATTCGTCCCCCCCCCCCATCCCTCTCCACTGATCTCCCTCCTGGCACTTACCCTTGTAAGCGGAACAAGTGCTACACATGCCCTTACATTTCCTCCCTTACCACCATTCAGGGCCCCAGACAGTCCTTCCAGGTGAGGCGACACTTCACCTGTGAGTCGGCTGGGGTGATATACTGCGTCCGGTGCTCCCGATGTGGCCTTCTATATATTGGCGAGACCCGACGCAGACTGGGAGATCGTTTTGCTGAACACCTACGCTCTGTCTGCCAGAGAAAGCAGGATCTCCCAGTGGCCACACATTTTAATTCCACATCCCATTCCCATTCTGACATGCCTATCCACAGCCTCCTCTACTGTAAAGATGAAGCCACACTCAGGTTGGAGGAACAACACTTTATATTCCGTCTGGGTAGCCTCCAACCTGATGGCATGAACATTGACTTCTCTAACTTCTGCTAATGCCCCAACTCCCCTTCGTACCCCATCCATTATTTATTTTTATACACACATTCTTTCTTTCTCTCTCCTTTTTCTCCCTCTGTCCCTCTGGCTATACCCCTTGCCCATCCTCTGGGTTCCGCCCTCCCCCTTTTCCTTCTCCCTGGGCCTCCTGTCCCATGATCCTCTCATATCCCTTTTGCCAATCACCTGTCCAGCTCTTGGCTCCATCCCTCCCCCTCCTGTCTTCTCCTATCATTTTGGATCTCCCCCACCCCCTCCCACTTTCAAATCTCTTACTAGCTCTTCCTTCCGTTAGTCCTGACGAAGGGTCTCGGCCTGAAACGTCAACTGCACCTCTTCCTGGAGATGCTGCCTGGCCTGCTGTGTTCACCAGCAACTTTGATGTATGTTGTCTGTATTTGACTGCCACTTTTGTCCCTTATTTGGGAGTGAGAAAGCTGGCAACTCTACTGGCAATGTCTCTGATCTCCCACATCCTGCAGGAGTGTGCTAATGCCCTAACCTCCATCCTAGCTACTCTAATAGCTATGTACAATATTGACTATTGTAATATATAGGTTTCAGAGGAAAACCTTACCTGCATCTGCCTGCTCAGCCTCAAAGCCTCAGCACTATCAGCTTAAACACAGCCACGTAAAAAAACTCACTCTACTAGATCCTGCTTCCCTCTATACAGTCGGCCAAACATAGGCAGATGAGGCTAGCTCAGGCAGGCAGCTTGGTCAGCAAAGAGGAACTGGGCCAAAAGGCTTTCTTCTATGCTGTGTAACTCAGAGTCTGATGAAAATAATTTTTAAATGCTGCTGGCTCCTGCCCTCTGTTGGGCTGCTGGGACTGAAAACACCTTGGCTTAATTTCTTCCTTTAATGCAACGTCCAATCCTCCCATTCCAAAAATCAACCTGGTTAACATCACATCATTGTAAATGTATTCTACCTTTCGCATGGCCATCAGACCTCTATACATAATTTCAGATGCTGACCCACCAGCGCCCTCTGTAATTACAGTAAGATTCTTTACTCTGGTGCTGAAATATTTCTTCAGTGAAGGCCAATGCATCTAGCTGTACTACATATTAACGTACTATTATTTGTGTGTTAAGACACTCAGCTCCCTCTGAATATAATGCCCTTCAATCTTCCACAAATTTTTCATTTTTTATTATCAGAAGTGGTGGTCTCACGTCATAGTCATACTGCATGGATATTCATAGGCAATTATAGTATATGTGCCATGAAGTCACCCACTCACATTGCCTGACTACCTACCTGATGCTCTCTGTATCATCACAACTCGCACTGCCACTCCGCACTGTAAGTACCCAGTCACCTCATTCCATACTACCTGCTTTATAAGTGTGTAGTGGTTTAATATTTTAATCTTCATTTTAGATACACCTTTATGATTTTCAAAATGACTGAATGATACTTTTTGAACTGATTTAAGATTTCTCAAGAACTCCACCAGCTTATAATTTTTCAAACTTAAAGGTTCCTCACCGATATGGCTCAATGTTTCTAAGTTGCTTTGAAGCATGATTGCAGTTGTTAGTTGCTTAGGTTTGTTCATCCAGAATTAGAAGGTTTTAATTAAAGCAACACACATAAAAATTGCTGGTGAACGCAGCAGGCCAGGCAGCATCTATAGGATGTTTCGATGCCAAGACCCTTCGTCAGGTTTTAATTAAATATTGATAGGAGCGATATTTTCACTATCAACCTCTACTATACGAAGAGCAAATAATAATGTAAAGAACAAAAAAAGAATGAACAGTCCATGAACCCATGAAAACTACCTTATTATTCCTTCATGGCTATGGCTTCAGCTTCAGTACTGTAACTCCAAGCAAACTCATATCCAAATTCCTAAAGCTGGGACTCAATGCTTCCCTTTGCAACTGAATCCTTGACTTCCTGGCCAGCAGACCTCAGTAAGGATACACCTCTGCCATGATTACTCTCAACACTAGTGTCCCACAGGTGTCTACTCTACTTCCTGTACTGTACACTTACAACTACATGGCCAGTTTCTGGTCTAACTCCATCTACAAGTTTGCAGATGACAGTAGTGGGCTGTATCTCAAATAACGATGAGTCAAAGTACAGGAATGAGAAAGAGCCTCGTGTGGTGTGGTGTTCTGATTACAACCTTTCTCTCAATGTCAGCAAAACAAAAGAGCTGGTTATTGACTTCAGTGGGGATGGGGGGGGCGGTGGTACACATTCTACTGTTTACATCAGTAGTGCTGAGGTTGAGAGCACTGATATTTTTCAAGTTCCTAGGAGTGAACATCACCTTTAGTGTAGATTTTTGTAAATAAAATAGCAGAGGCATTTTACGTTTAAGGGAAACCGTAACAACTCCTTTATTGTCAGCCAAACACAGAACATAAAGCACTGTTACATACTTCATGGATATCTTGTGACTGTCTTATGAGGATGATGTAATGGTCCTGCGGAGGTCACATGATGTAATTTTCCCGCCGATGTGAGGTCACGTGATGACCTGTTCTCACCAGGTATATAAGGGTAGACCCCTGGTGCCGCAGTTAGTTTTCAGTTAGATCGTCAGTCAGATACTCTGCTGTGCTGCGTATTCATCCCATGACGCAGTTTAGTTTTAGAACGGAGTTTTACTTTCTATTGTAAGGTACAGAAGTGTAACTCCAGCAGTTTCACCAATAGCTGCCAGCTTTATTGGTGTACCTTTTCAGTACTATTGGAGAGTGAAGACATTACTAAGCTACGGAACCTGAAGGAGTTGAGAAACACTGATATCGTTCGGCGGTATTGGAGAGGATCAACCATTATTGAATCTTCGTTCAAGAAAGAATGATCTGCATGATTTAACCTCTGCTAAAGCAGAAAAGATTGTGCAGTTATGTATTCTACAGAGGAAAAGGTCAGTTCTTTTAAACCGTTTTATTTCTGTCGTCGTGAATCCTGCAGGTTCCGGCTGGGATCAACAGTAACGTCAAGTCTTCTAGGAATTTTTTACTTCAGGAAAGTCTCTCCGAATTGACTGTATAAATCTCTTGGACTTTCAAATTTACCATTCTAAGAACTGTGTTCTAATTTGCCACTTTAAGACTGTGTTCGCATTTACCGCTTTAGGAACTAGTACTAAGTTTAGCAGTTTGTTAAATGGCCGCATAGCAGTTTACTTCCGGTTAAGGTTTTTGTTTGTTTATCTTTTTACTAGTATTGAGCAGAGTTTAATAAATGTTTATTTGTTTATAAAACCTGACTCATTTCTATATTCATTGTTGCCAGTCACCTGACAAGAACGGTAAAAAAACTTCACGTCATTATGTCATCATGTCAGAGCAGCCTCTTAAAATGAACCCCAACTCAATGTTGGTGGTTGTGAATTATGCACATGTTTCCACCCCTTACATTGTCTTACAATAGGCTGTTCTGGCCTGGCCATATTGATGACATACCCAAGAAAGCTCACCAGTGCCTCTACTTCCTCAGGAGGCTAAATAAATCTGGAGTGTCCTCTTCGACCCTCACCAATTTTTATCAGTGCACCGTGGAAAGTGTCCTATCCAGATACATCACAACTTTGTACGGCAACTGCTCTTCCTATCACTGTAAGAAACGGCAGAGAGTTGTGGACGCAGGAAACAAGCCTGCCATCCATGGACTGTCTACACTTCTCGCTGTCCTGGTAAAGCGGCCACCGTAAAAATGCCACCCACTCCGATATTTTCACTTGTCTTTCCCCCCCCCCCTCCACCACCCCATCAGGCAGAAGGTACACATGCCTGAAAGCATGTTACACCAAGCTCAAGGACAGTTTATATCCAGACTGTTAATTGTTTCCATAGTACGATAAGATTGGTTCTTGACCTCACTGCCTATATCATTATGATCTTGCACCTTATCTGCACTGCACTTTCTCTGTAGCACTTCGCGAGGAAATCTGCAGATGCTGTAAATTCAAGCCACACACACAAAATGCTGGTGGAACGCAGCAGGCCAGGCAGCATCTATAGGAAGACGTACAGTTGACGTTTTGGGCTGAGCCCTTTCATCAGGACCAACTGAAAGAAGAGATAGTAAGAGATTAGAAAGTGGGAGGGGGGGAGATCCAAAATGATAGGAGAAGACAGGAGGGGGAGGGATGGAGCTAAGAGCTGGAATGTTGTTTGGCAAAAGGGATAGAAGGCTGGGACAGGAGGCCGAGGGAGAAAGAAAGGGGAAGCGGAGCACCAGAGGAAGATATAGTGAGAGGGACAGAGGGAGAAAAAAGAGAGAGAAAGAAAGGGGAAAAAATAATAAAGAAAGAAAGAATGGGGCAAGAAGGGGAGGAGGGGTATTAACGGACGTTAGAGAAATCAATGTTCATGCCATCAGGTTGGAGGCTCCCCAGACGGAATATAAGGTGTTGTTCCTCCAACCTGAGTGTGGCTTCATCTTTACAGTAGAGGAGGCCATGGATGGACATATCAGAATGGGAATGGGACGTGGAATTAAAATGTGTGGCCACTGGCAGATCCTGCTTTCTCTGGCAGCCAGAGCGTAGGTGTCCAGTGAAACGGTCTCCCAGTCTGCCTCGGGTCTCGCCAATATATAGAAGGCTGCATCGGGAGCACCGGACGCAGTATATCACACCAGCTGACTCACAGGTGAAGTGTCGCCTCACCTGGAAGGACTGTCTGGGGCCCTGAATGGTGGTAAGGGAGGATGTGTAAGGGCATGTGTAACACTTGTTCCGCTTGAAAGGATAAGTGCTGGGAGGGAGATCGGTGGGAAGGGATGGGGGGTACGAATGGACAAGGGAGTCGCGTAGGGAGCAATCTCTGAGGAAGGCCACACATTTTAACTCCACGTCCCATTCATGTTTATTTTTGTCATAGGTATATATACCAATGGTATGTAAAGGCTACGAAAATTATCTTTTTGCAGCAGGAATGACACCTAGTGCAAGAGTGAGAGAGAGAGTAAGTATATAGTCTGAGGTAGTATTAAGGTTTCATGGGTCAGTTCGAGGAGCTGATGCCAGTGAGAAATAGGCTGTTGTTGAACACTGATGTGTGGGTTTTGAGGCTGCTGTGCCTCCTGCCTAATGATGCCCGCCTGACACATTGCCTGGAGAGCAGTATTGAGATAAAAGCCTGTCATGATCTTATTGAATGGTGGAGCAGATATAATAGACCAGATAGTCTACTTTTGCTGCTATTTCTAATTTAATTCACCCTATTTACTTTTAATTTTTTCTCTCTCTCTCATATACCTTTGCTGATGCGTACTTCATAAAATATCTATTTGCCCAGTGTCATTTGGCAAAATGCCTTATGTTCATCAAGGATTTGTCCTTCTGGCCTTCAGGTCAAGAATCAATGTTTGTAGCAGGATAGGTTAATTTTTATCTTTTGCAATTGGTTTTCAGCCAAATAGAGATCAGATTTTGGGATGAATTGCGTCACCCCAGAGAAAAAAAATGTGATTGTGTCCAACATCCTCTGATCTTTTAAAAACAGCTCAATAAATGTTTTTGTTTTGGCTAAGGAATACAGAATAGTGAGAGGCTGTTGTAAAACATGAAAGGTTTGCACAAAACTACACTTCAACAGGACGAAAGCCTTAATTACAGAAAAAGAAACTCAGTGCTATTGAAAATTGATGAACATGGAATCTCATTCCTTTAGATTTTAGTTATAGTTAGACATTTTGATAAATCAAATAATCTAAATATTTTGGAGATGTGGCCATGCTCTCTTCTCAATGCTGCCATTGGAAAGGAGGTACAAGAATCTTAGGTCAGGAATCTTAATTCAGGGGCAGGTTCAGGAATAGTTATTACAATTCCACTATATCAACTTCACTCACCTCAACACTGAACTGATTCCACAACTATGAACTCACTTTCAAGGACTACAACACATATGCTCAGTATTTTTTCTCATTTATTTGTTTGGGGTTTTTTTGTTTTTTTTTGTATTTGCACAGTCTTCTTTTGCACATTGGTTGATTATCAGTCTTTGTGTGATCTTCTCATTGATTCCACTCTATTTCTTTGTGCTACTGTGAATGCCTGCAAGAAAATGAATCTCAGAGTAGTATATTATGATGTATAGGTACTTTGATAATAAATTTTCTTCGAACTTTTACTCAAGAGACTACAAATACTGGAATCTGGAGCAAGATCAATATGCTGGAGGAACCAAGGTACCGTGGTTCAGGGTTTCAGCCGAAGACATCGATAATTCCTTTCTTTTCACAGATAATTGTTTGACGTGCTGAGCTCTTCAAAGAGATTGTTATTCATTTCAAAAATTTTACAGTTTTTATGTTCCTTCTATAACTTACAATCCAGTATTTCTTTCTGTATTTGATTTTGTATTCTCTACAGTACTTTTGCCTAGAAACTCAATCACCTGACTCTTTCTTGCCGCTTTGTGCAATCAAAAAGCAATTTATTTTCTGCAGTGAAAATTGTGCTCAGGTCATGTTGTCTTACTCCAGACACTTGCTGATGTGTGTCACACTTCAGTTCTGACACAATTTTTGTAAAATGGTGTCATTCACTGTGTATTGCTCCATTTGAGACATTGTATGGGAACTTGGACATTTTAACAACTAGATTATCACAAGCAATACATTGGTAAATTTGTTTATTATTGTCCCATGTACCGATGTACAGTGAAAATTTTTGTTTTTCATGTCATTCCTACAGATCATTTCATGACATCAATTACAGGGAAAGTGTGTACAGCCAGTAATGTGAATCAGAATCAGGTTTAATATCACTGGCATATATCGTGAAGTTTATTAATTTAGTGGCAACAGTTCAATGCAATACATGATAATATAGAGGAAAAAACAAATAAGTAAATCAATTACAATAAGTATGTATATTTATATTAAATACTGTAGTTAAATTAAAAATAGTGCAAAAACAAAAGTAATGAAAGTGAGGTAGTATTCATGGGCTCAATGTGCATTTAGGAATCGGATGGCAGAGGGGAGGCAACTGTTCTGAATCACTGAGTGTGTGCCTCCAGGCTTCTGTACCCTCTTCCTGACGGTAACTATAGGAAGAGAGCATGTCCTGGGTGATGGGGGTCCTTAATGATGGACGCCAGCTTTCTAAGACACCACTCCTTGAAGATGTCTTGGATACTATGGAGGTTAGTACCCAAGATGGGGCAGACTAATTTTACGACTTCCTGTAGCTTCTTTCAATCCTCTGCAGTAGCCCCCCCCCCCCATATCAGACAGTGATGTCGCCTGTCAGAGTGCTCTCCACGGTACATCTGTAGAAGGTTTTGAGCATCTTATGTGACAAACAAATCTCCTCAAACTCCTAATGAAATATAGCCACTCTCTTGCCTTCTTTATAGCTGCATCAATAGGTTGGGAGCTGGTTAGATCCTCAGAGATCTTGACACCCAGGAACTTGAAATTGATTACTCTCTCCAGCTTGACATTGGTCTCCGAGACAGAGATCACAGGGTCACTGGGTGCAGCAAGGATCTTCACAGCTGTAGTTATATTCTCCCTTTCAAAGTGGGCATAAAAGGCATTGAGCTCGTCTGGTAGTGAAGCATCGCTGCCATTCATGTTATTTGGTTTCGTTTTGTAGGAATGTCCTGCAAACCCTGCCAAGGTCGATGTGCATCCAATGTCGCCTCCAATCTCACTTTGAATTGTTTCTTCACTCTTGAAATAGCCATCTACAAGTCATACCTGGTTTTCTGGTACAGGCTTGGGCTGCCAGACATAAATGCCACAGATCTAGCCCTCAGCAGACAATGAACCTCCTGGTTCATCCATGGCTTTGGTTTGGGAATGTACAGTAAGTCTTTGTAGGCACGTACTCATCCACACAGGTTTTAATGAAGTCGATAACAACCGCAGCATACTCGTCCAGATTCAAAGATGAATCCCTGAATACAGTCCAGTCCACCGATTCAAAGCAGTCCTGTAAGCACTCCTGTGCTTCCCATGTCCATACCTTCTTGGTTCTCACTACTGGCGCTGCAGTCTTCAGTCTCTGCTATATTCAGCGAGTAGAAGTACAGCCAGGTGATCAGACTTTCTAAACTAGGGGCGTGAAATAGCATGGTAAGCACTCTTGACCTCAGTGTAACAGTGGTTGAGTATGTTGTTTCCTCTGGCTCTACAAATGATTTGTGATGGTCATTATTTAGTGACGTTTTCAAGCTGACCTGGTTAAAATCCCCCAAAGTGATGGTGAAGGCGTCAGAGTGTGCTGTTTTGTGCATGTTGATCACATTGTTCAGATCATCCAGAGCCTGTTTGACATTTGTCTGAGGTGGAATGTACACCACTACCAAAAAGATCACCAAAATCTCCTATGGCGGATAAAATAGACGGCACTTAATTGCAAGATATTCCAGAATTGGGACATCACTGATACATTTGTGCACCAAGAGGAGTTGATCATGAGGCATACACCACCACTGCTTTTAAGACCTTAATAAAGATGATTGTGAGGTCAAGCCCCAGGTTTATTATACTGGGGGTCTCTTCAATCATTTTCCAACAGCAGAATAGAAACTGTCATGGAGCCTGGTGGTATGAGCTTTTTCAAACACACCCGCCCCATCCTAATCTTCATTTCCTCCACTCCCACCCCATCTTTGAATTTAATCCTCAACCAGATGCCAATCCCAATTTGTTAAGTTTTGTAACTCCAAAAACATAAAGCTGATTGAAAGAAAAACACGGATCTGGGGATAAATGTGTCTACTTAGTTTTTACTTTAGTGAGATGCACACTTATGACATGGTGGTGTAATGATATACGCTATTCACTTACTTTAACATATAACCCGTAATGAATTATTTAAACAAATTAAGAATACTCAATTAAACAATATATTTACAATATTGCTTAAAAAATTGAATACACAACACTCTTCTCTGCTTAGCTATCTAACTCAATATAGAATGCATCTCATCACACACACACACACACACACACACACACGTACAGATATTCTAGTGGGATAACATCTTTCATGACAAGGTTGTGGGGTGGGGGGGTGTCACTCTGCTTGGCAGGTGAGACTTGTGGTCTTCACTGTGGTGGTTGTAGGAGTTGACTTAGGGACTGTGGGAATGGGTTCTGACAGCTCTCTGCATTCGTGCTGCTGCTGTTAGTGGAATACCCTTCTGTGGATTAAAAATGGACACTAGTGGTTGATGATCTGCAGTGAAGGCAAACTCTCAACCATACAAATACTGGTTGAAACATTTTACACCTCAAACCAGACTCAAGGCCCCTTTGTCAATCTGTGTGTAATTTTTTTTCTCTATACTGATAAGAGAACATTAAATAGCCTCTGCCCAGGATAGAAGATATCTTTGCAAATCTTTATGGAGAGACACACTTCAGCAAAGTGGATTTACCTGAGGCTTACCTATGGATGGAGATGGAGGAAGAATCCAAATGTCCTGGTCCAGTCTGTGAAGACCGCACCCTGATTCATGGTCCGGCCCATCGATCCTTATTCCAGGTTTTCCGGTTTTCCCTTGTTCTGTAGGAGCACCTCATTCTCATTTTGGGCTGGCTACACAATTAGCTTCTGGGTTCAGCTTCATTTGCCAGACTGTTCCCTTCTCTTCCACTTCCTTCTGAAGTCTCGCCTGAAGCCTCGTCTGTAACCTTCACTTGCAACCTTGCCTGTAATGCTGTCAAGTTCAACCGCTGGAGCAAGACCAGGACCTTGCTGTGTCAAGATAAAGAACAGTCTGTCGTTGTTTGGAATTGTCTCTATATGTCCTCGCCTTTGCTAGGTAGGTCTGGCGGTTTGCCGCTACCTTGAGTTAGGAACTGTCTCTGTGTCCTCACCTTCGCTAGATAGGTCCAGCCGTTTGCCGCTACCTTGTGTTCTGAACCATCTCTTTGTGTCCTCGCCTCCGCTGGGTAGGTCCGGCCGTTTGCTGCTACCCTGAGTGGAGAACTGTCTCTTTGTGTTCAGTGTAGTGTGTATAGAAAGAGCCCTGGCCCTCGGTCCTGTTCCCAAGGAGGGAGTCCTGGATCTGTGTACTGTGTAGGAGTCCCAGCCCTACGTCCTGCTCCCAAGGAGGGGTCCCGGCTCGTGTGTTCCATGTTCCTGTGCTCAAGACCAAGGCTCCGTGTTTCCCGTGCTCAGGTCAAAGGCTCCATGTTTCCCGTGCTCAAGTCCAAGGCTCCGTGTTTCCCATGCTCAAGTCCAAGGCTCTGAGGTTCCTGAGTTTCATGTCCAAGGCTCCGAGGTTCATGAGTTCCAAGTCCAAGTCATGGCTTAGTGTTCTCGTCCTGTCCATGTGTCTTGTCCTGTCCGTATGCCTCACCCAGCCCAGGAGTACCTCGCCCAGCCCTGCGCTGGAAATCCCTCGTCTGGTGCTGGAGTTTCCTCGTCCTGTCCAGGAGTCTCACGTCTAGTCCTGTAGCCAAGCCTTGGAGAACCCAAGCCATGTCCAGTCCTGTAGCCACGTCATGTCCTCGCCTGGTTCCGGGGTCCAAGCCCGAGTCAAGAACCAGGTTCTGGGTCCTTGTCCAGTCTCTGGCTCGGAGTCCAAACCCAGGTTCCTAGTTCCCAGTTCCTTGTCCTGGCCCCGCTTTCTCAGCCAAAGTCCTAGCCCAGGTCTGTGTTCCTGTCCTAGCTCCTAGTCAATGTCCAGCATCCTTTCTTCCCCACTTCCCTTGCTTTCTTGACACTCCGAGTCCTGTTCCTAGTACTTCAGTGTCTGTGTCTTGCATTTGGGTCAGCCATCAACACCCACCTTATGACACCAAAGTGTTTCTCACCATAAACAATCATAAAGAGTTTTATTGCTATTAAAGGCTTATTTTTGCAGGATCGTCTGCACCTGCACTCTGTCAGAAAGCTATGGACCAGGTGCTGTAAGGGTGCCCAGGCACTCAGTGTTACCTGGAAAGGCCATGGGGTGTTCATTTCCATCACTCATAACGTGATGTGACTGCAACTCTACGATAAGGTGAGGCATCGCAAGCAAGCCTCACTGGATGATGTGGATCATAATGTGTGAGTACAGTGTCTGATGTCACCATTTCCTTTACCTTTAGGAACGCCACCTCATACTGCTTTGTCCATTGCCATTTCTTCCTGATCTATAGTAATGAGTTCAAGGGGTGGAGTACAGGAGCCAGGTTTGGCAGAAACTTGTTTTAGTAATTGTCAAATCCTAAAAAGGACCACATCTGTGACACGTCCTTTGGCCTTGGGGCATCCACCACTGTTTGAATTATCTCAGTACACTTGTGTCATTCTTATGCATCAATAAATGTGACCACAATAAGTGATGCTTGGATAAAGAATTCACACTGGCATTATGGTCTGAGCCCATTATCGTCTAATCTTTTTAACACTGTCTTGAGATTTTGGAGATATTCCTTGTCATTGTCACCAGTAACAATGATGCCATCCGCGTAACACTGAGTGCCCGGGCACCCTTGCAGCACCTGGTCCATAGCTTTCTGACAGAATGCAGGTGCAGATGATCCTGCAAAAATAAGCCTTTAATAGCAATAAAATCTTTTATGATTGTTTATGGTGAGAAACACTTTGGACTCTTCCTCCATCTCCATCCATAGGCAGGCCTCAGCTAAATCTACTTTGCTGAAGTGCGTCTCTCCATAAAGATTTGCAAAGGTATCTTCTATCCTGGGCAGAGGTTATTGATCTACTTTCAGTAATAAGTAGATGGTGACATTAAAATCACTACATATCCTGACAGACCCATCCTTCTTGGCTATGTGCTGTGTAAGGCATGGTTGTGGCATTTTCATTTAACACTATTTTACCCTTAATATGTTTGAGTTTTCTAATGCCATCCTTGAACACTGCTGTGGCATTATCCAATACCTTTCTTAGTTCACTTTCGGTTGACTCTATAGCAAGGGATGTGGCATGCAAATTGTGAATGGATCTCCAGTCAAATTGTAGTTGTCTCAGCTAATCACAGCCCCACAATGCTGGCCCTCCTGTTTTTACCACATACAAGCCCAATGTGGCTTGTTGGTTGTTGTATTTCACTGTTACGAATGTTATTCCCACAGGAATTACCTTTTCTCCAGTTTAAGTTTCTAGTTGGATATTTGCAGGCTGCAGTTCAGTATCTTTGAAATACCATTCAAATTCATTTAATGGAATGACTGAATTAGCCGAGCTATTGTGCAATTCCATTTTAATTAATTTGCCGTTCACTTCTGCTGTAAGCCATGTTAGTTGTCTCATGTTAGTTTCCTCACTGTAAATCTCAAAGCTACCAGTCCTGTGTCACTCTCATCATTATCAGATTTTTTCATCAACAGCATGCAGATTAGTGCTCTTCTTGAAACTGCAACTTGACTTTTTACCTTTTTCTCTTCCCTGTGCAATCTAATTATTTTTGTCTGCCTGACATACTCTTTTTATGTGTACTACTTTGTTGGATTTTCTGCAAGTTTTGCTTTTAGGTCTGCATTGGTCAGGTGTATGTGAGCCCATGCCACATGGTAACACAATTTGTTGGGCCAGGCCAGCTTCTGTTTAGACGCTGCAATTTTGTTCACACTCACTTTCATTCCTGACTATAACTCAACTGCGTCTTTGGCTGTTGTTTCCATTGATAAAGTGATTTCAACTACTCTTTTAAATGTGAGTTATGCTTCAGTAAGGAACCACTTTTGAATACCTTCTTGTAAGATTTCACAAACAAAACAATCTAATGGCCTAATTCTGCTCCTATGTCTTATGGTCTTATGGCTTTTTAAGAGCAGCTTGTGATTGACCCGACTAGGGGTCAACTATTCTGGATTGGGTGTTGTGCAATGAACCCAGAATTGATTAGAGAGCTGAAAGTAAAAGAACCCTTAGGGGCAAGTGATCATAATATGGTCGAATTCACCCTGAAATTCGAGAAGGAGAAGCTAAAGTCAGATGTGTCAGTATTAAACTGGAGTATAGGGAATTACAGAGTCATGAGAGAGGAGCTGGCCAGGACTAATTGGAAAAGAACACTGGCAGGGATGAAGGCAGAGCAGCAATGGCTGGAATTTCTGGAAGCAATTCGGAAGGCACAATATATATACATCCCTAAACGGAAGAAGTATTCTAACGGAATGATGACACAACTGTGGCTAACAAGGGTAGTAAAAGCCTACATAAAAGTCAAGAGAGGGTATATAATAGAGCAAAAATTAGTGGAAAGTTAGAGGATTGGGAAGCTTTTAAAAACCAACAGAAGGCAACTGAAAAAGTCATTAAAAAGGAAAAGATGGAATACGAATGTAAGCTAGCCAATAATATTAATGAGGATACCAAAAGTTTGTTCAGATACATGACGTGTAAAAGTGAGGCGAGAGTGGATATCAATGCTCAAGAGTTAGTAATGGGAGACAACGAAATGACGGATGAACTGAGTAAGTATTTTGCTTCAGTCTTCATTGTGGAAGACACTAGCAGTATGGTGAAAGTTCCAGGTATCAGGGCATGAAGTGTGAAAAGTTACCATAACTAGAGAGAAGGTGCTTGGGAAACTGAAAGGTCTGAAGGTAGGTAAGTCACCTGGACCAGATGGTGTACACCCCAGAGATCTGAAAGAAGTGGCTGAAGAGATTGTGGAGGCATTAGTAATGATCTTTCAAGAATCACTAGATTCTGGAATGGTTCCGGAAGACTAGAAAATGGCAAAGGTCACTCAACTCTTCAAGAAGGGAGAAAGGTAGAAAAAAGGAAACTATAGGCCAGTTAGTCTGACGTCAGTGGTTGGGAAGATGTTCAAGTCAATTACTAAGGATAAAGTCTCAGGGTACTTGGAGGCACATTATAAAATAGGCCCTAGTCAGCATAGTTTCAAAAGAAAAATCTTTTAGAATTCTTTGAAGAAATAGCAACAGGTTAGACAAAAGAGAATCAGTTGATGTTGTATACTGGGATTTTCAGAAGGCCTTTGACAAGGTGCCACAAATGAGGCTGCTTAACAAGCTATGAGCCCATGGTATTACAGGAAAGATCCTAGCATGGATAAAGCATGATTGGCAGGAGACAGAGTGGGAATAAAGGGAGCCTCTTCTGGTTGGCTGCCGGTGACTTGTGGTGTTCCACAGGGGTCTGTATTTGGACCAATTCTTTTTACGTTATATGTCAATGATTTGGATGATGGAATTGATAACTTTGTTGAAAAGTTTGCAGATGATATGAAGTTAGGTTGAGGGGCCGGTAGTTCTGAGGAAGTAGAGAGCCTACAGAATGTGCAAAGAAATGGCAGATGAAACACAATGTTGGGAAGTGTATGTTCATGCACTTTTGTAGAACAAATGAAAGGCTTGACTATTTTCTAAATGGAGAGAAAATACAAAAAACTGAGGTGCAAAGAGACTTGGGAGTCCTTGTGCAGGATTCTGTAAAGGTTAATTTGCAGGTTGAGTCTGTGGTGAAGAAGGCAAATACAATGTTAGCATTTATTTCAAGAGGGCTAAAAATATAAAAGCGAGGATGTAATGCTGAAATTTTATAAAACACTGCCAAGGCCTCACTTGGAGCAGGTTTGGACCCCTTATCTTAAAAAGGATGTGCTAGAGAGGATTCAAAGAAGATTCATGAAAATGATTCCAGGATTGAATGGCTTGTCACATGAAGAGTATTTGATGGCTCTCAGCCTGTAGTCACTAGAATTCAGAAGAATGATGGGTGACCTCATTGAAACCTAAGAAATGTTGAAAGGCCTTTATAGAGTTAGTGTAGAGAGGATGTTGTCTATGGTGGGAGAGTCTAAGACCAGAGGACACAGGCTCAGAATAGAAGGCGTCCTTTTAGAATGGAGATAAGGAGAAATTTCTTTAGGCAGAGAGTGGTGAATCTGTGGCCACAGACATCTATAGAGGCCAAGTCTTTATGTACAGGTATATTTAAGGCAAAGGTTGATAGATTCTTGATTGGTCAGGATATGGGGAGAAGACAGGAGATTGGGGTTGAGAGGAAAATTGCATCATCCATGATGAAATGGCAGAGCGGACTTGATGAGCCAAATGGACAAATGGCATAATTCTGCTCCTATAGACTAATCTCTTAGAGCATCATTAAGCCTATCACTGAACTGGCAATGCTTGGACAATTTCTTCAATTCAGCCATGTGAGCTGAAATAAACTCCTTATTCCTTTTGATCCTTCTTATGAAACCTAAAGCGTTCTGCAGTCAACAATGGTTTTGGTTCTAAATGTTCCTGCATCACTTTCACAATATCCGCAAAGCTCATTTCAGCTAATTTGGTTGGAGCAGTCAAACTTCTAAGCAAACTGTGTGCTCTCCCTTTCTCTTCACCGTTTACACCTCGGACTTCAACTACTGCACAGAGTCTTGTCATCTTCAGATGTTTTCGGATGACTCTGCCATAGTTGGATGCATCAGCAAGAGAGATGAGGCTGAGTACAGGGCTACGGTAGGAGACTTTGTCACATGGTTTGAGCAGAATTATCTGCAGCTTAATGTGAAAAAGACTAAGGAGCTGGTGGTAGACCTGAGGAGAGCTAAGGCACTGCTGACCCCTGTTTCCATCCAGGGGGTCAGTGTGGACATGGTGGAGGATTACAAATACCTGGGGATACGAATTGACAACAAACTGGACTGGTCAAAGAACACTGAGGCTGTCTACAAGAAGGGTCAGAGCCGTCTCTATTTCCTGAGGAGACTGAGGTCCTTTAACATCTGCCGGACGATGCTGAGGATGTGCTACGAGTCTGTGGTGGCCAGTGCTATCATGTTTGCTGTTGTGTGCTGGGGCAGCAGGCTGAGGGTAGCGGACACCAACAGAATCAACAAACTCATTCGTAAGGCCAGTGATGTTGTGGGGATGGAACTGGACTCTCTCACGGTGGTGTCTGAAAAGAGGATGCTGTCCAAGTTGCATGCCATCTTGGACAATGTCTCCCATCCACTACATAATGTACTGGTTGGGCACAGGAGTACATTCAGCCAGAGACTCTTTCCACCAAGATGCAACACAGAGCATCATAGGAAGTCATTCCTGCCTGTGGCCATCAAACTTTACAACTCCTCCCTTGGAGGGTCAGACACCCTGAGCCAATAGGCTGGTCCTGGACATATTTCCTGGCATAATTTACATATTACTATTTAATTATTTATGGTTTTATTACTATTTAATTATTTATGGTGCAACTGTAACGAAAACCAGTTTCCCCCAGGATCAATAAAGTATGACTATGACTATGACTATGACTATGTCTTCCACGGATTGTACACAGCAAAGCTAGCACTCATTCCTCATTTCCCAGTTATCTTTCCGATGTAGCCTGCCAT
Organism: Mobula hypostoma; assembly: GCF_963921235.1. NCBI lineage: Eukaryota > Metazoa > Chordata > Chondrichthyes > Myliobatiformes > Myliobatidae > Mobula > Mobula hypostoma. The sequence goes on along the minus strand of NC_086107.1, from coordinate 67,794,596 downwards.
TTACGCTTTTCAATTTATGATTATTATCCCCGGGTACTCACTGTTTATGAACCCATGAATTTCGCCATTTTCTGCTATTTTTTAAAATATGATTGTCTCTGTCTCCCTTTTCCAAAGAGAAACATGCTATTTTTTTTTTAACTGAAACGCCTTGCTGCGCTTCTTAAAAACTTTAACGTCTTAGTGCACTTCAACAGTCATCTCAGGTTCATTTAAAATTTTCTCATCACCACTGTTATGTTTTGTAACTCCAGAACATAAAACTAATTGAAGGAAAAACACAGAACCGGGGATAAATGTGCCTACCACATTTTTACTTTAGTGAGGCATACACCTATGATGTGGTGGCATATTGACGTATGCCATTCAAGTACTTTTACATATAACCCGTATTGAATTATTTAGCCAAACAAAGAATACTTATCCATACAATATATTTACAATATTACTCAAATACTACTGTAATTTTAAATACACATTACTCGACCCATCCTCAACCATCTCTCCCTCCACTGCAGCCTCGCTCAATTCCAGATACTGATCTTTCCAGTCTCTTCCCTCTCTAGTCCAACCCAAGGCACAAGGGCACAGTACCCCATCCCTCACTGACCATATCTGAAGTCCCAAATGGTTCAGACTCTCCCCTCAGTTCTCCTGACAGCAGTGCCGGCCCTTCATGCTTCTCCCACGCTCAACCACAGCACAGGTTATAGTCAGCCCAAACGCCTCCCATTCCCAACCACAGCCCATGCCATAATCAGTCCAGACTTCTCTCCTACCCACTAAAACTATCGACCGCATCGAAGCCAACAAATACTAGCTCCCTCTCCCTCCCTCTAATTTCTGTGACTGAAACCTAGCTTCAAATATAAAGATGCAAATCACATGTTCATTGTGAAACTTTTGAATTGAAATGGAAATAAACAGCTAACATGCAGAATTACAGGAGCTGCTGATATGTGGAAATTACAAGGAACATAGCTAGGCTGATTAAAGACTGTGAATCTAATTAAATCTGATCTTGGACGTAGGCTACTTGAGAATTTAATTAGCAAAGACCGTAAGACCATAAGATATAGGAGCAGAATTAGGCTATTTGGCCCATCGAGTCTTCTCTATCATTCAATCATGGCTGATCCTTTCTTCCCCTCCTCAATCCCACCTCCCGGCCTTCTCCCTTTGATGCCGTGTCCAATCAAGAACCTATCAATCTCTGCCTTAAATACACCCAATGACCTGGCCTCCACAGCTGCCACAAATTCCACAAATTCACCAACCTCTGGCAAAAGAAAATTCTCCACACCTCTGTTTTAAATGAGGCTGTGCTCTCTTGTTCTAGACTCCCTCACCATGGGAAACATCCTTTTCACATCTACTCTTTCTAGGCCTTTCAACATTTGAAAGGTTTCAATGACATCCCCCCTCTAAGTTTCAGCGAGTACAGACCCAGAGCCATCAAACGTGTGATAACCCTTTCACTCCTTTCATCCTAGTGAACCTCCTCTGGACCCTCTCCAATTCCAGCACATCTTTTCTTAGATGAGGAGCCCAAAACTGTTCACAATACTTAAGGTCAGGCCTCACCAGTGTATTATAAAGCCTCAACGTCACATCCCTGTTCTTGTATTCTAGACCTCTTGAAATGAATGCTAACATTGCATTTGCGTTCCTCACCACTGGCTCTACCTGCAAGTTAACCTTTAGGGTGTTCTGCATAAGGACTCCCAAGTCTCTTTGCATCTCAGATTTTTGGATTTTCTCCCCATTTAGAAAATAGCCTGCCCATTATTTCTACTATCAATGTGCATGACCACGCATTTTCCAACAAAGCATTTCATTTGCCACTCTCTTGCCCATTCTCATAATCTATCTAAGTCCTTCTGCAGCTTACCTGTTTCCTCAATACTACCTGCCCCTCCACCAATCTTCGTATCATCCTCAACCTGGCAACAAAGCCATCATCCCATCATCTAAATCATTGATACACAGCATAAAAAGAAGCGGTCCTGACACCGACCCCTGTGAAACACTACCGGTCACTGTCAGCCAATCAGCCAAGGATCCTTTTATTCCCACTCACTGCCTCCTAGCAATCAGCCAATGCTCTAACCATGTAAGTAACCTTCCTGTAATACCAGGGATTCTTAACTTGGTAAGCAACCTCGTGTGTGGCACCTTGTCAAAGGCATTCTGAAAGTCCAAATATACAACATCCACTGCATCGCCTCTACCTATCCTACTTGTAATCTTCTCAAAGAATTCCAACAGGATTGTCAAGCAAGATGTTCCCTTAAGGAAACCATGCTGTCTTTGTCTTGTCTTGTTCTGTATCACCAAGTACTCCGTCACTTCATCCTTAACAATTGACTCTAACTTCTTCCCAACCACTGAGGTCAGGCTAACTGGTCTATAATTTCCTTTCTGCTGCCTTCCTCCTTTCTTAAAGAGTGCAGTGGGATTTGCAATTTTCTCATCCTCTGGCACCATGCCAGAATCCGGTGATTTTTGAAAGATCATTTCTAATGCCACCACAATCTCTAATGCTACCTCTTTCAGTATCCTAGGATACAGTTCATCTGGTCCAGGTGACATATGTACCCTTTGGATTTTCAGCTTTTTGAGCACCTTCTGCCTTGTAATAGTAACTGCATTCACTTCTCTTTCCTCTCACCCTTCAACATCTGGCATACTTCCACAATGAAGACCGTGCAAAATACTCTCTGTTAAACAAGTTTTATTTTCACAAATAATGAATGGATAAAATAGATAGATAATATTATCATATAAATAAACAGTCTTGCAAGGGAAATTACAATGATATCAGGAGAGACTTCAATAAAGGAAGCTAAAAAATAGGAATTTTGAATAATTGTGAAATGAAATTTATTATTCTAGAATGGAAATAGAATCTTGAAAAGGTGCTCAAGTCGTTATAAGAAACAACATGAAAATGGTAGAAAGGTTAAATAAATACTTTACCTACGTATTTATCAGGGAGATAATTCAAACAGATATAAGATTGGAAGAATAAAATTAGAAATGTTGTAACCCAGTTTCAATAAAGAAAATTTAAGAAAAACTGGGAATTATCAATGATTGTAAAGCAAAACAGAAAATTCAACAGACACGAAATTAAAATAATTCAGGTGGAAACAAGCCCCCTAAAGGAAATGGAATAAAAAATGCAATTTCTAAATTTGCACATCACCCAAAATAGGGATGTGGGTTGCTGATTGCTGAGGTTAGGAATAGTCAATTCTGACAAGGTGCACACGTTACAAGAAAGCATCAGTAAAATTACATACTGAACATATGATTAGTAAATGATTTTCAATGCAGATAGTGTAAGATATTATGTTTTGGTAATGAATGCATGGAGGTCACATATCAGTAGGAGAAACAGACAAAAACATGCTGATGGATAATGTATTAGAAGTCTTCAGCATAGTAAATTATTTTAGTTGCACTGAGACAGAAAAGTATTTTCATGTGTGATGAAGAACAAAACTCAAAGCTATCATTATAAGGTAGTCACCAAGGCATCGGACGGAATTCCTGAAAAAGTTTTTATTCAAAGAGATATGAGAACATCAAGTGCCTTACAAACAGGAAGTAGTTAAAGTGAATAGTACTACTGCATTTGGAGTAAATTAGATGTACACATTCTTGATAAAGAATAATGAAATTGTTATATAAGGTACAGAAGAAGGCTCGTATGACCATTAATGTTGACATAGACTGTTTAAAGTGAATGGGTTTTTATTGTGTCAATTTTTTGTGTAAAAATAGATTGAAGATTTTAAGGAAGTAAATGATGATCACACGATTAACTGCAAGCAAATAGAGAGTATGAATGATTGTAGTGAAATTAGATTAAAATCCCAGAAATTTTGCTGATTACTTTATTAAAGTGCTTCTGTCACTCTTACATGAACGTCAATGCCCTTGAACTGAAAATCCTACAAAAAGTAATGGATATGGTCTAGTCCATCATGGTTAAAGCCCTCCCCACCGTTGAGCACACCTACAGGAAATGCTGTCGCAGGAAAGCAGCATTCATTATCAGGAATCCTCACCACCCAGGACTGCTGCCATCAGAAAGAATCAGAATCAGGTTTCTTATCGCTGGAATATGCTGTGAAATTTGTTGTCATGTGCAGCAGTACATTGCAATATATAACAATAAAAACTGTAAATTATGTATCTGAAAAAGTTAAACAAGTTGTGCAAAAGAAGAAAAACAAAGTGAGGTGGTGTTCATGGGTTCAAAGTCCATTCAGAGTTCTGATGGCAGAGGGGAGAAGGCTATTCCTGAATCACTAAGTGTGTGCCTTCCAGCTCCTGTACTCCTCCCTAATGGTAGCAATGGGAAGAGGGTGTATCCTGGGTGATGGAGCTCCTTAATAATGGAAGTCAGCTTTTTGAAGCATTACTTCTTGAAGGTGTCCTGGATGCTGGGGGAAGGGGGCGGGCTAGTGCCCAATATAGAGTTGACTGAGTTAAAAAAATTTCTGCAGCTTATTTTGATCCTGTATGGTGGACACCCTCCCCACCGCCACCTCCCCTCCCCCCCAGACCAGATGGTGATGCAGCTCATCAGAATGTTGTCCACAGTACGCCTGTAGACATTTGCAAGTGTTTTTGGTGACAAACCAAATCCCCTCAAACCCCTAGTGAAATATAGTCGCTGTTGTGCATCCTTTGTAATTGCATCAATATGTTGGGCTCAGGATAGATCCTTAGAGATGTTGACACCAGGAACTTGATATTGCTCACACAAAATGCTGGAGGAACTCAGCAGGCCAGGCAGTATCAGTGGAAAAGAGTAAACACTCAACGTTGCAGGCCGAGACTCTTCTTCAGGAACGGAAAAACAAGATGAGAAGTCAGAGTAAGAAGGTGGAAGGAGGGGAGGACGTACGAGGTGTAGGTGATAGTTGAAACCAGGAGAGGGGCAAGGATAAAGTAAAGAACTGGGAAGTTGATTGGTGAAAGAGATAAAGGGCTAGAGAAAGGGGAATCTGACAGGAGAGGGTAGAAGACCATGCTTGCCCTGTCCACTTCTGATCCCTCAATAAGGACGAGTATGTATTCCCTTCACTTACCGTTTCTGAAGTCCACAATCAATTCTTTGGTCTTAATGATGTTGGGTGCAAGGTTTTTGCTGCAACACCACCCAACAAGCTGATCTGTCTCACTCCTGTTCATCTTCCTGTCACCATCTGAAATTCTGCCGTCAGCAAATTCCCTAGACACACGGTGAAGAGAGCAGAACAGAGGGCTAAGCACATATCCCTGAGGTGCACCTGTGTTGATTGTCAGCGTAGTGGAGATGTTATTTCCTATCTACACAAACTGTGGTCTTCTGGTGAGGAAGTCAAGGATCCGTTTGCAGAGGGAGATACAGAGGCCGAGGTTTTGGGGCTTTTTTGATTAGAACTGTAGGAAAGCTTGTTTTAAATGCTGAGCTGTCATCAATAAACAGCAGCCTGATGTAAGAACTAGTATTATCCAAGTGATCCAAGGTCATGTGAAGAGCCAGTGAGATTGCATCTGCTGTAGATTTATTGTGGAGATACGCAAATTGCAGTGGGTCCAGGTCCTTGCTTAGGCAGGAGTTGATTCTAGCCAAAACCGACCTCTCAAAGCATTTCATCACCGTAGATGTAAATGCTACTGGATGATGGTCATTAAGGCAGCTCACCCTATTCTTCTTGGGCACTGGTATGATTGTCACCTTTCTGATGTAGGTGGGCATTTCCAACTGTAGCAATGAACGATTGAAAATGTCTTTGAACGCTCCCAACAGCTGGTTGATGCAGGTTTCTAAAGCCCTACCAGGTACACCATCAGGGCCTGTCATCTTACGAGGGTTCACCCTCTTGAAAGAAATTCTGATGTTGGCCTCCAAGTCAGAGATCACAAGGTCACCAGTTGCTTCAGTGATCCTTATAGCCGTATTTTTTTCTCCCTTTCAAAGCGTGCAAAAAAGGCATTGAGCTCATCCGGGAGTGAAGCATCAATGTCATTCATGATGTTGGGTTTCGCTTTGAGGGAAGTAATGGCTTGTAAATACTGCCAGAGCTACCGTGCATCCGATTCCAACTCTGACCTCAATCGGAATTGTTCTTTTGCTCTGGAGGTAGTCCTTGGTAAGTCATATCTGGCCTTATCATCAGACTTGAATACCACAGATCTAGCCCTCAGCAGATTAAGAGTCTCCTGGTTCATCCACAGCTTTTGATTCAGGTATGTGCGATATGTTCTCATAGCCACACAGGTTTTGATGAAGTCAGGGACAGCTGTGGAGTACTCATTCAGACTCAGAGGTGAACTTCCTGTATACCGTGCGGTCCACCAACCCAAAGCAGTCCTGTAAGCGCTCCTCTGCTTCCCTTGTCCATACCTCCTTGGTCCTCACTACTGGTGCCGCAGTCTTCAGTCTCTGCCTATACTCAGGGAGTAGAAATACAGCCAGGTGATCAGACTTTCCAAAATGTGAGTGTAGGATGGCACAGCAGGCACTCTTGATGGTTGCATAACAGTGAACAAGTGTCTGCTTCCTCTGGTTCCACAGGTGCTATGTTGGTGATAATTATTTAGAGACTTTTTCAAGCTGGTCTGGGTAAAATCCCCCAAAATAATGGGGAAGGCATCAGGGTGCACTGTTTCATGCCTGTTGATTATGTCACTCAGTTTGTCTAGAGCCTGTCCGACATGAGCCCGAGGTGGGATGCACACCACTACCAAGGTGATGGCTGAAACCTCCTGTGCCAGGTAAAATGGACAACATTTGATTGCTGCATGTTCCAGGCCAGGTGAGCTGGACTGGGACAGAACTGCCGTATTTATGCACCATGAGGGGTTAATCATAAAGCATAAAGCATCCTTTCTTGGCAGTGAATCGTGAAGCCGGCGACCTGTTTTGCTGCAACCAGAATGGCAGGCACGACTCTGTGAAACAAAAAAAAAACAACAGTCCGTGATGTCCCTCTCGTACAGCAATCTTGCTCTGAGGTCTTTGATTTTATTTTCAAGACACTGTAGATTTGCCAGCCAAATAGGCAGTAGTGGAAGTTGGAACTCTCTACTCCTTGATTGAACATTTAATCCAGCACAACATCCTCTCTTCCGCTGTCTTAAAGAGGAACTGCATTTGCAACTGGAGACTTCCATCTGAGGTTCATCGACTTTTTGAGTAGCAACAGATTTCTTAAATGCCCTAAAACAAGGTTGCTTACTGTATTGTCGGTGGCTGTAGCTGTGGATTTCAGCTGCAGCAATCTAAAACAGGAATATTTGCATCAGAACTGCTTGCACAAGTCACCTTCTTAATGGCTCCACCAAAAGAAGAAAAAGAAGGTACGGGAGCCTCAGGACTCACACCACCAGGTTCAGGAACAATTATTACCCCTCAACCAGCAAGCTCTTGACCAAGGGGATAACTTCACTTGCCCCATCATTGAAGTGTTCCTACAACCTATGGATTCATTTTCAAGGACTCTTCATCTCATGTTCTCGATATTTATTGCTTTATTTATTATTATTATTTCTGTCTTTTTGTATTTGAACAGTCTTTTTAATGTGCATACAGTGCTTACCTATGCTTCAAGGAAAGCTTGATTATTTGACTTGAATAAAGAGTCTTACCTCTTGCCAAATTAATTATCATACAGTAGTAGCCCCAAGGTCTTTGTACTTAATGTTCATACCCTGCCTTTAAATGTTCCAAATGAGAGGGAGTATTATAATAATGATCCCTTCTCAAATAAAGTCCTCAGTTCTCCTGTTGTCTCACAACAGTTTGAGTTAAGTTGTATCTTGAGGAAAGGCATTAAATTCCATGGAACAGCTGAACTGGCTGTTAACCAACTACTCTCAATTTTAATTTGTTATGGAAAAAAATCAAGTGGATAAAAATTAGCTTTAGAAATTCTTATCTGTATTTGGATTGTTATAAATGGGATTGAAGAATATGGAAAGAAGGTGGGCAAGTATGACTGAAGAGTGAAAAGGTGGACTGTTGTTGTGCCACAATAACAGAGTTGTACAGCAAAGAAGCACCATGCCCATGCTAACCTTTTCACCCATCTGCACTAACCTCATCGACAGTGTTACGATCCTTCTTTCAAATCCTATGTTTTGCTTATTTATATATCTGTCAAAGTGCCTCTTAACTGTGGTCTGCATGTGGTGGTCTCTCTCTCTCTCTTTCTCTCCCACCCACCCCCCGCCCTCGCTGGCTGCTCTCAAGGGAAGGTCCTTGCGTTTGAGTGATCTCTCTGTCCCCCGATGTTGTCGGAGGATGGTGCCGGAGCAAGGTTTAATTGCTGCAGTTTGTGGATTTGGACTTTAATTCAGGTTTATGATGCGTACCAGTTCTGGTCACTCCTTTCCCTGTTGCTACTTGTGGGTGATTTTTGAATCAGGATGGCCTGCAGACAATAAACACTGAGCTGAACTGAAATACACCTTTTAGTTCTGTGTTTTATATTTTGTGTTTTTTTTTCGCTCTTCTTTTTGTTGCTGTTGCATGATTTTTTTCAGCATGTGGGGAAGACAGTTTGATACTTTTTGAATGGATTGGTTCCATGGTACTTTGTATTATGGCTGTCTGTTGGGAAGACGAATTTCAGGGTTGTATACTGCATACATACTTTGATGAATAAATGTACGTTGTATCTAATCTAGTAGTGAATGTTATACATTTACCACTCTGTTCTTTCTGTTCAAATCCCGTTTAAAACTCTCTCCTTAAACTACTGCCCTCTTGCTTTTGATACCTCTACAATGGGAGAAAGCTTTTGGCGATCTACTCTATATATGCCTCTCATAATCTTACCTATTTCTACAAGATCAGTCCTCGGCCTCCTTTGCTCAAGGGAAAACAATCCCAGACTATCTAATCTCTCCCCATAACCAAAGATATCCTGCTGAGATGGAGTGGGAGGAATTAAAGATGACACCAGAGGTTTTTGCAGACCTGGGCTACTTCTTAGAGTTTGTCCTCGAAACAGTTTAAATCTCCTCGTCTCTTTTTCCCTTTTCAAGGTGGCTGGGGTCCTGTCGGAGTCCGTGATCTACAGCCATGCTCAAACTACAGCCGCACCTGGAGATCCCAGAACTCGTCGAGCAGCCAGGTGTTCTGGGATCTCCAGGTGCGGCTTGGAAGAGGTGCGCCTTCAGGGTGCAGCCCTGTGGACGACTCGATCCCTCGACGTCATCGGCTGAAGGTTTGTGGGAGATTGAAAGATTGAGCCGAGGAAGGGGGTGTGTGTACCTGTCAGAGGCCCCTGCACTTGAGAGAGCACTCTGTCTCTGTCCGTCTTTTGATGGTGAGTGAGAGTCTGTTGGTCTTCAAGTCGGGGGGCTCCGGCAAGCAAGACGGCAGATTGGAGCAGCGAAACAGCGAGCTGATGGTCTCCCCTGTCACTGTGACAGAAGCAATCTCTCTCTTGCCTGTGCTGGGTTGGACAGTAGTTTTTGATGGACTCTAGATCGTGGTCTCTGCGGGCTTTGCTATTGCTTGGGTGGTGGGGGCTGATGCTTTCGCTGGAGCAAGTGGAGGGAGAGTGAAGGGTTAATGCTTTTGCTCCTACTTCTGTGTGGGAGAGGGGAGAGCAGCTTTGGGGTTCTATCGTTTTCTGTCACTCATTCTTCGGGTTTTTGTTCTCTCTGTTTCATAGGGTCTATGAAGAGTAAGGATTCCAGGTTGTATACTGTATACATTCTCTGATGTTAAGTAGAACCATTGAACATTAAGTTCCTCCTGCATTTTGAGCAGGTTGCTCTAAAGGTATTCAATCCAGGCAACATCCTGGCAAATTTCCTCTTCACTCTCTCCAGGAAAATTTCAGCTTCCTCTAGTGTGGTGACCAGAACTGTGCACAATTCTACAAGTGTGGCCTAACCAATGTTTTGCTAAGTTGCAACATAGCTTCAAACTTCTTATATTCTATGTCTTTAAAGTGGTGTAATATGCTGTAAAGCAGTGTTAGCCAATCTTTTTTAGCCCAATGCCCCCCAAAGCATCTTCATACTTGCCAACGTCCCTCTTAGGCACAAAATACTTCCCGGAGCCCCCACAGTGTAAAAACATGTCTACCATATACTAACATGAGAAGAATGATTCTGCTTTAAATTTACATTTGTCTTTAAACCAAGCTTACACAGTACCTGTGCACTGTACAGTAGTTCAATGTTGAGCTTCATCCTTTAGCAAGAGTTGAAATGTATGGTTCAAGTTGTAACAGCAAAACCCTTAAGTCCCCACATGTAACAATGTCCAAGCAGTTTCTGTTTTTTGCGAGTATGTGGTTCACTGCACAGAAGCCTCTTTCAACAAGATAGGAGAATGGAAATGCAATGAAGAGCAGTCTGGGTCTTCTCCAAAGACCAGGAAACTTTGTATAACTCTATCTCAATCTTCCAATATTCAGTAGGATTCAATGATAGCCCCCCTCATAAACTCCAGCAAGTACAAGCCAAGAGCCATCAAATTCTCCTAATATATTAACCCTTTCATTCTTGGGCTCATTCTCATGAGCCCCCTGTGGCTCATCCCAATATTGGCACATCCTTTCTTAGATAGTGCAGGGTAATGATGCAGCTCTATAAAACTCTGGTGAGGCCACACTTGGAGTACTGTGTCTAGTTCTGGTCGCCTCACTATAGGAAGGATGTGGAAGCATTGGAAAAGGTACAGAGGAGATTTACCAGGATGCTGCCTGGTTTAGAGAGTATGCATTATGATCAGAGATTAAGGGAGCTAGGGCTTTACTCTTTCGAGAGAAGGAGGATGAGAGGAGACATGATAGAGGTGTACAAGATAATAAGAGGAATAGATAGAGTGGACAGCCAGCGCCTCTTCCCCAGGGCACCACTGCTCAATACAAGAGGGCATGGCTTTAAGGTAAGGGGTGGGAAGTTCAAGGGGGATATTAGAGGAAGGTTTTTTACTCAGAGAGTGGTTGGTCCGTGGAACACACTGCCTGAGTCAGTGGTGGAGGCAGATACACTAGTGAAATTTAAGGGACTACTAGACCAGGTATATGGAGGAATTTAAGGTGGGGGGTTATATGGGAGGCAGGGTTTAAGGGTCGGCACAACATTGTGGGCTGAAGGGCCTGTACTGTACTGTACTATTCTATATTCTATAATAGTGTAGCCACATACCACAAAAGCCAACTGTCATGGTCCAGTCTGTGAAGTCCGTATTCCGGTTCACGGTCCGATCCATCGACCCTTGCTCCAGGTTTTCCTGTCTACCCTGTTTCTGTTCCTGTTAAGCACTAATTTAGGCAGCTGATGCTCATTGGGGCTGGCTGCATAAATACCTTCAGAGACTAGGGCGTGGCTGCTGGATTGTTCTTGTCCTTACTCCTTGTATCCCTTCTTCTGCCTTCTGTTTCCTCGCCTGAAGCCCTGCCTTGTCTTGCCGGTAACTCTCGCCTCACCTGAAGTTCTCATCTCGCCTTGCATTGCCTGAAGCCTTGCCTTGTCTTGCTGGTAACTCTCGCCTCATCTTGCCTGCAGTCTTGTCCTGGAGCCACCCTGTACCTAGCTCCCTTCCTGTCCCTTGCCTCCGCCCAGGTAAGCCAGGCCATATTGCCGTTACCTACGGTTGGTTCTGTCCCTTCCTGTCCCTTGCCTCTGTCGAATGGTCCGCACCCTGCCCAGGAGGAGCCTCAAGCCTGAAGCCTGAAGACTCCAGCCTCCTGCCTCCTGCCAAGCATCACCTCTAGTCTCTAGCCTCAAGCCTGAAGACTCCAGCCTCCTGCCTCCTGCCAAGCCTCGCCTTGAGTTTCCTGCCTCCTGCCAAGCCTCGCCTTGAGTCTCCTGCCTCCTGCCAAGCCTCGCCTCAAGTCTCCTAGACTCCAGTCTCATCCTGCCTGCCAGCCAGGCCTCATCCTTGCCTAGTTCTGGGGTCCAAGCCAGAGGCAAGACCCAGGTACTGGGTCCTTGTCCAGTCTCTGGCTCGGGTCCAAGCCCGGGCTCCTAGCTCTCTTGTCCAGTCCTTTTCCGGGTTTCTGGTTTTCGTGTCCATGTCCTTGCCCTCACCCTGTATCCTAGTCCTGTCCCTAATCCTTCAGTGTCCGTGTCTTGCATTTGGGTCCGTTCCCAGCCACCGTCTTATGACACCAACATTTTTGAGAAGTATTTTTGCTTCTTCATCATTCTGAATTTTGATAATTTCTTCTTGCAAACTCTCTTCCTGTTCTTCTACCTTGCAAAGAAATGGGTTAATTACCCAGTTCAGAATTTCCAGATCATTCAAATCATTGAATTGATTCTGAAAATTCTTCTTCATTGACTGCAAGTATAATCAGTACTCTTGCAAATCACCATCTGTGAAAGAGAGTGCCAAACTTACCATGCAGGGAAACTGTGAGATCATTTTTCTCCCAATGGTTTGCTTATATATTTCCAATTTTCCGATAAAAGCGGCCACTGCACTTTTTGCTTGGATTAAATTGAAATTCTCACCCTTCAGTTTCATGTTTAGAATGTTCATTTTGTCATACAGATTGGCTAGGTATGCCACATATTCACGTAAAAGTTCAATCTGGTTTCCCAAGCTCTTGTCGACTTTGAGCAAAAATTCAAGCACAGTATCAAAAAGATCAAAGAAATGTTTTAAGCAGCAGTCTTTTGACAGCCAACACACTTCAATGTGAGGAAGGAAGTGTTCAAACTCTTCATCGTTATCTTGGCATAACTGGCAAAATATTCTACTATTTAATGGATGAGCTTTAATTTTGTTGATAGCAGATATTACAAGAGTCATGCTTGAAAAAAGATGCTGGCTGAGGTTTTTGGCTGCAAGATGTTGACGATGAATTACACAATGAATTGCAAATAGACTTGGAATTTTGTTTTTTCATAAATGCCACCAAACCAGTATGGAGACCTGTCATATATGATGCTCCATCTGCTGCACAAGAAATTATGTTCCTAATCTGAATACTTTTATTCTCAATATACATTTTGAGCTCATTGTACATTGATTCTCTGTTGATATTTGTTTTTAAACTTCTTACAAAAGAGAGTCTCTTCATAAACATTTCCATTTTTGATAAACCGTACATATACAATTAGCAATGCCTCATTGTCTCACACAGTTGACTCATTCAGTTATATCCCAAATTCTGTTTTTTGTAGCTCTGTGCATAGTTGACACTCAGTGCCTTCACTCATTTTGTCAATACGATGAGCTGCAGAGTTATTACTCAGAGGAATTGATTTTAAAATACTCGTATCCAGTTTGAGAACAGTGGTGAGCACTTCTGATACAGCAGGCATTATGAATCTTTCACCAATTCTATAAGATTTTCCACACTTTGCTATCATTTTGGAAATGTTATAAGAAGCAATGAAACCACTATCAAGGTCATTTTTAACTATCTTGGCAAATGACTCGAGTGTGCAACTCTTTTCAAATGCTTCTTTCATCTTCTGAAACTGAGTAATACCATAATTAGCCTTTTTGGGGTGTCTTTTACAGAAGTGTTCCTGCAATCTTGATTTTTGATGGCTTCATTAGACAGTACAGTACCACAAATAAGACACATGAGGCATCGCTGATCTGATGGGAACGGAATAAACCCATACTCCAGGCATGTAACATTGTATTGATGCACTTTCTGCAGTTAGTGTTTCTTAGCAGTATTAGAATTCAATGCTTCACCGCCTCCAGACACGCCATACATATTTATTCAACATTAACGGGAATCTTAGCTAGTGGAGGGCAATGTGCAGTGGATTCTACAGGACTCAGTATTCGGCCCTTTGTTTTACATGGCATGTAAATAATTTGGACAAGTATAAGAATCACAGTTAAGGATTTTACTTCAGCTACCAGAATTTGATCCTGACTTTGGTGCAGTCTGTGACTGTGGGTTTCTCTCAGCTTCTCTTGTTTCACTCCCACATCCCAAAGACACAGCATGAATATTGATTTCTCTTCTGGTAAATTAATTTCTCCCCCCCCCCCTTCCTTTATTCACCACTCTGGCCTTTTACCTCTTTTCTCCTGCCTATCACTCTATCACTTCCCCCTGGGTTCTCCACTCTTTCCCTTTCTCCTGTGGTCCACTCTCCTCTCCTATTGGATTCCTTCTTCACCAGCTCTTGACCTTTCCCACCCACCTGGCTTCACCCATCACCTTCCAAATAGCCTCCTACCCCTCCACCACCTTTTTACTTCCCACTTCCTTCTCAGTCCTGATGAAGGGTCTTGGCCCAAAATGTCAACCAGCTATTCACTTCCTTCGATGCTGCCTGACCTGTTGAGTTCCTCCAGCATTTTATGTGTGATGCTTCTAGGTTAATTGGCTGTTGTAAATTGCCCCCAGGTGAATGGTAAAATCTGGAGGGAGTTGATGGGAATGTGGGAGGAATAAAATGGCGTAAATGTAAATGGTGCTTGATGGTCAGTATCAGCTCAGAGGGCCAAAGGGCCTTTTCTCACATTCTCTGACTTTCTAACTCTAGGCAATGTCTTAATCATGAGGAATACAGTTCTAGGCCACAGCGTGATACCGATAGACTGGTTGGCTGGGCACAAAGGTAGAAAATGGGACTCATCCAGAGAAGGGAGATGGGAACAGTGTGATAGATCCGACAATGGGGCAGTTGGTGTACAGGTCAATGCAGCATGTCGCGAGTCTGTGAGGCAGGATAAACAGCTGACAGGGCAATTTTGCAGTTAGCAGGATGGGTTGAAACACATCTATTTTAATGCAAAAGAAGTATTAGGAATAAGGGTGATGAACATGTCGGTACATGGAACTATGACGTTGTAGCCATACGGAGACTTGGTTGTAACAAGTGCAGGAAGGGCTGCTGGATATTTCAGAGTTTAGAGGGAGGGAGGTAAAAGAGGTGCACAATGTTTGGATGGCCCAGAATGTGTTAGGTGCGTCTCAAAAGGATTCTTAACTCAATGTGTAAACAGACCAATTAAAGGAGAGGCCATTTTGAATTTGGTGCTAGGCAATGAACTAGGTCAGGTGACATCTCTCTGTGGGAGGGCATTTCAAAGACAGTGACCACAATTCCCTGACCTTTACTATAGCCTCGAAGAGGGATAGGAGTAGATGGTATAGGGAAGTACTTAATTGCAGGGCGGGGGGGATTATGATGCTATTAAGCAGAAACTGGGGAGCATAAATTGGGAGCAGATGTACTTAGGGAAATGCACAGCAGGAATATGGTGGTTATTTAGGGAGCATTTGCATGGGGTTCTGGATAGATTTGACCCATTGAGGCAAGTGAAGGGTAAGAAATCTGGAATACCTCGTCAATAGGAAGAAAGAAGCTTATTTAAGGTTTAGACAGGGCTCTAGAGTATTAAAAGGTAGGCAGGAAGGATTGAAGAATGGACTTAGGAGAGCTAGAAGATGACATGGGAAGGCCTTGATGAGTAGGAGTAAGGAAAATCCCAAGGTGTTCTACATGTATGTGAAGAACAGGAAGATGGCCAGAGTGGGGGAAATACTGATCACTGAGAGTGGAGGAAATGTGCCTGGAGTCAGAGAAGGTAGGGGAGGTCCTTAATGAATACTCTGCTTCAGTATTCACCAGTATAATGGACCGTGACGATTGTATGGACAGGGTAAAACAGGCTGATATGCTTGAATATGTTAGTGTTCAGAAAGAGGATGTGCTAGATCCTTTGAAAACTATCAGGGTAGGTAAGTCTCCGGGGCCAGATGGGAGATGGGACGGATGTGAGGGAAGAGATTGCTGCGCCTTTGACAATGATATTTGCTTCCTCACTGACCACGGGAGTAATACTAGATGATTGGAGGCAAGTGTTATTTCTTTGGTCAGGAAAGGGAATAGGGATAACCCTGGAATTTATAGACCAATGGTGGGGAAATTATGGAAGAGGATTCTTAGAGACAGGATTTATGAATAATTGGAGAGGTATAGTTTTAACGTGGCTTTGTGAGGGGCAGGTCATGCCTCACGAGCCTGATTGAATTCTCGAGGATGTAGTGTATATAGATTTTAGTAAGGCAATTGATAGGGTTTCTCATGGTAGGCTCACTCAGAAAGTGAGCATGCATAAGATCCAAGGAAATTTGGCTGTGTGGATACAGAATTGGTTTGCTCACAGAAGGCAGAGGGTGGTAGTGGATGTTGAGTATTCTGTCTGGAATCAGTGACCAGTGGTGTTCAGCAGGGACATGTTCTAGGAACCTAACATTTGTAAATTTTTTTTCTCTTTGGAGTGAAGGAAGATGAGAGGTGATGTGATACAGGTATACAAGATGATAAGAGAGATAGATGGAGTGGATAGCCAGAGACTTTCTCCCAGGGTAGAAATAGCTAATATAAGTGTGCACAATTTTAAGGTGAACGGAGAAAAGTATAGGGAGTATAGGAAGAATGTCAGAGCTAAGTTTATTACGTGGTGGGTGCATGGAATGCCCGGCCAGAGGTGGTTGTAGAGGCAGATACTTCAGGAGTATTTTAAAGACTCTTGGATAGGTGGATGGGTGGTAGAAACATGGACGGTTATGTTGGAGGGAATGATCTAGGGAGAACAACCCAAATTTGTCCAATTTCCTTTTCCGTATAGCTCATCTCTCTCATCCAGGCAGCAACCTGGTAAACCTTCTCTGTATCCGCGCCCCCCCCCCACCCCACAGCCTGCACATCCTTCCTATAATGGAACCACCAGAACTGTACACTGTGTTGTCTGCCTAAAGTTTTATAGCTGCAGCATGGCTTCCTTGCTCTTAAACCCCTACCAATGAAGGCAAGTATCCCACACACCATCTTTACCACCTTTCCATTTGCATAACCAGTTTCAGTGAACTATGGACCTGGTCTCCAAGATCCCTTTGTACCTCAATATTAACGGGTTTATCACTATCCTTTCAGAGCGGTTGCTAAAATTCACGTAGGCCACAATATAGGGAGAGTATGGTGTGCAGAGAAGAATGACAGGGACCTCACCGGTGCTGGAGTACTACAGTTCTATGCTGAAGCTATATTGCTTTGAGCAAAGGAGACCGAGTAGGAGTTTGAGACATGTAACATTTTGAGAAAACCAGTCAGAGTTTGGATCTATTTTGCTCAGCCTTTGGCCTGCAAATGAATCTGATCTGGAAACACGGGGGTAACAAGCAGCTTCATAATTTATGGATATTGGGCCAGGAGCCTTGGTAGGGGATGTGGAAGGTGAGAAGGAAGGACTTGCAAATGCAAAGGGCAGGTAATCCCATCGTGGGCCAAAGGGCGTGTTCCTGTGCTGTACTGTTCTATGTTCAACAAACCCAGAAGTGCTAGAAGAACTTCGTTGATCCTACTTGTGTATCCAGACCCAAAATATGTTTTTCAAATGCCACACTTCAGCAACTGCACCAACAGCTTAATTGGCTATACTAAGTCACCTGTCAGCTTGAGCAGAAGGCAACATTCTTATACTCTCCAGTTGATGCTCCTGCATGCAGTGCATAGCTTAAAACACTGGCACCTACTCAGCCACAATAGCTGAACGTCAACAACTTCTATACTTCTATAGATGCACAGTAGAGAGTATCCTGACTGCCATGTCACAGCTTGGTATGGAAATCCAATTGCCCAAGAACAGAAACTATTATAAGAAGTGGTGGATACAGCCCAGTACATCACAGGAAAAGCCCGCCCTGCCATTGAGCACATCTACTAGGAGTGCTGTCTCAAGAAAGCGTGTATCATCAAGGAACCCCAGTATCCAGACCGTGTTCTCTTCTCGCTGCTGCCACTGGGAAGGAGGTACAGGAGCCCGAGGTCCCATACCACCAGGTTCAGGGACAGTTACTACCCTTCAACCATCAGGCTCCTGAACCAGCGTAGATGACTTCACTCACCTCAACACTGAACATCACTGGACACAACCTATGGACTCTACGATTGATGTTCTGGGTATTATTTATGTACCTATTTATTGTTTAATTATTATTTTTTTTTGTATTTGCAGTTTGTCCTCCTTTGTACATTGGTTGATTGTCAGTCTTTGTGTATAGTTTTTCACTGATTCTATTGTATTTCTTTTTTCTACTGTGAAAGCATGCAATAAAATGAATTTCAGGGTTGTATATGGTGACATATATAATACATTGATAATAAATTTAATTAGTGATAAAGGGCAAGGAAGCTTGAGACTGTGGTGAATGGAAAATTCAGCTGACAAAAGGGATTTTGTGCAAATGCTACCACTTTCCCAATGTGGCTGACTCTATATGCTGAATTAATTATACACTCAGGAAGAAATATCACTGCCTCACAGCTTCTGGCTTCAGGTGGTGCTGTGTGGAGTTTATATCACATCCTGATGACCATGTGGATTTTTGTCATAGAAACATAGAAAACCTACAGCACAATTCAGGCCCTTTGACCCACAAAGCTATGCCGAAAATGTCCTTACCTTAGAAATTACTAGGGTTACCCATGGCCCTCTATTTTTCTAAGCTCCATGTACCTATCCAGGAGTCTCTTAAAAGCCCCTATCGTTTCTTCGTCCACCACTGCCGTCAGTAGCCCATTCCACACACTCACTACTCTCTGCATAAAAAACTTACCCCTGACATCTCCTCTGTACCTTCTTCCAAGCACCTTAAAACAATGTCCTCTCATGATAGCCATTTCAGCCCTGGGAAAAAGCATCTGACTATCCCATCAATGCCTCTCATCATCTTGTCCTCTATCAGGTCACCTCTCATCCTCGGTCGCTCCAAGGAGAAAAGGCCAAGTTCACTCAACCTATTCTCAGAAGTTATGCTCTCCAATCCAGGCAACATCCTTGTGAAACTCCTTTTCACCTTTTCACCCTTTCTATGGTTTCCACGTCCTTCCTGTAGTGAGGCGACCAGAAATGAGCAAAGTACTCCAAATGGGGTCTGACCAGGGTCCTATATAGCTGCACCATTACTTCTCGACTCTTAAACTCAATCCCACGACTGATGAAGGCCAATGCACCGTATCCCTTCTTAACCACAGAGTCAACCTGCGCAGCAGCTTTGAGTGTCCAATGCACTCGGACCCCAAGATCCCTCTGATACTCCACTGCCAAGAGCCTGATCCATTAATACTATATTCTGCCATCATATTTGACCTACCAAAATGAACCACCTCACACTCATCTGAGTTGAACTCCATCTGCCACTTCTCAGCCCAGTTTTGCATCCTATCAATGTCCCGTTGTAACCTCTGACAGCCCTCCACACTATCCACAACACCTCCGACATTTGTGTCATCAGCAGATGTACTAACCCATCCCTCCACTTCCTCATCCAGGTCAGTTATAAAAATCACAAAGATAGGGGTCCCAGAACAGATCCCTGAGGCACACCACTGGTCACCAACCTCCATGCAGAATATGACTCGTCTACAACCACTCTTTTTTTTCTGTGGGCAAGCCAGTTCTGGATCCACAAAGCAATGTCCCCTTGGATCTCATGCCTCCTTACTTTCTCAATAAGCATGGGGAACCTTATCAAATGCCTTGCTGAAATCCATATACACTACATCTACTACTCTACCTTCATCAACATGTTTCGTCACATCCTCAAAAAATTCTATCAGGCCCATAAGGCACAACCTGCCTTTGACAAAGCCATGCTGACTATTCCTGATCATATTATGCCTCTCCGAATATTCATAAATCCTGCCTCTCAGGATCTTCTCCATCAACTTACCAACCACTGAAGTAAGACTCACTGGCCTATAATTTCCTGGGCTATCTCTACTCCCTTTCTTGAATAAGGGAACAACATCTGCAACCCTCCAATCCTCCAGAACCTCTCCTGTCCTCATTGATGATGCATAGATCATCGCCAGAGACTCAGTAATCTCCTCCCTCACTTCTCACATTAGCCTGGGGTACATCCCGTCCGGTTCCAGTGACTTATCCAACTTGATGCTTTCCAAAAGCTCCAGCACATCCTCTTCCTTAATATCTACATGCTCAAGCTTTTCAGACGGCTGCAAGTCATCCCTGCAATCGCCAAGATCCTTTTTTGTTGTGAATACTGAAGCAAAGTGCTCATTAAGTACCTCTGCTGTCGCCTTCGTTTCCAAACGCACTTTTCCACTGTCACACTTGATTGGTCCTATTCTCTCACATCTTATCCTCTTGCTCTTCACATACTTGTAGAATGCCTTGGGGTTTTCCTTAATCCTGTCCATCAAGGCCTTCTCATGGCCCCTTCTGGCTCTCCTAATTTTATTGTTAAGCTCCTTCCTTCTAGCCTTATAATGTTCTAGATCTGTATCATTACCTAGTTTTTTGAACCTTTCTTAAGCTCTTCTTTTCTTCTTGACTAGATTTACAACAGCCTTTGTACACCGCCGTTCCTGTACCCTACCATCCTTTCCCAGTCTCATTGGAACATACCTACACATAAGCCCATGCAAATATCCCCTGAACATTTGCCACATTTCTTCCGTACATTTCCCTGAGAACATCTGTTTCCAATTTATGCTTCCAAGTTCCTACCTGATAGCCTCATATTTCCCCTTACTCCAATTAAACATTTCCCTAACTTGTCTGTTCCTATCCCCCTGCAATGCTATGATAAAGGAGATAGAATTGTGATCGCTATCTCCTAAATGCTCTACCACTGAGAGACCTGACACATGACCAGGTTCATTTCCCAATACCAGATCAAGTACAGCCTCTACTCTTGTAGGCGTATCTACATATTGTGTCAAGAAATCTTCCTGAACACACCTAACAAACTCCACCCCATCTAAACCCCTCAGTCGAGGGAGATGTCAATCAATATTTGGGAAATTAAAACCTCCCACCACAACAACCCTGTTATTATTACTCATTTCCAGAATCTGTCTCTCTATCTGCTCCTCGATGTTCCTGTTACTGTTGGGTGATCTATAAAAAACACCCAGTAAAATTATTGACCCCTTCCTATTCCTAACTTCCACCCACAGAGACTCCGTAGACAACCCCTCCATGACTTCCTCCTTTTCTGTAGCCATGACACTATCCCTGGTCAACAGTGCCACAACCCCACCTCTTTTGCCTCCCTCCCTGTCCTTTCTGAAACATCTAAAGCCTGGCACTTGAAGTAGCCATTCTGCCCCTCAGCCACCCAAGTCTCTGAAATGGCCACAAAATCATAGCTCCGGTTTTAAAATTGCTCTGGTTTTCTCCCATATCCTACAGATGAGTTGGGTTGCTACAACTGGAGATTGCTCCTTAACATAGCTAAGTGCAAAAAAATCAAAGGGGTGGTGATGGGTATGTGAGGAAGAATAATTTGCAGGGAAAATGGGAGAGTTCCTTCAGGTTCAATGGGCTGAATAGCTTCCTTTAGTGCCATAATAAGTATGTGATTATAAATGGATACTTTAAGAATCAGATTGATATGTAATCTGCACAGCATTTTGATGTATGCAGGGTGAATGAAGCCATGTAGCAAAATAGACTGTTCAGTTATTTGAGCATTCTCTGATTCAGCATTTACAGTTATCATGCCTGGCCTTGTTCAATGCTGCCAATGTGTGATGATATAAATATCTCTTCTGGCTAATGTACAGTACTGAAGTTATCCAGCTTGACCATTGCATGGTTTTGTTGCTTGAGCCTGTCTTGTGAGTAGTGCTGCAGTTCCTAACCTGACCAGTGAGTGGCGCTGCAGTTACCCACCAGAACTATTGTGCACAGAGTTGAACAATGCAGCAAATACCCAGCAGTTGAGAAAGCACCTGTGGAGAGAGAAAGAATGAATAGTTCAGATCAATAATATTTCACCAAAGTAGCAAAACTGACAACGTTGTAAGCTCTAAAACATAGAGAGTGAAGTGTGTCATGGTGGGAGTAAAAGAACAAATTAAAAGTCTGAGATGGCGTGCAAGGCAGGAGCTGTTAGATTATTGTACAGAATCAATGATTATGGTAAAGGAACGGAAAACATCAGAATCTAAAGGACGTAGAAATAGTATAATCTTCTGAACCTAACAGTCAATGTTTTAGGAGTAGCTTCTTCCCTTCTGCCATCAGAGTCCACGAACCCATGAACACTACCACACCATGTTGCTGTCTTTTTGCACTATTCATTCATCTATTTATCTTTTTTAAAATAAATTCTTGTAACTTTTTATGTACAGTAATTATTTATGTATTGCACTGTACTGCTGCCTTAAAAATTACAACATGGGTAGAACTCAAAAATAGGAAAGGCACAATCACTTTGATCAGATTGTACTACAGACCCCCCAACAGCAACAAAGGCAATGAGGAACAGAAATGCAGGCAGTTCAAGGAAAGATGTGGAAACAATAGGTTGTTGTCATGGGGGATTTCAACTTCCCTAATATAAACTGGGACCTTCTTAGCACAAGAGGCCTAGATGGGGCAGAAGTTATTAGGTGCATTCAGGAGGGTTCTTTAAATCAATATGTAGCGAGTCCAACACGAGGAGGGGCTTACTGGGCCTGGTGTTGGGTAACTAGTCTAGCCAGGTGACCAAGCAGTTAGGAAACAGTGACCTTAACTCCTTAAGTTTTAAGATAGCTATAGATAAGGATAAGTATGGACCTTGTGGGTAGCATTAAATTGGAGCAGGGCAAATCACAAGAGCATTAGGTGGCAAAAAGGAAAAGTTAATTTGGGAACAATTGTATTTAGGCAAGTCCACATCTGACACGTGGAAGGTATTTAAAGACCAACTGTATAGTATATAAAGATCAAGAGTATAGGACAGGTATGTTCCAGCAAAGTGAGAGAACCTTGGATGTTGAGAGAGGTGATGAATTTAGTCAAGAAGAAAAAGAAGTATTTAAAGTTGAGGAAGTGAGAGTCAAACAGAGCCCTTGAGGATTGTAAAGAAGGCAGAAAAAGAACTCAAGAAGGGAATTAGGAAAGCCAGGAGGATCCATGAAAAGTCTTTTGACAAGTAGGATTAAAGAGAATCCCAAAGCATTTTATACGTACACCAAAGGCATGAGGATAATTAGGGAGAGGCAAGGATAAAGTGAGGAACATTTGTTTGGATGTGGAGGATGTGGGTGAGGTCCTAAATGAGTACTCTACACCAGTATTTACCAAGGAGAAGGATGTGAAGGATGAGGAGATCAGTGCCCAGCATTTTAATACGCTAGGGCATTTCAAGGTAAAGGAGGAGGTAGTTTTGGGTCTCTTAAGATGGATACATCCCCAGGGCCTGATAGGATATACCCCAGGTTTTTGAGAGAAGCAAGAAATTGCTGAGACCTTGACCAATATGTTCATGTCCTCTCTAGCCATAGGCAATTTCCCAGAGGATTGGTGAATAGCTAATGTTGTTTCATTAGTCAAGAAAGGATCTAGGGATAATCCTGGAAACTATATTGGTGAAGCTCACATCAGTGGTAGGTAAGTTACTGGAGAGAATTCTTAGGGATAGGATTTATGAGTGTTTGGAAAACCACGGGTTATTTAGGGAGATCCAGTATGGTTTGTGCAGGCAATTTGTATCTTACTAAAATGATTGAATTTTTTAATGAGGTGATGAGGATGATTGATGAAGGTAGAGCTGTAGGTATTGTCTTCATGGATTTTAGTAAGGCATTTAGCAAGGTCCATCATGGACAGCTCATTCAGAAGATTAAAATGCATGGGATTGAAGGTGAACT
The DNA here is from genome assembly GCF_963921235.1 of Mobula hypostoma. Taxonomy (NCBI): domain Eukaryota; kingdom Metazoa; phylum Chordata; class Chondrichthyes; order Myliobatiformes; family Myliobatidae; genus Mobula; species Mobula hypostoma. The sequence goes on along the minus strand of NC_086107.1, from coordinate 67,770,968 downwards.
ATCCATTGGGATTCAGAACTGGTTCACCCATAGAAGACAGAAGACAGTGGTTGAAGGAACTTAATTCTAACTAGAGGTCTGTGATTAGTGGTGTTCTGCTAAGGTCTGCTGTTTGTGAATCATAAATGACCTGGATGAAAATGTAGGTAGGTTAGTAAATTTGTATGTGATATAAAGATTGGTGGTGTTGTGAATAGTATAGAAGACTGGCAAAGAATAGAACAAGATATAGATCAGCTGCATTTATGAGAGGAGAAATGGCAGATGGGGTTTAACTCAGCCAAGTATAATGAGTTGCGCTTTGGTAGTCAAATGTAATGAGACAGTACACTGTTAAGGGCTAAGACCTTCAACAGTGTTGATGAGCAGTGAAATCTTGGGTCCAAGTTAATCACTCTCCGACAGTGGCTACGCAGCTTCATGGGGTATATGGCATGCTTGACTTTATTAGTCAAGGAACTGAGTGCAAAAGTCAGGAAGTTTATACTGCAGCTTTATAAATCTTTACATACAGCCCTGGTTGTCCACTACAGGAAGGATGTTGAGGCTTTGGAGAGGGTGTACAAGAGATTTACCGGAATGCTGCCTGGGTTGGAGAGCATGTGCTACCATGAGAATTTAGACAAACTTAGGTTGTTTTCTCTGGAGTGGCAGAGACTGAGAGGAGATCTGATAGAGGTTTATGAGATTATGATAGGCACAGATATAGCAGACGGCCAGAATCTTTTTCTCAGGATTGAAATGTCTAATACTGGAAGGCATACATTTAAGCAGAGAGGGGGTAAGTTTGAAGGGAGATGTGAGGGGTAAGTTTTTTACACAGAGAGTGGTGGGTGCCTGGAATGTGCTGCCTGGGGTGGTGATAGAGGCAGATACATTAGGTCCTTTTAAAAGACGTTTAGATCGGCACATGAATGTGAGGGGCATAGATAGATATATACAAGACTCACAACATGCTGGAGGAACTCAGCAGGTCGGGCAGCATCCATGGGAATGATCAGTCAACATTACGTTTCCACGGATGCTGCCCAACCTGCTGAGTTCCTCCAGCATGTTGTGAGTGTTGCTTTGACCCCAGCATATGCAGAGTATTTTGAGTTTAGAAAGATATATACATTGTGTAGACAGAAGGGGTTAGGTTTAGTTGGCTATTTGCTTACTAATTTAATTTCTTTGGCACAGCATTGTGGGCTGACGAGCCTGTATCTCTTCCCGTTCTGTTCCACGTCAGTGATAATAACCCCAATTCCGATTCAGATCTGATTCTGAAGTGGGTAGTTTGTGAGGTCTGCTCCTGTCATTTACACAGGGCTTCTGAGAGCTCCCTATACCATCTCAAATGCTTCTTCTCCCAAGGCAGAGAACCGCAGGAGTCAGTGGGCACATGCATTACTATACTTGCAGTTTATGAGGTTGTAATTATCCAATCCAACCACTGTGTGGCGCATCAAGCTGCTGTTCTCTGATCTGGTCAGCATGGGATGTTTGAAGTTTCAAAGGTTGGAAACAGGCAATAAAAGGAAGCTGTCCGTTTTAATAACCGAATGAAAAGAGTGGCCTTTAAATAGGTGGATGCAGAACTATAACATTTCAGATGTTATTGAAGCAAGTGATTAACTTTGCTGGTTCGAATGTTTGAATATGAGACAGAAGAGGAATAAAAAGACAATATTAGTTAAAGAAATGATTGCGAAAGTTGCTATGTCAGAAGGAGCATCAAATAATATTTAATGAATTGGATTAAAGAACAAAAATTGGTCATTTAAAATTCTTGGGAGTTCACAATAGGCCACCAAACAGTAAGAAAATTTCTGGTAAGTGTGAAAACATTAGGACAATATATTAATGCAAACAACAGGAATTCTGCAGATGCTAGAAATTCAAGCAAAACACATAAAAGTTGCTGGTGAACGCAGCAGGCCAGGCAGCATCTCTAGGAAGAGATGCAGTCGACGTTTCAGGACGAAGGGTCCTGACGAAGGGTCTCGGCCTGAAACGTCGACTGCACCTCTTCCTAGAGATGCTGCCTGGCCTGATGCGTTCACCAGCAACTTTGATGTGTGTTGCAGGACAATATATTATGAAGGATTTCAATACATGGGAGACAATTTGTGTTATACATGCAGAGGGCACAGAATTCCTGAAAGCAATATTAACATCAGTCTCAGGGTGGGGGTAAGGGGCAATTCTAGATTGTGTTTCAAGGAGTGAAGATGGGCAGGTAGAAGGAATATCAGAGGGAGAGTGATCATGACTGCGCTTGTGACGCCTAGCTGCTACTTATTGGTGGCAGACAAAACTAGGAGAACAAGTCAATATTTTATTAATAACACTTTATAATTAACAATCACCCCTAACAATGGAGTGGTGAGCAGAGGTGAGGTGAGACAAGCAGGTACGAGGCAGAGTCGAGGCACCCCGAAAGTGAGGAACGATCCGATGTTCGATCGATGTAAGTGCCAGGCCGAATTAAAAAGGTCAGCTACAGGCCGAATTGTGGTAGCGAAGTCTAGGCCCCGAGTCGTTTGAGAGTGAGGAACAACACAGTGTTTGGATGGTTTAAACACTGGGTCATATCAAAAAGGTCAGGGTGTCAGGACCTGAGGTGAGATACGAGCCAGGACTGCCCAGTTCTGTTTGCTGCTCTGCAACGTTTACTCGGCTCTGAGCTGAACTGAGGCTGTGGCCTGCTGTGGCTATAGTGAGTGACTGGCTTTGTGTTTTTCGTAACACTCCAGTTCTGAATGCTATTTGCTTCCTTTAATAGTTTGCATGACTTTTTTCCCCTTTGCACATTGAGTGTTGGCCTTTTTTAAAGGGTTCTTTTAGATTAGATTAGATTAGATTATGAGGACACTCAGTCATCGTTTATTGTCATTTAGAAATGCATGCATTAAAAAATGATACAACATTCCTCCGGAATGATATCACAAGAAAACACAAGACAAACCAAGACTAAAACTGACGTAAACCACATAATTATAACATATAGTTACAACAGTGCAAAGCAATACCATAATTTGATAAAAAGCAGACCATGGGCACGGTAAAAAAAAGTCTCAAAGTCCCGATAGACTCATCATCTCACGCAGGCGGCAGAAGGGAGAAACTCTCCCTGCCATGAACGTCCAAGCGCCGACAACTTGCCGATGCAGCACCATTGGAAGCACCCAACCGCAGTGGACTCTGAGTCTCTCCAAAAACTTCGAGCCTCCGACCAGCCCCTCCGACACAGCCTCTCCGAGCACCATCCTCTGCTGAGCGCTTCAACCCTGCCCCGGCCGCCGAGCAACAAGCGAAGCTGAGGACTCGGGGCCTTCTCCTCTGGAGATTCTGGATCACACAGTAGCAGCAGCAGCGAAGCAGGCATTTCAGAAGTTTCACCAGATGTTCCTCCGTGCTCTCACATCCATCTCCATCAAATCAGAATTGTGCACGGCACCCTACTTGACAAATAACAGACATCACCACCGGAGTGGCTGCTGCGAGCTGCATCGTGCCGCCATCTTCTCCTCCCGCCTTTTGGATTTCTTTGTTTTGTGGCTGCCTGCAAGGAGAGAGATCTCAAGGTTGTATAATGTATACATACTTTGAAAATAAATGTACTTTGAATTTTGAACTTTAATATAGTTTTGAAGGAGGACAGAAATAAAGAATTGATGAAGGTCATAAATTGGGAAAAGGCTAGTTTTAGGGTCTGAGAAACAATTAAGCAGTTGTGTCACAGAGTGATAGAGTGTGGAAATAGGCCATTCAGCCTACTGAGTCTGCATTGGCCATATACAGGAATCCCATTTTATTCTCTTCACCCCCCACCTTTCCCAGATTCTACCACTCACTTACAGCTTAGGAACAATCTACTGTGGCCAGTTGACCTACTGATCTGCACGTCTTTGGGATTTGGGAATAAACTGGAGCATCCAGAGAAAACCAATACAGAGGGGGAATACAAACCCTACCCAAGCCATGCGGGAGGTCAGCATTGAACCTGGGTGTAGGCACTCTGAGGCAGAGGCTCCATTAGCTGAGCCACGATACGGCTACGGAAATAGAGTGAAAACACCAACACTGGAATTTCAAAATTTCAAATTATCTGCTTCAACAAGACGCTGGTCAATTGAAAATTGATGCAAGTTCTGCTTACTATCCTCAGTCACGCTGAGGTCAAACTTTTACAGTGTTTGCAAACTATTCCAGGTCTCCACCTTTCATTTTATTTAATACCTCCTCTGGCCTTCCTTCATTTATGACCTTTCTGATGTCCTGATTTTAATCAATTCATCTCTGGAATGTGATTAAGAACTTCTTGCCCAAGGTGGTGAACCTCTGGATCTAGAACCTCTGCCCTGGATATTTGTGGAAGCTGGACAACTAAAGATATTTGAAGAGGAAGAACATACATTTTTGAACTATCAGGTAACTGAGAGCCATGAGGAACTGGTACAGAAGAGGAGTGGAGGCTTGGGGCAGATTAGTCAGGATCATTTTGGAGGGCAGATAGTTGCTCCTGTTGTACTTTCTTATGTTCTTGTGCATTGTGTGTTAGGACCTTGAAGATCTGTCCATTCTTCCCAAACAATCTCCTTCTATTGCTTCTTCTCTGCCTTAAAGGCTTTGGACACTTGATGATTTCAAATAATATGATATTAACTTTTGTTTTTGTACCAAATTGTATTCGATTTTATTAAAAATTTGATTTAACTTTAAATTCCTCAATGATGTCGTTTCTGAGGAGCTGTTCTGGACCCAGCTTGTAAATGCAGCACGGCCACGCTTCTACTTCCTTAGGAGTTTGCGAAGATTCAGCGTGGCATCTAAAAGTTCTACAGATGTGTGGTAGAGAGTATAATGACTGGCTGCATCACCGCCTGGTATGGAAACACCAACATCCTTGAACAGGAAGTCCTACAAAAAGTAGTGGATACGGCCCAGTTCATCATGGGTAAGGCCCTCCCTACAACTGAGCACATCTACATGGACAGGAAAGCAACGTCCGTTATCAAGAATCACCACCACTGAGTTCATGCTTCTTCCCACTGCTGCCATCAGGAGGAAGGTACAGGATCCTCAGGACTCCCACTAACACGTTCAGGACTGTTATTACCCCTCAACCATCAGGCTCTTGAACCAAAGGGATAACCTCACTCAACTTCACTTGCCCCCTTACTGAACTGTTTCCACAACCTATGGATCACTTTCAAGGACTCTTCATCTCATGTTCTCAATATTTACTGCTTATTTATTTATTATCAATTTTTTTTCTTTCTTTTTGTATTTGCATACTTGTCTGCTCTATTGATGCAGTCTTTCATTGATTCTATTATGATTAATGGATACTTTATACTTTATACTTTATTGTTGCCAAACAGTTGATACAAGAGCGTACAATCATCACAGCAATATTTGATTCTGCGCTTCCTGCTCCCTGGAGTACAAAACAATAGTAAATATTAAAAAATTTAAATTATAAATCATAAATAGAAAATAGAAAAGGGAAAGTAAGGTAGTGCAAAAAAATCGAGAGACAGGTCTGGATATTTAGAGGTCCGGGTCAGGATCTGTTCAGCAGTCTTATCACAGTTGGAAAGAAGCTGTTCCCAAACCTGGCCGTACAAGTCTTCAAGCTCCTGAGCCTTCTGCCGGAGGGAAGAGGAACGAAGAGTGTGTTGGCTGGGTGGGTCGTGTCCTTGATTATCCTAGCAGCACAGCTCCGATAGTGTGGGATGTGAAGTGAGTCCAAGGATGGAAGATTGGTTTGTGTGATATGCTGGGCTGTGTTCACGATCTTCTGCAACTTCTTCCGGTCTTGGACAGGACAACTTCCATACCAGGTTGTATTGCACACCAGAAGAATGCTTTCTATGGTACATCTATAAAAATTAGTGAGGATTTTAGGGGACAGGCCAAATTTCTTTATTTTTCTCAGCAAGTGGGCCTTCTTGGCAGTGAACTCTGCTTGGTTGGACCAAGTCAGGTCATTTGTGATATTGACCCCGAGGAACTTAAAGCTTTTGACCTGTTCCACTTGCGCACCACCGATATAAATGGGGTCGTGCAGTCTGCTACTCCTTCTGAAGTCAACAACCAATTCCTTCGTCTTGCTGATGTTGAGGGATAGGTTATTGTCTTCGCACTATGCCACCAGGTTCTTAATTTCCTCTCTGTACTCAAACTCATCATTACCTGAGATATGGCGTACAATTGTGGTGTTATCAGCAAACTTATATATTGAGTTTGATGGAAACTTGGCTACACAATCATGGGTGTACAGTGAGTACAGCAGGGGGCTGAGTACACAGCCTTGTGGGGCACCGGTGCTCAGAATGATTGTAGAGGGGAACTTATCCCCTATTTTTACAGCCTGGGTCCTGTCTGTGAGAAAGTTGAAGATCCAGCTGCAGATCTGAGTGCTAAGGCCCAGGTTCTGGAGCTTAGGAATCAGTTTATTTGGAATGATGGTATTAAAGGCAAAGCTGTAGTCAATGAAAAGGAGACTTACATATGCGTCTTTATTCTCCAGGTGTTCTAAGGAGGAATGTAGGGCCAGAGAGATGGCATCTGCCGTTGACCTGTTGCTCTGGTAGGCGAATTGCAAAGCGTCGAGGTTGACCGGTAGGCTGTGGTTGATGTTTGCTATAACCAATCTCTCGAAGCACTTCAAGCACTTCATAATAATTGATGCCAGAGCCACAGGTCGATAGTCATTCAGGCATGCCACCTTGTTCTTCTTCGGTACCGGGATTATCTTCTTCAGGATTGCCTTCTTAAAACATGAGGGGATCCTAGACTGAAGCAAGAAGCAGTTGAAGATGTCAGCAACACTCCAGCTAGTTCACTTGCACAGGCTCAGTGAACCCGTTCCGGGACACCAGCTGGACCCGTCGCCTTCCTCGGATTTATCTTCAGGATGGCCCTACTAATGTCCTCCTTGGTGACGATGAATCTTGATGCCACCAGGTCCGGTTCATCCGGAGGGAGCGGGACACTCCTCTTCTGTTCGAATCTTGTGTAGAATACGTTAAGTTCGTCAGGAAGAGAAACGCCACAGTTATTGATATCCCCAGCCTTTTCTTTGTGCCCAGTGATCTCATTTAGACCCTGTCATAGTCTACCAGCATCCCTCTGGTTAGCCTGGGCTTCCAACTTGGCTCGATATTGCCTCTTGGCGCCCTTAATGGCTTTCCCAGAGTTCACACCTGGATTTATTGAGTAGGCCCACAAGAAAATGAATCTCAGGTTTATGTATGGTGATATATATGCACTCTGATAATAAATTTACTTTGAACTTGTTTAATGATGCACTGTGAATTGTCTTGTGATGTATTACTACATTAATGCAATCTGCAAAGGAACAAATGTATGGCACATTTGCTACATATGGCAAACATACTGGGGATTACAAGGTGGATAGAGTTAGCTAGTGCAAAGACTATTGAGATACTGCTATTTATCACTCAGCAGCTTCTCACCCCCCTCCCCAGAAACAGTACAACTCGAGTTCAGAGAGGCAGACCACATCCTTAACTTTCCTCTACACGATATTCTCAGGTTATGAATGTTATGATTCTGATATTTCAGTAATATTTGAGTAATATTGTAAATAACATTGTTTGATTAAACATTCTTGTTGTTTACATCTTTGTTGTTTACATCATTCATTATGGGTTATATATAAAAGTAAGTGAATGGTAATATATTATTACACTGCCACATCATATGTGTGTGCCGTAATAAAAGTAAAAACTATGTAGACCTATGTTATCCCAGGCTCGCGTGTTTTTCTTTCAATTAGAAGACATTGACATAGAAACATAGAAAATTTACAGCACAATACAGGCCCTTCGGCCCACAAAGCTGTGCCGAACATGTCCTTACCCTAGAACTAACTAGGCTTACCCATAGCCCTCTATTTTTCTAAGCTCCCATGTATCCATCCAGGAGTCTCTTAAAAGACCCTATCGTTTCCACCTCCACCACTGCCGCCGGCAGCCCATTCCAAACACTCACCACTCTCTCTGTAAAATCTTAACCCTGACATCTCCTCAGTACCTACATCCAAGCAACTTAAAACTATGCCCTCTTGTGCTAGCCATTTCAGCCCTGGGAAAAAGCCTCTGACTATCCACATGATCAATGCCTCTCATTATCTTGTACACCTCTATCAGGTCACCTCTCATCCTCCGTCGCTCCAAGGAGAAAAGGCCGAGTTCACTCAACCTATTCTCATAAGGCATGCTCCCCAATCCAGACAACATCCTGGTAAATCTCCTCTGCACCCTTTCTATAGTTTCCACATCCTTCCTGTAGTGAGGCGACCAGAATTGAGCACAGTCTCCAAGTGGGGTCTGACCAGGGTCCTATATAGCTGCAACATTACCTCTCGGCTCTTAAACTTAGTCCCACAATTGATGAAGGCCAATACACCATATGCCTTCTTAATCACAGAGTCAAACTGCGCAGCAGCTTTGAGTGTCCTATGGACTCGGATCCCAAGTTCCTTCTGATCCTCCACACTGCCAAGAGTCTTGCCTTTAATGCTATATTCTGCCATCATATTTGACCTACCAAAATGAACCACCTCACACTAATCTGGGTTGAACTCCATCTGCCACTTCTCAGCCCAGTCTTGAATCCTATCAATGTCCCACTGTAACCTCTGACAGCCTTCCACACTATCCACAACACCCCAACCTTTGTGTCATCAGCAAATTTACTAACCCATCCCTCCACTTCCTCATCCAGGTCATGTATAAAAGTCACAAAGAGTAAGGGTCCCAGAACAGATCCCTGAGACACACCACTGGTCACTGGCCTCCATGCAGAATATGACCTGTCTACAAACACTCTTTGCCTTCTGTGGGCAAGCCAGTTCTGGATCCACAAGGCAATGTCCCCTTGGATCTCATGCCTCCTTACTTTCTCAATAAGCCTTGAATGGGATACCTTATCAAATGCCTTGCTAAAGTCCATATATACTACATCTACGGCTCTACCTTCATCAATGTATTTAGTCACATCCTCAAAAAATTCAATCAGGCTCGTAAGGCATGACCTGCCCTTGACAAAGCCATGCTGAATATTCCTAATCATATTATACCTCTCCAAATGTTCATAAATCCTGCCTCTCAGGATCTTCTCCATCAGCTTACCAACCACTGAAGTAAGACTCACTGGTCTATAATTTCCTGGGCTATCCCTACTCCCTTTCTTGAATAAGGGAACAACATCTGCAACCCTCCAATCCTCTGGATCCTCTCTCATCCTCATTGATGATGCAAAGATCATCGCCAGAGGCTCAGCAATCTTGTCCCTCACTTCCCACAATAGCCTGGAGTACATGCCCTCCGGTCCCGGTGACTTATTCAATTTGATGCTTTCCAAAAGCTCCAGCACATCCTCTTCCTTAAGCTTTTCAGTCTGCTGCAAGTCATCCCTACAATCGCCAAAATCCTTTTCCATAGTGAATACTGAAGCAAAGTATTCATTAAGTACATCTGCCATCTCCTCCGGTTCCATACACACTTTTGAAATCACACTTGATTGGTCCTATTCGCTCACGTCTTATCCCCTTGTTCTTCACATACTTGTAGAATGCCTTGGGGTTTTCCTTAATCCTGTCTACCAAAGCCATCTCATGGTTCCTTCTGGCTCTCCTAATTTCATTCTTAAGCTCCTTCCTGCTAGCCTTATAATCTTTTAGATCTCTATCATTACTTAGTTTTTTGAACCTTTCATAAGCTTTTCTTTTATTCTTGACAGATTTACAACAGCCTTTGTACACCACGGTTGCTGTACCCTACCATCCTTTCCCTGTCTCATTGGAATGTACCTAGGCAAAACTGCACGCAAATACCCCCTGAACATTTTCCACATTTCTTCCGTATGTTTTATCTGTTTCCAATTTATGCTTCCAAGTTCCTGTCTGATAGCCTCATATTTCCCTTTATTCCAAGTAAACGTTCACCTAACTTCTCTGTTCCTATCCCTCTCCAATGCTATGGTAAAGGAGATAGAATTGTGATCACTATCTCCAGAATGCTCTCCCACTGAGAGACCTGACACCTGACCAGGTTCATTTCCCAATACCAGATCAAATACAGCCTCTCCTCTCATCTATATGTTGTGTCAAGAAACCTTCCTGAACACACCTAACAAACTCCACCCCATCTAAACCCCTCAGTTGAGGGAGATGCCAATCAATACTTGGGAAATCAAAATCTCCCACCACAATAACCCTGTTATTATTACACCTTTCCAGAATCTGTCTCCCTATCTGCTCCTTGATGTCCCTGTTACTAAAACACCTAGTAGTCTAACTTTTGCATTACAAAATTTAACAGTAGTGACAAGTTTTAAATCAAACTCAAGCTGACTACCTACTTGAAGTATAGCACATTTTTTCTTTGCAAGGGGGAGAGAGAGACCTTCAAGTTAAATAAACTGCAGCATATTTTTTTTTCCTTCAGGAGCAAAGTGAGATACCTGAGTTTAAAAAAAAAGTAGGTAATTGACAAAATTCACAGTTTTATAAGCAGTGAGTACCAGGTGATAATAATAATAAATCTTAAAAAGCAAGCAGAAATGGCTGGCTACATCAGAAAGCTAAATGTGTTTGACTGCAGAAGGGATAACTGGATATTGTATACTGAGCGAACTGAGCAGTATGGTGAAGCAAATGAAATAGCCAATGAAAAGCAAGTGCCAATTTTACCGCGTGCATTGGGTGGAAAGACATACAGTTTGTTTAGAAGTTTGACTGCTCTAACCAGAGCAGCCACATTGAGCTTTGTTGTTATCATGAAAGTAATGCAGGAACTTTTCGAACCGAAACCATTGTTGATTGCAGAATGCTTTAGGTTTCATAAACGGAATCAAAAAGAAGGGAAGTCCATTTCAGCACATGTGGCTGAATTTAAGAGATTGTATGAGCATTTGCAGTTCAGTAATGGATTTAATGATGTACTGAGAGATTGTTTAGTTTGTTGAATCTTACAAGGAAGTGTTCAAAAACGGCTGCTAACAGAAGCACAACTCACATTTGAAAGAACAGTTGAAATCACAGTATCAATGGAAACACAACTAGATATGCAATTGAGTTGCAGTCAGGAATGAAAGTGAGCATTAACAAAACTGCAATGTCTAAACCAGTGGTTCCCATCCTGGGTTCAATGGACCCCTTGGTTAATGGCAGGAGTCCATGGCATGAAAAGGTTGGGAACCCCTGGTTTAAACAGAAACCAGCCTGACTGAACAAATTATGTTACTGTTGTGGTGAGGGGGGTGGGGGGAGTTCACATACACCAAACCAATGCAGGTTTAAAAGCAAAGTGTTCAGGAAATGCAACAAAGTAGGACTCATACAAAGAGCATGTCAGGGAGACTGCACAGGGAAGATAAAAAGATAAAAAGTCAAACTGCAGTTTCAAAAGAACACTAATTTGCACGCTGTGGGAAAAAAATCTAATAATGATGAGAGTGACACAGGACTGATAGCCTTGTGAAAACTAGCAATAAACAAGCAATGTGGCTTACACCAGAAGTGAACGGCAAATTAATTAAAATGGAATTTCAGACTGGCTTGGCTGCTTTAGTCATTCCACAAAATGAGTTTGAATGGCATTTCAAAGATACTGAACTGAAGCCTGCGGTATCCAACTAAGAACTTACACTGGAGAAAAGTTAACTCCTCGGGAATGACATTCATAACAAAGGATGGCATTGGAAAACTCAAACATATCAAGGGTATGATAGTGTTAAATGAAAATGCCACAACCAGCAGCCCTCACCTCCTCCAGAAGAGCCATAAGGTTTGGCTAACTTTAAAAGTGCTGATAAACTAAACGGAAACAAAAATAGATGGTGATATACCTATCTCAAGAAATACGTGTTATAATGTGGATTTTATATGACTCAGTTTTTTAAAAATCATTTATTCATTCCTTTTTCCCCACCTAAATGAGAATATATACATGGGAGGAATACACAGGGAAATCATTTCTGTGTAATGGACATAGTTTTTTTTTACTTACTTTTATAGGTACAGCAGTGGGGGCCGTCAACCCACAGGTAGGAGGGGCTATCTCCCACGGCTAGACTTTTCTTCTAGCCCAACCCAGGGTCATCTAAAGACCCCAGCCTTGGAAACACACCTTCCTTACCCTTCTTTTTATTATTCACTTTTCTTGGTTCTTATTTGTTCAGGGAGTAGATCGATTAAGTTATATTCTGCAAATTTCAATGATATACTAACAGATAAATACACTTACGGAGTAAGACCATATATTTTGGGTATATACCTCAAGAATGGTTGAAAAGAGATAGATATTTAATGAATGTACTGCTGGTGGCTGGTAAAAGGATCCTTACCAGGAAATGGTTATCTCAGGAGAGCCCAACTTTAAATGTATGGATGGAAATTACAATGGACATTTACAAAATGGAGAGGATAACAACATCTATTAATCATAAGTTGGAACAATTTTATTCATACTAGAAAAAATGGTTTAACTACATGACATCTCATAGGCCCAATTTTATTCTCACAATCGATGAAATTGTTGTTAAAAAAAAACACCCCCTACTCTGTACAGAGTTTTCTTCTTTCGATTGTTCTTTCTTCCCTCTTCTTTCTATAAGAGTATACTTCAGATAAATAGTATGTGGAGATTTGTGACAAATATGATTATATGATATATATGTACAGTATCTGAAATACATCCTATGGAAATGTTTGTTTGATGATGAAACACAATAAAAAATAAATTACAAAAAAAGAAAATGCCACAACCAAGTTTTGCGAAGTCCATCCGGTTCCTTATACCAGCTCTTTCAAAGTGGCCAGTGAGCTAGGTTGCATGGAGGCGGAAGGAATTCTTTCCAAAGTTGAGTGGAGCCCATGGGCAATGCTAGTTGTTCCAGTAGTCTGTCTGGATGTGAAGTGTTTTAAGGTCTCTATCAACCCAGTACTGCAAGTAGATCAATACCCTCTGCCCAGGATAGAGGATATCTTTACAAACCTTTCTGGATGGAAACGTTTCAGCAAAGCAGATTTAACTGAGGCCTAACTACAGATGGAGATGGAAGAAGAGACCAAAATGTTTCTCAACATAAACACTCACAAAAGTCTTTATCTTTATAATGGGCTTATTTTTTGGAGTAGCATGTACACTTGTGCTCTGACAGAAAGCTATGGACCAGGTGCTACAAGGCTGTCCAAGCACTCAGTGTAACCTGGATTACATCATTGTTACTGGTAAGGATGACAAAGAATATTTCCAAAATCTCAAAACAGTGTTAAAAAGATTAGATGATTATGTGCTCAGAGCACAATGCAAAAAGTGTGAGTTCTTTAAACCAAGCATCATTTACTGTGGTCACACCATTGATGCACAAGTTTAACACAAGCATGCTGAGAAAATTCAAGCAGTGGTGAGTGCCCCAAGGCCAAAGGATGGCTCACAGTTGCAGTCCTTTTCAGGATTTGTCAATTACTATTTCAGGTTCCTGCTAAACCTGGCTACTAGGCTCCACCCCTTGAACTCATTACTACAGATTGGGAAGAAATGCCCATGGACAAAGCAGTGTGAGGTGGCTTTCCAAACGGCAAGGGAAATGGTGATGACAGAGACTGTACTCACATATTATGATCCACATCCTCCAGTGAAGTTTTCCTGTGACATCCCTCCTTATGGTATAGGTGTAGTCATGTCACATGTTATGAGTGATGGAAGTGAACACCCCTTAGACTTTGCATCACATTCCCTTACCGCTGCCGAGAAAAAAATAACACAGAGATTAGGGAGAGGTCTTGAGTCTGGTTTGGGGTGTAAAACATTTCAACCAGTATTTGTATGGGCGAGAGTTTACCTTCATTACAGATCATCAACCACTAGTGTCCATTTTTAATCCACAGAAGGGTATTCCACTAACAGCAGCAGCACGAATGCAGAGAGCTGTCAGAACCCATTCCCACAGTCCCTAAGTCAACTCCTACAACCACCACAGTGAAGACCACAAGTCTCACCTGCCAAGCAGAGTGACACCCCCCCACCCCACAACCTTGTCATGAAAGATGTTATCCCACTCGAAAAAGAAATCCTCCACAGCAACTAAAGAGTAATATGTTACATTTTTGAGTCAAAATGCATTCTAGTTGCAATCTATAGCTCAGCAGGGAGAAGTGCTGTGTATTTAATATCTCAGTAATATTTGAGTAATTCTGTAAATATATTGTTTGATTAAGCATTCTTTGTTTACATAATTCATTATGGGTTATGTGTAAAAGTACGGGAATGGCATGCCATGTCATATGTACATGCTCCGCTAGAAATAAAAATTATCTATACATGTTAGCCCACCCTTCGTGTATTTATTTCAATTAGTTTTGTTTTGGGTTATAGACATATGATTAAGGTCTTATAACATAACTAAGTTCAAAAGTCCACTGTATGTACGTAAAGGTTTTTGTAGATGCTGGGAATCTTGAACGAAACACACAAAATGCTGAAGGAACTCAGTAAGTCAGGCAACATCTATGGCAAGAAATAGTTGGAGTTTCGGGCTCTGATTAATTTTGTGTCTATATATTTGTTTCTGTGAACTAGGCTCCTGTCTTTCCACTTTAGAGTAATTATTCTTTCTTTTCAGTCTCGTGTTTTGACGCCATTCGTTACAACATTGTGAAGATATTATTACCACATTGAGTAATTTTTGTATATTTTCCAACTTAAGAATAAAACTAACTTATAAATGTCTGCATAAATTGAATCAATTCATTACCAAGGACAGCCTTGCAAAAGTCTGAGGCACATGTAAAAAAATTCTGTAATGTGAAGATGCTTTCAAAACTAATGAAATTAAAAGTTTCTAAATATCAAAAAAAAATCTCTAAAGAGCAGTAGACAGTAAAAAACTAAATCAGATCAATATTTGGTGTGACTGCCCTTTGGCTTAAAAATTGCATCAATTCTCTTAGGGACACTGTCATGCAGTTTTATAAGAAAACTGACTGGTAGGTTGTTCCAAGCATCTTGGAGATCTTGCCACAGTTCTACTGCAGACTTTGGCTGTCTTGCTTGCTTCTGTCTAGCCAGGTAATCCCAGACAGCCTCGACGATGTTGAGATCAGGGCTCTGTGGAGGCCATAGCATCTGTTGCAGAACTCCTTGTTCTTCTTTTCACGGAAGATAATTCTTTATGACCTTGGCCGTGCATTTGGGGTCATTGTCTTGCTACAGAACGAAGATGGGCCTGATCAGACATGTCCCTGATGGTATTGTGTGATGGATGAGAATCAGCATTAAGGGTTCGGTTAACTCTGAACAGATTACCAACTCCATTTGCAGAAATGCAGCCACAAACCTAGAGGGAACCTCCGCTGTGCTTCACTTTTGGCTGCGGACACTCATCCAGGAAGTACTCCCCAGCTCTTCTACGGACAAACTGCCGCCTGTTTGAGCCAAAATCTTCAAAGTTTGACTCGTCAGTCCAGAACACTTGCTGCTATCGTTCAGCACCCCCGTCTTTGTGTTTTTGTGTGCAGGTGAGTGTCTTGGCTTTGTTTCCAATTTGGAGGAATGGCTTTTTGGCAGAAACTCTTTCATGAATACCACTTCTGACAAGTCCTCTCCAGACTGCAGAGCGTTGTACTTGGGTTTCAGTGGTTTCAGGGAGTTCAGAACTGACAGCAGTGCTGTATTTCTTTCAATTTAAAAGGGAAATCAGTATGAAGTACCTCCCGTCACCTGCACTCTGCTTCTGTGGCCAGCCACTGCATTTCTGGTCCTCAATGACCTTCGTCTGGTCAGGGAGAGTGAGGAGTTGATAGAGAGGAGTTACAGGCAGGTGGTCACACCGGGGTCACGGGAGGCAGACAAGTGGGTCACGGTTAGGAGGGGGAAGGGGAAGAGTCAGGTAATAGGGAGTACCCCGGTGGCTGTGCCCCTTAACAATAGGTACTCCTATTTGAGTACTGTTGGGGGAGACAGCTTACCCGGGGAAAGTGACAGTGGCCGTGCCTCCAGCACAGAGTCTGGCCCTGTAGCTCAGAAGGGTAGGGCAAGGAAGAGGAGGGCAGTTGTGACAGGGAACTTGATAGTAAGGGGGTCAGATAGGCGATTCTGTGGACGCAGTCCAGAGACCCGGATGGTAGTTTGCCTCCCTGGTGCCAGGGTCCGGGATATTTCTGATCGTGTCCAAGATATCCTGAAGTGGGAGGGTGAGGAGCCGGAGGTTGTGGTACATATAGGTACCAATGACATAGGCAGGAAAAGAGATGA
The DNA here is from genome assembly GCF_963921235.1 of Mobula hypostoma. Taxonomy (NCBI): domain Eukaryota; kingdom Metazoa; phylum Chordata; class Chondrichthyes; order Myliobatiformes; family Myliobatidae; genus Mobula; species Mobula hypostoma. Next base: position 67,754,691 of record NC_086107.1, on the reverse strand, counting down.
GGTCCTGAAAGGAGAATATAGGGAGCTAGGAAGGGAGTTGAGAAAAAGGACCGCAAAGGTAGTAATCTCGGGATTACTGCCTGTGCCATGCGACAGTGAGAGTAGGAATGCGATGAGGTGGAGGATAAATGTGTGGCTGAGGGATTGGAGCAGGGGGCAGGGATTCAAGTTTTTGGATCATTGGGACCTCTTTTGGTGCAGGCGTGACCCGTACAAAAAGGACGGGTTACACTTGAATCCCAGGGGGACCAATATCCTGGCAGGGAGATTAGCGAGGGCTACTGAGGTGACCTTAAACTAGAATGGTTGGGGGGGTGGGAATCAAATTAAAGAGGCTAGGCGTGAGGAGGTTAGTTCACAACAGGGGGATGGGAACCAGTGCAGAGAGACAGAGGGGTGTAAAGTGAGGGTAGAAGCAAAAAGTACTAAGGAGAAGAGTAAAAGTGGCAGGCCGACAAATCCAGGGCAAGCATTAAAAAGGGCCACTTTTCAACATAATTGTATAAGGGCTAAGAGAGTTGTAAAAGAGCGCCTGAAGGCTTTGTGTGTCAATGCAAGGAGCATTCGTAACAAGGTGGATGAATTGAAAGTGCAGATTGTTATTAATGATTATGATATAGTTGGGATCACAGAGACATGGCTCCAGGGTGACCAAGGATGGGAGCTCAACGTTCAGGGATATTCAATATTCAGGAGGGATAGACATGAAGGAAGGGAAGGTGGGGTGGCGTTGCTGGTTAAAGAAGAGATTAACGCAATAGAAAGGAAGGACATAAGCCAGGAAGATGTGGAATCGATATGGGTAGAGCTGCGTAACACTAAGGGGCAGAAGACGCTGGTGGGAGTTGTGTACAGGCCACCTAACAGTAGTAGTGAGGTCGGAGATGGTATTAAACAGGAAATTAGAAATGTGTGCAATAAAGGAACAGCAGTTATAATGGGTGACTTCAATCTACATGTAGATCGGGTGAACAAAATTGGTAAAGGTGCTGAGGAAGAGGATTTCTTGGAATGTATGCGGGATGGTTTTTTGAACCAACATGTCGAGGAACCAACTAGAGAGCAGGCTATTCTGGACTGGGTTTTGAGCAATGAGGAAGGGTTAATTAGCAATCTTGTCGTGAGAGGCCCCTCGGGTAAGAGTGACCATAATATGGTGGAATTCTTCATTAAGATGGAGAGTGACATAGTTAATTCAGAAACAAAGGTTCTGAACTTAAAGAGGGGTAACTTTGAAGGTATGAGACATGAATTAGCTAAGATAGACTGGCAAATGACACTTAAAGGATTGACGGTGGATATGCAATGGCAAGCATTTAAAGGTTGCATGGATGAACTACAACAATTGTTCATCCCAGTTTGGCAAAAGAATAAATCAAGGAAGGTAGTGCACCCGTGGCTGACAAGAGAAATTAGGGATAGTATCAATTCCAAAGAAGAAGCATACAAATTAGCCAGAGAAAGTGGCTCACCTGAGGACTGGAAGAAATTCAGAGTTCAGCAGAGGAGGACAAAGGGCTTAATTAGGAAGGGGAAAAAAGATTATGAGAGAAAACTGGCAGGGAACATAAAAACTGACTGTAGAAGTTTTTATAGATATGCAAAAAGGAAAAGACTGATAAAGACAAATGTAGGTCCCCTACAGACAGAAACAGGTGAATTGATTATGGGGAGCAAGGACATGGCAGACCAATTGAATAATTACTTTGGTTCTGTCTTCACTAAGGAGGACATAAATAATCTTCCAGAAATAGTAGGGGACAGAGGGTCCAGTGAGATGGAGGAACTGAGCGAAATACTTGTTAGTAGGGAAGTGGTGGTAGGTAAATTGAAGGGATTGAAGGCAGATAAATCCCCAGGGCCAGATGGTCTGCATCCTAGAGTGCTTAAGGAAGTAGCCCAAGAAATAGTGGATGCATTAGTGATAATTTTTCAAAACTCGTTAGATTCTGGACTAGTTCCTGAGGATTGGAGGGTGGCTAATGTAACTCCACTTTTTAAAAAAGGAGGGAGAGAGAAACCGGGGAATTATAGACCGATTAGCCTAACGTCGGTGGTGGGGAAACTGCTGGAGTCAGTTATCAAAGATGTGATAACAGCACATTTGGAAAGCGGTGAAATCATCGGACAAAGTCAGCATGGATTTGTGAAAGGAAAATCATGTCTGACAAATCTCATAGAATTTTTTGAGGATGTAACCAGTAGAGTGGATAGGGGAGAACCAGTGGATGTGGTATATTTGGATTTTCAAACGGCTTTTGACAAGGTCCCACACAGGAGATTAGTGTGCAAACTTAAAGCACGCGGTATTGGGGATAAGGTATTGATGTGGATGGAGAATTGGTTAGCAGACAGGAAGCAAAGAGTGGGAATAAACGGGACCTTTTCAGAATGGCAGGCGGTGACTAGTGGGGTACCGCAAGGCTCAGTGCTGGGACCCCAGTTGTTTACAATATATATTAATGACTTGGATGAGGGAATTAAATGCAGTATCTCCAAGTTTGTGGATGACACGAAGCTGGGTGGCAGTGTTAGCTGTGAGGAGGATGCTAAGAGGATGCAGAGTAACTTGGATAGGTTGGGTGAGTGGGCAAATTCATGGCAGGTGCAATTTAATGTGGATAAATGTGAAGTTATCCACTTTGGTGGCAAAAAGCGGAAAACAGATTATTATCTGCATGGTGGCCGATTAGGAAAAGGGGAGGTGCAACGAGACCTGGGCGTCATTATACACCAGTCATTGAAAGTGGGCATGCAGGTACAGCAGGCGGTGAAAAAGGCGAATGGTATGCTGGCATTTATAGCGAGAGGATTCGAGTACAGGAGCAGGGAGGTACTACAGCAGTTGTACAAGGCCTTGGTGAGACCACACCTGGAGTATTGTGTGCAGTTTTGGTCCCCTAATCTGAGGAAAGACAACCTTGCCATAGAGGGAGTACAAAGAAGGTTCACCAGATTGATTCCTGGGATGGCAGGACTTTCATATGAAGAAAGACTGGATGAACTGGGCTTGTACTCGTTGGAATTTAGAAGATTGAGGGGGGATCTTATTGAAACGTATAAAATCCTAAAGGGATTGGACAGGCTAGATGCAGGAAGATTGTTCCCGATGTTGGGGAAGTCCAGAACAAGGGGTCGCAGTTTGAGGATAAGGGGAAGCCTTTTAGGACCGAGATTAGGAAAAACTTCTTCACACAGAGAGTGGTGAATCTGTGGAATTCTCTGCCACAGGAAACAGTTGAGGCCAGTTCATTGGCTATATTTAAGAGGGAGTTAGATATGGCCCTTGTGGCTACGGGGATCAGGGGGTATGGAGGGAAGGCTGGGGCGGGGTTCTGAGTTGGATGATCAGCCATGATCATAATAAATGGCGGTGCAGGCTCGAAGGGCCGAATGGCCTACTCCTGCACCTATTTTCTATGTTTCTATGTTTCTATGTTTCAATCTTGCCCATTTCTATGCGCTTCTTCAGAAGAGCTTGGATAGCACATCTTGAAACTATTGTTGCTACAAAATTTCTGCTTGGGAGAGACCCTGCTGAAGCAGGATGACCTCTTTGTGTCTTGTTGCTATGTTCACTCTTGCCACGGGGTCAGAATTGATGATTTGAGCGTTAAATTGTCACATTTGCCACACCCTCAACTTTTAGTTTGCTTGTCCTTAGTTTGATTCCATCTACACTGGTTTCTGCTTCAGTTGATCATTCAACACATTATGACATTGATCATTAGTACCTGTTCGTTATTTTTATTTAATCATGGCCTGGGCTACATAACTACAAAGTAATCAAGTTTTTATTTGAAAGTGGTATATTACTTAATAGCAACTCACACAAAATGCTGGAGGAACTCCAGCAGGTTAGCAGACCTGAAGAAGGGTCTTGGCCTGAAACGTTATCTGTTTATTCATTTTCACTGATGCTGCCTAATCTGCTGAGTTCCTCCAAGATTTTGTGTGTGTTGCTTTGGATTTCTAGCATCGGCAGACTTCCTCATGTTTATAAATTACTTAATATATTGTGTTCGTTAAAAAATACAAGAATTTCTATGTAACATTTAATTTTTTTGGAAAATGTATGTTTAGAAATCTAAAAATTGTTTTTTTCTACTTACACACTAATATAGAAGGCAAAAACTAACCATCTAAAATGAATTCTATATATAAAATTTAAGTTGTTTGAGACCCTTACACTGTATATATAAATATATTTGTATATACAGCGTAACTAGCTTCCTTTCTCTTCCCACTTTATAGTAAACGCTCTTTCTTTTCAGTCTTATGCACTTTTGATACCATTTGTTACAATATTGTGAGGATATGGTTACCATGTCAAATGATTTTTCTATATTTTCCAATATAAGAACAAAATTGACCTATAAATGGCTGCAAAACTGGAACCCATGCATTACCAGGGACAATCTGTAAGAATAAATAAACATAGAAAATGCTGGAAACACTCAGTAGGTCAGGCATAAATTGTGGAAGAGTTGCTGTTTTAGGTTGCAAACCTTTTATTAGGACTTCTTTGATCTTGGAACATTAACTCCATTCCTCTCTCCACGGATACCTGACCTGCTTAGTGTTTTCCTCCTTTCCTGCTTTTATTTCAGATATTCAGGATCTGCAGTGGTTTGTTTTTTTTACCTGTTTCTCCTCTGCCCACTTACACAATTAAATGAAGAAACACGACAGCGAACAGCACTTGATGAATTTTGCTTTGCTGGCATTTGTAATTTTGGGAAAGATTCTGTAGTTTCTTGTCACTGTTTCTGAAATACCATTTAACAGGAAATAAAATTCAAATCGTCATTCTTACAGAGCTGTCCAGCACACTTGGTTCTACACAAACAACCTTTCAGGTCCAGAGATGGGTCTAGGTCAGGGACATAGGGCCTCCATTAACCATGTAGCATACAACATATTTAGGATTAGAACATAGTTCAGTACAGTACTGTACGGGCCTTTCAGCCCACAACTTTGTGCCAACATTTTAACCTACTCCATGACCAATCTAACCCTTCCCTCCATTTTTCTTTCATTCATGTGCCTATCTGAGAGTCTCTGAAATGTCCCTAATGTCTCAGACACTACCACACTCCTGGCACTGCATGCCAGGCACTTAACACTCTCTCTGTAAAAAAATTATAGAACATAGAACATAGAAAACTTGCAGCACAATACAGGCCCTTTGGCCCACAAAGCTGAGCCGAACATGTCCTTACCTTCGAAATTACTTAGGGTTACCCATAGCCCTCTATTTTTCTAAGCTCCATGTACCTATCCAGGAGTCTGATCCTCCACACTGCCAAGAGTCTTACCATTAATCTATATTCTGCCATCATATATGACCTACCAAAATGAACCATCTCACACTTATTTGGGTTGAACTCCATCTGCCACTTCTCAGCCCAGTTTTTCATCCTATCAATGTCCTGCTGTAACCTCTGACAGCCCTCCACATGATCCACAACACCCCCAACCTTTGTGTCATCAGCAAATTTACTAACCCATCCCTCCACTTCCTCATCCAGGTCTTTTATAAAAATCACAAAGAGTAGGGGCCCCAGAACAGATCCCTGAGGCACACCACTGGTCACCATCCTCCACATAGAATATGACCTGTCTACAACCACTCTTTGCCTTCTGTGAGCAAGACAGTTCCAGATCTACAAAGCAATGTCCCCTTGGATCCCATGCCTCCTTACTTTCTCAATAAGCCTTGCATGGGGTATCTTATCAAATGCCTTGCTGAAATCCATATACACTACATCTACTGCTCTACCTTCATCAATGTGTTTAGTCACATCCTCAAAAAATTCAATCAGGCTCGTAAGGCATGACCTGCTTTGACAAAGCCATGCTGACTATTCCTAATCATATTATGCCTCTCCAAATGTTCATAAATTCTGCCTCTCAGGATCTTCTCCATCAACTTAACAACCACTGAAGTAAGACTCACTGGTCTATAATTTCCTGGGCTCTCTCTACTCCCTTTCTTGAATAAGGGATCAATATCCGCAACCCTCCAATCCTCCAGAACCTCTCCCATCCTTATTGATGATGCAAAGATCATTGCCAGAGGCTCAGCAATCTCCTCCCTCGCCTCCCACAGTAGCCTGGGGTACACCCCGTACGGGCCCGGTGACTTATCCAACTTGATGCTTTCCAAAAGCTCCAGCACATCCTCTTCCTTAATATCTACATGCTCAAGCTTTTCAGTCCACTGCAATTTATCTCTACAATCGCCAAAATCCTTTTCCATAGTGAATACTGAAGCAAAGTATTCATTAAGTACCGCCGCTATCTCCTCTGGTTCCATACACACCTATGATATAAGACCATAAGGCAAAGGAGCAGAAGTAGGCCATTCGGCCCATCGAGTCCACTCCGCCATTTTATCATGAGCTGATCCATTTTATCCTATTTAGTCCCACTGCCCCGCTTTCTCACCATAACCTTTGATGCCCTGGCTATTCAGATACCTATCAATCTCTGCCTTAAAGACACCCAATGACTTGGCCTCCACTGCTGCCCGTGGCAACAAATTCCATAGATTCACCACCCTCTGACTAAAAAAATGTTTTCGCATTTCTGTTCTGAAAGGGCGCCCTTCAATCCTGAAGTCATGCCCTCTCGTACTAGGCTCCCCCATCATGGGAAACAACTTTGCCACATCCACTCTGTCCATGCCTTTTAACATTCGAAATGTTTCTATGAGGTCTGCCCTCATTCTTCTAAACTCCAAGGAATACAGTCCAAGAGCGGACAAACGTTCCTCATATGTTAACCCTCTCATTCCCGGAATCATTCTAGTGAATCTTCTCTGTACCCTCTCCAACGTCAGCACATCCTTTCTTAAATAAGGAGACCAAAACTGCCCAGAGTACTCCGTGAGGTCTCACCAGCGCCTTATAGAGCCTCAACATCACGTCCCTGCTCCTATACTCTATTCCTCTAGAAATGAATGCCAATATTGCATTCGTCTTCTTCACTACCAACTCAACCTGGAGGTTAACTTTAAGAGAATCCTGTACGAGGACTCCCAAGTCCCGTTGCATCTCAGAACTTTGAATTCTTTCCCCATTTAAATAATAGTCTGCCCGTTTATTTTTTCTGCCAAAGTGCATAACCATACACTTTCCAACATTGTACTTCATTTGCCACTTCTCTGCCCATTCTTCCAATCTATCCAAGTCTCTCTGCAGACTCTCCGTTTCCTCAGCACTACCGGCCCCTCCACCTATCTTCGTATCGTCAGCAAACTTAGCCACAAAGCCATCTATTCCATAATCCAAATCGTTGATGTACAATGTAAAAAGAAGCGGCCCCAACACTGACCCCTGTGGAATCTATGACATCTCCCTACACTTTCCTCCACTCACCTTAAAAAGATGTACTCTGGTATTAGTCATTGCTACCAAAGGAAAAAGATGAATCACTTCACACTTTTACAGGTTGAACTCCATCTGCCACATCTCAGTCCAGCTCTGCATTTAGTCAATGTTCTATTGTAGCCTATGAACACTTTCTTTACTATCTACAATTCCACCTACCTTTATGTCATCTGCAATTTTACTAGCCCTCCCTTCTGCTTACATATCCAAGTAATTTATAAAAATCACAAAGAGCAGGGGTCCCAGAATAGAACCCTTCAGAACACCATTGGTCGTTAAAATAGACACAGCACAATTCATCCCATGGACTGCAATTTTGCCCTATCAACTGCCTGTCCTTCCTCACTGTTACTCTACACACTGCATCTACCTGTACACCAATTGCTGCATCCTCTGACCTTTCACTCTGGTTCCATTTCCCCTGCTAAACTAGTGTAAACCCTCAACAGCTCCAGCAAATCTGCCAGCAAGGATATTGGTTCCCCTCAAGTTCAGCTCCTTTATGTATGGGTCATACCTTTCCCAGAATAGATCCCAATCATCCACCAATCTGAAACACTACTCCCTACAGCAATTCCTCAACCATACATTCATCTGCCAAATCATCCTTTTATTACTCTCAGTGGTGCATGACACAGGCAGTAATTCAAAGATTGCTATCCTTGTCCTTCTTTTCAGCTTCCTACCTAGCTCCCTATATTCTCCCTTCAGGACCTCAACTCTTTTCCTACCTATGTTGTTACCATGACACCTGGCTGCCCACCTTTCCCCTTTAGAATGCTATGAACATGATTTGAGATGCTCCTGACCCTGGCACCTGGGAGGCAAAATACCATCCGGATGTCTCATTCACATCCACAAAATCTGCTGTCTGCTCCCCTAACACCACTGCAGTCCCCTTCTCCTCCCTTCTCAGAAAAAACCTACCAGAAACTCACCTTTTCTTACCATAGCCTCCTGAGGCTTCTTTTTACAGGGCTAATAAATTGCCATATCAATGTTCCAAAAGACCAAGCTCATTTTTTAAAAGTTCGTGCTCACTCCTTGAAACAAGAGACTTATTGCAATTGCCCAGATAACGACTTAGAAATGGTACCATATATAGAGTCTCATTGAAGAGGCTATGATTGGCATCTCCAGGCCCATATTGCATTTGTTTCAGAGAATTGCATGCAATAGCGTAAAGCTGCACAGCTGGCTACAACCTGCACTGTTGGGATTATTCCCATCAGCTCGGAAATGGCTGTGTTTTCTAGCGTGCTTTTCCCTGCTGTCCGTTTGATGAAAGAGTCATTTCTTCTACTTGCTGCAAGTAGTTTACTTCAATTAAGTTTGTCAGAGTAATCTCGCTTCAAGAAAAAAAAAGCTAGAAAGTGTAGCAGTCTTTTAAGAACCCTCATCCTTCTCATTTTCATCTATCCGTTGCCATGGTGCTCACTGATACATGGGACAAATGCAAGAAGTGTTTTCAAAGTATTTGAATTCAATGAACATGCTAAATCTGACAAGATCTGTAGGCCTCTCTTTGCCAGAGTGGCAGAGATTCAACCCTATTATTCACATGTCCATAAAACAGGGATGAAATACATGCTATTCAAAATGTTTAGGCCTTGGAGAAACAGCAATTCAATCAGCTCCATTGCTCATCTTCCTCTGATACAGCCAACTTCCAGCTTTCAGCAGTTTACAAAAAAGAATATCTTGTACTGGCATAGCATCACCATAACCCCAGGGCATTCCATGTCGCTCTACAGCCAATAAAGGACATTTTGAAATTTAGTCACAGTGACATATTGGTGCAGAGAAAGACCCCATATATAGCAATATAAAAATTCACATATGATAGTCCAGAAATTGTACCAAGTCCAAACTTTCTCAGGAAAGAAGCATTGACATTGTCATCAGGCTCATGTTGCAATATCTAATTTTCCACGAGCCTCAAAATATCTTTTATAATAGAATGGGCTTAAGACTATATGAAGACATATTCTGCTATTGTGCAGGAAATTATCATGGACTCTTGGGTGATAGATAGAGAAAGGGATGAACCGAGAGCAAGAATAACCCTAGGCTTCATAGACCAATGAGTCTTACTCAATGGTGGGCAAATTATTGAAGAGGTTTCTTACGGACAGGAGTTATGAGTATTTGAAGAAGCACAGTCTGATTAGGGATAGTCAGCATGGCTTCATGAGAAGCAGGTCATGCCTCATGAGGTTGATTGAATTCTTTGAGGATGTGACAAAGCATATTGATGAAGGTAGACTGGTGGATGTGGTGTACATGGATTTTAGTAAAGTATTTGCTGGGCTCACTCAGGAAGTCAGAAGGCATGGAATCCAGCAAAGCCTGTCTGCGTGGATAGAGAATTGGTTTGCCTATAGAAGGCAGAGGGCAGTAGCAGATGGTGAGTGTCCTGCCTGGAGGTCAGTGACCAGTGGTGTTCTACAGGGATCTGTTCTGAGACCCTGCTCTTTATGATTTTTCCAATAGAGGGATCTTGTGGACAACATCCATAGATTCCTCAAAATTATCATGCAGGTTGATAGGATTGTTAAGAATGTGCATGCTGTGTTGACCTTCATTTGTTGGGGGATTGAATTCAAGAGTTGCGAGGTAAAGTTGCCTCTCTATAAAACCCTGGTTAGACCACAGTTGGAATATTGTGTTCAGTTATGGTAGCCCCACTATTAGGAAGAATGTGGAAGCTTTAAAGAAGGTGCAGAAGAGATTTACCACAAGGGACTAGAGGATGTGAAGATTGGTTGAGTGAACTGGAGCTTTTCTCTTTGGAGCGAAGCTAGGATGAGAGGTGACTTTATAGAGATGATCAGAAGCAGAGACAGAGTGAATATCCAGAGACTTTTGCCAAGGGTGGAAATGGCTAATAGAAGGATGCATCATTTTAAGTTGATTGGAGGAAAGTATACGGCTGATGTTAGGGGTAAATTCTTTGCACAGAGAGTGGTGCGTGCGGGAAACTCTATGCTGGGGTGGTGATGGAAGCAGATACATTATGGGTGTTAAGAAACTTTCAGATAGACACAGGGAAGGTAGGAAAATGGAGGGTTGTGTAGGAGGGAAGTGTTAGATTGATCTTGGAGGAAATTAAAAGGTTGGCGCAATATCATGAACTGAAGAGCCTGTACTGTGCAAAGTTCTAAGCCTACGTCATTGCTCACAACCGTACTTATTTCACCTCTTATTAACAATGCCTTTTCTTTCCTGTCACTCCTGAAAATCACATAATCCAAAATTTATAGTTCCCAGATTTGATTCCTCTCAAACAACCATGACAATCAAATTATCCCATTTGCCTCTGACTGAGCTGTTAGGAGCTGGAACCAGCATATGTGATATTGTACTCTGTGAACCCAGTTGTTTAATAATCAGGTTATTAAATTAGTAAGTTGGTTTAATTATTTTCATAGGTAAACTGCAAAACGTGTCTTGTATGCCATCTATACAGATCATTTCATCACAACAATGCATTGAGGTAGGACAAGGGGAAAAGTGAGAGAATGTAGAGTGAACTGTTACAGAGAAGGTGTAGAGCAAGGATAAGGGACTGTTCAATTGTTTTATGAAATAGGATAGAAACTCTCCTAGGCCCTAGCTTCTGTGATGTGCTGAGACGTCTCCATAGCTCTCTGCAGTTTCTTGCAGTCGTGGGCAATGCACTTTGCATACTTAACCATGATGCATCCAGATAGGAAACTTTCTACAGTTCATCGATACAGATTGATGAGGATCAAAGAAGATATGCCAAATTTCTTCAGTCTCCTGAGGAAGTAGAGCTTTCCTGGCCATGCCGTTGATGTCATTGGAGTAGAACAGGCTATTGGTGATGTGCACTTTTAAGAACTTTCAACCCTCTTGGCCTCAGCGTTGTTGATGTAACTAGGAACACATGTACAATCCCTCCCTGACGAGATCTTTGGTTTGGATAATATTGAGGGAAGCGTTGTTGTCATGACACCATATCACTAGGGATTATTTGAGAGAGAACCCATTATTATGGTATCATCAGCAGACTTGTAGATGGAGTCAGAGCAAAATCTGGCCATGCAATAATGCTGCAGGGAGTAGAGTTGGGGACACGGCCTTGTGGGGTGCCATTGTTGCTGAGACCTTTGTGGACTGTGTTCTGTTGGTCAGGAAGTTGAGGATCCAGTTGTTAAGGAAGGTGATGATTCCCAAGTCCAAGAGTTTGTAGGTAGATCCTACCTCAGTCTCAGTACTTCTTAAAGATGTCCCTAATTTCTCTTCCATCAAGAAAAACCATGTATCTGAAACCAACTTTTCTTCTAAATGCTGTGAAACAGAAATCATTTCTTTAAATAACCCAGGTGTGGGATATGCCAGTTGCTCAACCCCAAACTTCCTACGTGCATTTTGAACATTGTGAAAGCTGCCATGCCAAGGCCTGGTTTGATGGCCTGAGTTAAACCTGATCAGCATCTAGTCCACACCATATCGTGCTGTTCAATCTATCAAGTAGCAAGATAGTGATAAAAGCACACACTCGTAATTCAGTCCTTCCAAAGGGTTTCGGTCTGAAACGTCAACTTTCCTTTTTTTCCCATAGATGCTGCCTGGCCTGCTGAGTTCCTTTAGCATTTTGTGTGTGTTGCTCAGATTTCCAGCATCTGCAGATTTTGTCTTGTTTGTGACTCTTAATTCTTGATTGGAATTGTTATCATTGGCAGCTGAAACTCAGAAACAATTGATGCTGTGTGACTAGTTTGGCCTCCACATTCATTAAAAGCTTGTCTATAAACACAACGGCATAGAAATTAAATAGTAATACATCAGCACATGCAGCCTGTATTTCCAAGTAATCAACTGTTAACATTCATTCCAGGAAAAAGATTCTTGGATTATAACTGCAAATCTTTCAGTGCGAGGCTAATTACATGAAGATAAAGAGCATTGGTTGCCAATGGCAACCATAACAGCTGTTGTTGGCAAAAAAAACAAACTGAACTTTACAATATGTGTTATTCAAATAATAAACACAATCTTCACAGCTGAAGTATCATTTGAGGTTCAGATAAGAGTAATAAATAGAATGATCTTTATTCTCTCAGTTTATGAGCCATTAAGTTCCTCAATCCATCATTTCTTCTATACTTCAAGTTCCCAGTTGTATTCCTAACTAAACTCGGTATCTATTTTCTGCGTATAAACTCATCTAATCCCCATGATTTCTTGATATCTGTAATGCATGAGCTGCAAGTTTTAGCTTGGCTTAGTTCCTTTGCTTTTATCCAATAACCAAAGTGTTATGTCTGAATTGTAAGTGTTCACCTCACAGTGTGATAAGTTCTCCTTGTCACCTCTTTAAGCAATCAACAAGACAGCCATAACTAATAAAAAATATTATTAAACAGGCTGTCAACAGAGAGATGGTCAAAGATGATTTGATCCCAGACGTCCTGACTGCTTTGTTGTAATTCCGATGGTTGTCCAGCAGGAAGTCGAAGGGCATTGTTTGCAAAAGTTTTCAATGTTTGTTCTAAGAAGCTGAGAACTTCATTTCTTGGTGCAAGTTGGTAGAATGTGGGATTGGGTGGGGACTGGGGTCGGGGAAAGCCAGGCTACCTTGGGTCTGCATGTTCCCATTCCATTCTCTTCATTGGTGGCCCTATTTGTATTGTATGGATCTATTTCTTTTAGAGCAATGACACCCCCCCACACCTCCCCTACCCCAGCAGTTACATGTTGATCTGTGCATGTGCTGTTGTCTCCACATGGGCATTTTTCTTCTCTCTCTCTCTGCAATGTATACACTAGTTAAAGCCATCTCCCACATGCGTGCCTTTATTTAATTGATATGTAATTGGCGACGAGTATGAACCTGAAGGTCAGAGAATATCACCAACTGCACTGACAGTTACAGGACGAAACAGCAAGAGTTAATCAGCATGAGAAAGCCAAAGGACCCGTGAGTAACAGTGAAAGATGAGCTGAATCTTTTTTAGATAGGCATCCGTTAGTCTCGTGAGACCATGGATTTGCACCTTGGAAGGTTTCCAGGGCGTAGGCCTGGGCAAGGTTGTATGGAAGACTGGCAGTTGCCCATGCTGCAAGTCTCCCCTCTCCACACCACCGATGTTGTCCAAGGGAAGGGCATTAGGACCCATACAGCTTGGCACCGGTGTCGTCGCAGAGCAATGTGTGGTTAAGTACCTTGCTCAAGGACACAACACGTTGCCTCAGCCAAGGCTTGAACTAGCGATCTTCAGATCACTAGACGAATGCCTTAACCACTTGGCCACGCGCCAACATATTTGGCTGAATTCAAAGTGAAAATAACATGGCGATGGCTTCAATCAGGGAAGTTGATGAATTTGAAAGTACTAATGAAGGCTGGGAGCCATATATGGAGAGGGCTGAACTGTATTGTAACGTGAACAACACGGAGAAGCAAAAGAAAGTCCCTACACTTCTTAGCTTAATGAGTGCAAGGATGTACGGTCTGTTATGAAACTTAGTAACCCTGCAAAGCCAGCAAGCAAGATCTTCAATAAATTAGTTACATTTTTACAACATCACTTGAGCCCTAAGCCACTGGTAATAGCTGAGAGCTTTAGATTTTACAAAAGGAACCGGTCAAAAGATGAAAGCCTTTCTGAATACTTTGCAAAACTGTGCAAACTTTCCCAGTACTGTGATTTTAGAGATGGACTTTCTGATGCATTACGGGACAGGCTTATATGTGGCATGCATAGTCAAAGCACTCAAAACAGGCTACTCTCCAAAGGAGATGCAACCTTAGAGCAGGTAGTGACAATTGCAACTGCAGCAAAGGATGCAGCAGAACTACAGAAAAGGAGGTTAGAATGTGAAATGCATAAAATGTCCCTCTCATGATGCAAATAGCTGTTGGTTCAAAGAAAAAAATCTGCAGAAAGTGTCACAGACAAGGTTACATAGAAAGAATGTGGCATACAAAAACTACAACCGAGTGAAAAGTCTCAAGCACAAAACTAAGCAACTGCATAAAGTTACCGAATGTAAAACAGAATCAGAAAACACAGAGTCTGACAAAGGTAAACTGCATAGTATAACTGAAGCAGATCACAAAAGCATCTGGATCATAATAGATGTGTCCAGTGTCAAACTGAAGTTGGAGCTGGATACAGTGTCAGCTTTGTCCATAATTCCAGGGGCTGACTACAACAGACTGTTTTCTAAGATACCATTAGAGAAAGCCTCAGTGATGCCAGAGACTTACATAGGCAGAAAGAGTCTCCCAAAGGCAAACTGAAAGTAAATGTGACGTATGGAGGCCAAACACAAAAGTTAGAGTTTTAAGTATTGAAAAGTGGAGGGCCAGCACTTTTTGGATGTGAATGGTTGAGAAAAATCCAACTAGACTGGCTTTCAATCAAAGCTGTCAGTGTGGCATCATCAGGCAATGGCAGCCCAAATGGTAGCACTAACCAGAGACTGGCACAGCTGCTTAATGCTAACGAGAAGGAGATTGGTAAACTCAAAGGCATGAAGGTCAGAATTGAATTGAATGAAGCAGCAACACCAAGATTCCATAAAGTGTGTCCTCTGCCTTACACACTATGTCCTAAAGTGAATACAAAAATTGAGAACTTGGAAGAATCTGGTATTCTATCCAAGGCTGAGTGAAGCGATTGGGCCACATCCATTGTCGTGGTAATCAAGAAAGGGAATTTGTCACAAGCCTATCTGCAAAAAGAGATTGAGGATTCAAGCAGGAAGTTCTTCACAATCAACACTCACATGGGACTATTCCAGTATAATAGTCTCACCTTTGGCGTCACATCAACTCCAGCAGTTTGGTAAAGAGCAATGGACCAAGTGTTCCGAGATGTCCCAGAAGACCAATGTTACCTTGATAACATTATTATGACTGGCAAGAATGACGAAGAGCACCTCCAGAACCTTGATGAAGTGCTTACCAGGATGAGTGAGTATGGTCTGGGCACAAAGAGAGAGAAATGTGAGTTTTTTCAAGAATGAAATCTCATATTGTGGACATGTCATTGACAAGCATGGCTTACATAAGTCACAAGAGAAGATTGAATCTGTGCTAAAGGCACCCAAACCAGAAAATGTGTCACAACTCAGGTCATACTTGGGCTTTTTAAACTACTACCACTGGTTTCTCCCGAATATTGTTACAGTGCTGCACCCATTGAATGCACTGCTACAGACAGGAGCAAAGTGGGAATGGTCAGAAAGGTGTGAAAGGGCATTCAAGGACACAAAGAGATTAATAACATCAGATGATCTGTTCACCCATTATGACCCACCTCCACCCATCAAACTGAGCGTGTGACGTATCCCCTTATGCCATTAGAGCTGGTTTGTCACACATTATGAAAGATGGATCTGAATGCCCGATTTCATTGCATCAAGATCACTGACGAGTACAGAACGCAATTACGCACAGATCGACTGAGAGGCCCTTAGTCTAGTGTGGGGAATAAAGAAGTTCCACCACTACCTCTACGGACAAAAATTTACTCTAGTGACAGATCACCAGCCCCTTGTGTCCATTTTTCAATCCCAGGAAGGGATTTCCAGTGATGACCGCTCACCAGTTACAACATTGGGCACTATTCCTAAACACAAAATACTCTGCAGATGCTGGGGTCAAAGCAACACTCACAACATGTTGGAGGAACTCAGCAGGTCGAGCAGCATCCGTGAAAACGAACAGTCAACAGTCCGGCCCGAAATGTTGACTGTTCATTTCCACGGATGCTTCCCGACCTGCTGAGTTGCTCCAGTGTTTTGTGAGAGGCACTATTCCTAGAAGCTCACTCTTATGACAAAGTGTCAAGGGCACCAGACAACACAGAAATACTGATGGCTTGTCACGTCTTCCACAATTGGCAACTGAAGAAAAAAAGTCTTCATTCTGTGACCCAGTAGAAGTGTTCCACTCTGCACTAGTGGACCAGTTGCCGGTAACAAAATTTGGAAATACAAAGGGAAACAAGGAATGACCCAATATTGTCAAAAGTTCGTGAAATCACCATGCAAGGATGCCAGCTCATGGTAACCCTATGTTTTCAGAGTTCTCAGCAAGACAAGACCAACTGATGGTATGTCAAAGACGGATGGATCTTGTGTTGTGGTTCCCTCTAAACCGTGCACCAGAGTGTTAGAAAATCTGCATGAAGGACTCTCGAGTACAGTCAAGACGAAGAGTCTCGCCTGGAGCTACGTGTGATGGCCAGGAACAGAAAAACAGATTAAAGACATGACCAAAAGCTGCTCAGGATGCCAAGAAGTTCAAAATGCACCCCCCAAAGGTACCGTTACACCCATGGATGTGGCTGTTGTCACCGTGGCAAAGAATACATATTGACTTTCATGGACTCCATGTTTCTGATTGCTGTGGATGCTCATTCAAAGTGGTTGGAGGTTTTACCAATGAAGTCAACCACCTCAGCAAAGACTGTCTCTACTCTAAGGACTACCTTCATCAGAAATGGCTTACCAGAATACATCATAAGTGACAACGGACCACAATACATGTCAGAAGAATTCCGACATTTCATGAAGGAAAATGGCATCAGACATTTGAAGTCAGCTTCTCACCACCCAGCAATGAATGGGTTAGCTGAAAGGTTTCTCAAAATATTAAGTAGTCCATTAAAGCAATTGACAAGGTGGACAACTTCTGTTTTGTGTATCGGAACTCTGTTGATGTGACTACAAATCAAACAGCTTCAGTGCTGTTCATGAACAGGAATCTGAGATCTCGCATAGATCTCCTGAAACCAGACCTCTAGAGGGAAGTACAGAATAAACAGTTCAGCCAGTTGCCAAGTGAAGCAGCAAGGAGCTTCAAGATTGGACAGGAAGTCCTAGCACATGATTACCAAGAATACAAGTAGCGACCCAGTAGGGTAACTACAAGAAATGGACTACTGATGTACACAGTGGATGGTGGCGATCAGACATGGAGACATCATGTGGACCAGGTACTGAATGCTCAACTGAAGAGCATACCTCAGCTGATCGCATCCAATGAGCTGGACACATTACAGTCACCGGACTTACCTCCCAGGGATGATCATGTCACTGACAGCAGCGTGACACTGAAAACGGAAGAAGTTGTCACCTGCCAAACCCAATGCCACTCCACAGGTCCAGTGGTGCAGAGGTGCTATCCTGAAAGAAACAGAGCACCACCCAAAAGGCAGAACCAGTTATGGACTGTTAATGTTAATGTGAAAGCATGTTTATTTGGAATATGGGTTTATGAAAGGGAAATTAATGTTTTGTACATGTAGGTTTATGTTGCATTAATCTAAAGGGGGAGGAAGCGTAATGTGATGTCTTTCTTTTTAGTGTAATGACCCCCCACCTTGGCACTACGCATTGATCTGCTGCCTGTGCATGCACTGTTGTCTATGCATGTGCATTGTTCTTCTCTATCTTTCTCTCGCTGCAATGTGGATACACAAGTTAAAGCCATCTCCCACATGCATGCTTTTATTTAGCTGATATGTAGTTGTGCACAGACACAACACTATTAATCTATGGGATTCTGAGCCATGTCTTTTCCAGAAGGTGTACACTAAACCTCTGGATGTTGGTGGCACTAGACTAATCACATGGAGGTAAAGGCAGATAGATTGCTCGGACAGAGTACTTTGTGCCTAAGGGTTTAACGGAAGGTTTTGCCAAAAGAGTGGATGACATTGGTTGAAAATTTTCAAAACTTGCTAAGTTAAAGGAGGGTATTCAAAGATCTGAAAACAGCCAACATGACTCCCACGTTCAAAAAGGAGGAAGGCAGAAGGTGGGGAATGATAGGTCAGTTATTTATAACATCTAATGTTGGCAAGGTGCAAGAATCATTAATTAAAAGCAAATAACTTAACATTTAGAAAGTTGAATGCTGTGTGAGTGTTCTCTGAGTAACAACAGGTCGGGAAATGGAGACCCCCGCTGTAGAATTAATAAATCACTACCAAAAATTTAAAGATGCGGAATAAAAGTTCCCTCTAACAGAATTTAAATGTCCTTCCACAATCGAACCTATTCAACATGGTTTAATGAAATGTAAATTGTGTCTGATAAATTTGTTAGAATTCTTTGAAGATTTGATAAGGAGAGTCGATGGAGGAGAATCGGTAGAGGTACAGGAAATCCTCACATTACAGGGAGGTTGTATTCCTAGAGAGCTGTCCTTATCACAACTTTCTGTAACGTGAAGTCACACAAAATGTGAGATGTAAAAAAAATACATTTTTCAAAATTTCTTTTTTCTCATGAATTTTATGAGAGCAGATTTTTATTCCTCAGGATTTGTGAGTTCTGTAAGGATGAATTTCCATTACCCGTGCTGCTGTATGCAGAAACCACCCACAGTGTATTGAGATTTCCAAAAAGCATTTGACAAGAAATTGACAGTTATGGGGAACCAGCAGAGAAGAGGAGCTGAGCCCAGCATACACCCAGCAGCCATTTTATTAGGTTCAGGAAGTACTTAATCTGTATAAGAAAACCAGTTATGACTTGCGGAAGACTATATCAAGAGCCAAGAAACAATTTTGGGAGAGGTTGGAGGTAACATCAGATGCACGTCAACTCTGGCAGGGTTTGCACGATGTTACTTCCTACAAAGCAAAATCCAACATCATGAATGGCAGCAATGCTTCACTCAAAGAGGAGTTCAACGCCTTTTATGCTCGCTTTGAAAGGGAGAATAAAACCACAACTATGAGGATCCCTGCAGCATCTGATGACCCTGTGAGACTTGGAGACCGACATACAGCAGTCTTTCAAAAGGGTGAACCCTCGCAAGGCAGCAAGGCCTCATGGGGTGCCTGGTCTGAAAACCTGAGCCAACCAACTGGCGGGAGTATTCAAAGACATTTTCAATCTCTCACTGCTACATTCGGAAGTCCCCACCTGCTTCAAAAGGGCAAAATTTATACATGCCCAGAAGAGCAGTGTGAGTTGCCTGAATGATTATTGTCCAGTAGCACTCACATCTACAGTGATAAAATGCTTCGAGAGGTTGGTCATGGCCAGAGTCAACACCTTCCCTGGAAGGACCTGGATCCAGTGCAATTTGCCTGTCACCACAGTAGGTCTACAGCAGAAGCAATCTCAATGGCTCTTCACGCAGCCTTGGATCACCTGGACAATGCAAATACCTATGTCAGGATACTGTTTATTGACTATAGCTCAGCATTTAACACCATAAATCCTACAGTCCTGATTGAAAAGCTACAGAACCTAGGCCTCATCTTCCTAACCAGAAGACCATAATCTGTGTGGATTGGAAATGACATCTCCACCTCACTGACAATCAACACTGGCACTCCATGGGGATGTGTGCTTAGCCTTCTGCTCTACTCTCTCTACACCCATGACTGTATGGTTAGGCATAGCTCAAACTGTTTCTATAAATGTGCTGATGATACAACTATAGTTGGCAGAATTTCAGATGCTGATGAAAGGGAGTACAGAAGTGAGATATACCAGTTAGTTGAGTGTTGTCACAGCAACAACCTTGCACTCAATGTCAGCAAGTCCAAAGAGTTGATTGTGGATTTCAGGAAGGGTAAGATGAAGGAACACAAACCAATCTTCATAGATGGATCGGAACTGGAGAAAGTGAGCAGTTTCAAGTTCCTGGGTGTCAATATCTCTGAAGAACTAACCTGGATGCAGCATATTAATGCAGCTATAAAGGCAGCAAGATAGGCGGCTAATCTCAATAGGAGTTTGAGGAAATTTGGTTTGTCAACTAAAACACTCGAAAACTTCTACAAATGTACTGTGGGCTTCTGACTATCTGCATCATTGTCTGGTATGGTGGGAGAGCATCAGCTACTGCACAAGATGGAACTAAGTTGCAGAAACCTGTGAAATTACTCAGCTCCATCATGGGTACCAGCCTCTATAGTATCGAAGATACCTTCTTGGAGTTGGGTCTTACGAAGGTGGTGTCCGTCATTAAGGATCTCCACCACCCAAGACATGCCCTCTTCACACTGTTACCGTCAAGGAGATACAGAAGCCTAAAGGCACACACTCAGCGATTCAGGAGCAGTTTCTTCTCCGCTGCCATCCGATTCCTAAATGGACATTGAACCCATGAACTCACTACTTTATATTTCTGTTATTTTGCACTAATTCTAACTTCACTATATATATATATATATATATATATATATATATATACATATACACATACACACACACACATACTTAATGTAACTCAGGTTTTTTATCTATATTTATCTATCATGTGTTTCATTGTGCTGCTGCCGTAAAGTTATCAAATTTCACGACACATGCCGGCGATATTAAATCTGATGCTGATTCTGATCTCATGAAGTGGTCACAGTGTACATCAGCCATGATCATATTGAATGGTGGGGCAGGCCTGATGGTGGGTCAATTGGTGATGCTCCTGTTTTCTTGTGTGATTAGCAGATGTTTTGGTGTATTAGATGTTACACCTATTAATACACTTCTATTTCACTTTTTTTTGGTGAAGTGAATGCTATAGTACTACTGTACAGTATTATAATACATTTTCAAGTGGAACTTAAAGGAAATTGGGAACCTGTGTTTTAAAGGGAGCATTGGAAACAGAACCCACTGGGTTTAAAGAGTGTGGAAAACTGAACCCAGGAAATTTAGAGGAAGAGTGGTGAACTGAACCCAGCAAATTTAGAGGGGGAGTGGGAAACTGAACCCAGCAAATTTAGAGGGAGAGTGAGAAACTGAACCCAGGAAATTTAGAGGGAGAGTGGGGAACTGAACCCAGGAAATTTAGAGGTTGAGTGGGGAACTGAACCCAGCAAATTTAGAGAGAGAATGAGGAACAAAACCCAGTGAATTTAAAGGAAACAGAGGATAGAGAAACCACCAAATGTCCCACCAACAGCATTTCTGATCAAATGGATGCCAGGTTATTGGAGTTGTACTAAAATATGGCATCCCATGATTGACACCTGGTCCAGGGAAGCTTGACTCTCCAAAGCATTGGAATAAGCATCATATCTAAATGGATCATTTCTTAATCTTCTTGCTACTTACTGAAGATGCGTCCCAAGTTGTTGCAGCTTTTATCAGCAGATCACAATGTACTGCATGAATAAATAAAATATATTTTCAACTCTTTACTTCTCCGTAAAGCACAATGATCATTGATAACATGAGATTTTATTCCCAGTGGGAATTGTCCAATGACAGTCATATTCTCAGAGCTTTGATCAGCCTCATCTCAATAAATATTTTGTCAGTCCCCAATGGAAGCTATTTTGTGCACTAAAGCACAATGCACGAAGATGTTTGCATGCAGTAATCTGGTGATTTGATATTGCCTTTATTTCAATCACCTCGGGGGGTGGTGTGCAAGTGTGAGCATGTGTGTGTGTTTAGCATGTTAGATACAGAGCCAGCCCCAGGTTTGTAGACCTGACCAATCCCTTACAAGTATCCAGACCACGTCCTATTGTGCTGTACAAGAGTATTAGTGCTAAAAGCAAGCTATTAATATCTGATCAATATTGGTACAATTCATCTCCTAAAGGTCTGAGAAAACTGGTGTCATGTGAGCCAGTTTAGCTCTTAAACTTATTAACTCTTTGTCTGTGATATTTCAATAGCTCTCAAGATTATACACAAAATGTGCTTGAAAATGAATCAAACCAGGATTTCAGCAAACCAGGAAACTCATCGTATTTTGCACTCATATTTCCATTTGTCCCACTGAGTCTGACAGATCTCAGAGAATCGATCATTTTCCCCTGTCATATCCCTGTAGCCCATTCTCTCACAAATATCCATCATTATCACCAGGCAACAAAGATTTTACTTCCTGAATACTTTTGGGTGTATCTTACGGATTTTGGGTTGCTGATCATGAAAATCACTATGAAATTTCCCTACGATACACCATTTAAAAAATTACCCATATCTGTTATTTCAATTCATAATTCAAGCCACCATAACTGATGCCAAGATTAAGGAAGGTATTTTTGTTGGCCATAAATCAAACAGATCATCAATGACAGGCAATTTGAAGAACTTCATGTGGCACTGGAGAGAATAGCATGCAATTTATTTTTGCATCTAGAGCACCAAACTACGTGCAGCTGGTTGACAATGAGCTTCAAGCATACAAAAACATGAAGTGCAACATGTCACTAAAGATTCATTTTCTGCATTCCCACTTAGACTTCTTCCCTGCAAATCTTGGTGCAGTCAGTGACGAGCATGGTGAAAGGTTTCACCAGGACATTGCGGTCATGGAGAAATGGTATAAGGGCAACTGGAATCCATGAATGTTTGCTGATTATTGTTGGGCACTTAAGTGAGAAGCCTCAGACACTGAGGGGAAAAAAAACAAAAATTATCAATTAAAAATATTAGCTTAGTTGAACAACTGCAAGCACTTTTGCACATAAACACATTATATCCAATAAAAGTTCATTTCTTTTTTCTCCAAATTCCTACACGATACAAGTAGTCTGAAATTATATTTGTGTTCAGCTTCAAGCAGTCTATCATAAACAAAAAAGACAATTCTGAGGAAGGAACCCTTTCGAAAAACGTTGTTGTCCAGTGTTACCGTTAGCTCTCCTGCAACTACAGAACAAATATTAAGGGTGATATATAGTGACTAATTAGCATATCGGCATGTCTTTGGGATGAGGGAGGAAAGTAATAGACCTGCTAGAAACACATGTCACAGGTAGAACATGCATAAATGCAGCACCCAAGATCGCAATCAGACTGGGATCTTGGAGTGGAGTACCAGGAGCATTAATTGCTATACCCCAGTTAACAGCAGGGAAATACATATTCTACATTTAAACATGGGGAATGTTGTGCATTGCTTTTCAAAATGAAGTGTTCATGATTTACCTTATCAACACCTTCCAGGACAACAGTCTATACATTCTTCCAGTTCCTCGCCCACTTCAGGAATAAGTAACAACATGGGATGGGAAAGATGTGTCAACTACAGCAATGACAAGGTTCATTAAGATAGCAAGGTATCTCAAGTAGAAGTGGATGTTGAGTGAATATATCTGGCAGCAGAAGCAAGATACTCTGGATGGAGTATCAGAGTGATGGAGAGGATAGGAGTGTCATAGTCATTATATGACAAGGATGGAGGTGTCAGTTTGGTGGAATGGGGTAGATGACAGATACAGACAATATGGAGCGCCCACTCTCCGCTGAACATCGACGACTCCTCCGTAGAGATTGTTAAGAGCACCAAATTTCTTGGTGTTCATCCGGCAGAGAATCTCACCTGGTCCCTCAACACCAGCTCCATAGCAAAGGCGGCCCAGCAGCAACTCTACTTCCTGTGAAGGCTGAGAAAAGTCCATCTCCCACCCCCATCCTCACCACATTCTACAGAGGTTGTATTGAGAGCATCCTGAGCAGCTGCATCACTGCCTGGTTCGGGAATTGCACCATCTCGGATTGCAAGACCCTGCAGTGGATAGTGAGGTCAGCTGAGAAGATCATCGAGGTATCTCTTCCCGCCATGGCAGTTGTAGACTTAAAGAAATCTGGAATTGAAAAATAGTGTCAGTACAGGATACGCTAGAGGAAATTAAGAAAATTAGGAATGAAATTAATAGTTTGGCTACACAAGAAATTAGAAAAAATTTAATGTTTCTGTAACAGAGACACTATGAAAGTGGATCTGAATCTATGAAAATACTGGTGTGGAAACTGAAAAAAAAGATAGCAGAAAATACAATTCATAGAATAAGGGATCCAAGAACAAAAGTGATAAATAATAAGCCAAATGAAAGTCAAGAAGCTTTTGAAATGTTTTACAAAACTCTATATTCCAAAGTTCCAGGGGGAAGCATAACCCAAATTGACACCTCCCTGAATTTTTTTTAGAAGTTACCCACTTTAAGCAAAGAACAAAATAGAACGATGACTGCTGACATAACTGAAGCTGAACTAAAAACTGCAATTAGTAGGCTTAAATTAAGCAAGTCACCAGGATCAGATGGATATACTGCAGAGTGATATAAAGAGTTTAGAAGTGAGTTAATTCCTATTTTACTCCCCGCACTGAACTGGACCCGAAGAAAGGAGCAAATGCCACCCAGCTGGAAGGAGGCGATAATCTCAGCTATACACAGGAGATTAGTGTGCAAACTTAAAGCACACGGTATTGGGGGTATAGTATTGATGTGGATAGAGAATTGGTTGGCAGACAAGAAGCAAAGAGTGGGAATAAACGGGACCTTTTCAGAATGGCAGGCAGTGACTAGTGGGGTACCGCAAGGCTCAGTGCTGGGACCTCAGTTGTTTACAATATATATTAATGACTTGGATGAGGGAATTAAATGCAGCATCTCCAAGTTTGCGGATGACACGAAGCTGGGTGGCAGTGTTAGCGGTGAGGAGGATGCTAAGAGGATGCAGGGTGACTTGGATAGGTTCAGTGAGTGGGCAAATTCATGGCAGATGCAATTTAATGTAGATAAATGTGAGTTTATCCACTTTGGTGGCAAAAGCAGGAAAACAGATTATTATCTGAATGGTGGCCGATTAGGAAAAGGGGAGGTGCAATGAGACCTACGTATCATTGTACACCAATCATTGAAAGTGGGCATGCAGGTACAGCAGGCGGTGAAAAAGGCGAATGGTATGCTGGCATTCATAGCAAGAGGATTCGAGTACAGGAGCAGGGAGGTACTACAGCAGTTGTACAAGGCCTTAGTGAGACCACACCTGGAGTATTGTGTGCAGTTTTGGTCCCCTAATCTGAGGAAAGACATTCTTGCCATAGAGGGAGTACAAAGAAGGTTCAACCAGATTGATTCCTGGGATGGCAGGACTTTCATATGATGAAAGACTGGATTGACTAGGCTTATACTCGCTGGAATTTAGAAGATTGAATGGGGATCTTATTGAAACGTATAAAATTCTAAAGGGATTGGACAGGCTAGATGCAGGAAGATTGTTCCCGATGTTGGGGAAGTCCAGAACGAGGGGTCACAGTTTAAGGCTAAAGGGGAAGCCTTTTAGGACCGAGATGAGGAAAAACTTCTTCACACAGAGAGTGGTGAATCTGTGGAATTCTCTGCCACAGGAAACAGTTGAGGCCAGTTCATCGGCTATAATTTAAGAGCGAGTTAGATATGGCCCTTGTGGCTAAAGGGATCAGGGGGTATAGAGAGAAGGCAGGTACAGGGTTCTGAGTTGGATGATCAGCCATGATCATACTGAATGGCGGTGCAGGCTCGAAGGGCCGAATGGCCAACTGCTGCACCTATTTGCTATGTTTCTGTTTCTATACCGAAAGAAGGCAAGAATAAAATGGAATGTGAGTCATTTAGACCAATATTTGTTCTTAATGTGAATTAGAATATTTATCTCCATCATGGCCAAACAATTAGAAGAGTTTCTACCCACACTGATACATAATGATCAGACAGGTTTTATACAACAATGCCAAACACAAGACAATATACAAAGGACACTTCACATTATGGATAATATTTTAAAAAATGAAACTGAAGCAATAGTGATGAGTGTGGATGCTGAAAAGGCATTTGATTCGGTTAATTGGAATTTTCTTTACAGAGTTTTACATAGATTTGGTTCTCATGACACAATTATTAAAACTATACAGGCACTATACGAAAATCCTACTGCCAGGATTAAAAACAATGGATATTTATCAAATAGTTTTACCCTAGAAAGGGGCGCGAGACAGAGTTGTGCATGGTCACCGCTACTCTTCGCATTATATCTGGAACCATTAGCTCGATACATCAGACAAAATGAAGATATCAGGGTAATTACTATTAGAGGGACAGAGCATAAATTGGCCTGTTATGCAGATGACATTTTGATCTATCTAGGGCAACCAACATACTCTTTACCTAAATTGATGCAATCCTTTGAGCAATATGGCCGATTATCAGGATACAAGATCAACATAGATAAAACCCAACTACTTTCATATAACTATAGCCCACCAAGAGAAATTGATAGTAGATATGCTTGGGCATGGCAAACAGAGTCCGTCAAATATTTGGGCATCATTATGCCCAAAAATTTGGCAAAATTATCAGGATGCAATTATCAGCCTATATATAAAAAATCAAGGCAGTTATCACAATATGGAACCTAATTCCTTTTCTTGGTCTCAGTTCAAGGATTGAATCTATAAAATGAATATATTGCCCAGACTACTATATCTCTTTCAGACCCTACCAATAGAGAATAACGAAGATCAATTCAATGAATGGAACAAGATGCTATCAAGATATATATGGCAAGGTAAAAGGCCTAGGGTTCATCTCAAAACTTTGCAATTAGCCAAGGAAAAGGGCGGATGGGGCCTACCTTCTCTTAGAGATTATTATTTTGCAGCACAGTTGAGAGCTGTGATATGCTGGTCCAACCCATCATGTGACGCTCAATGGAAAAACATTGAGAAGAGGATACTTCCCATCCCCATACAGGCAATTTTGGCTGATAACAACCTACAAAGTTACATAAATAATATTGACAACCCATGGGTGAAATGGACTCTTAAAATATGGAAAACTATTATAAAAGAATATAAACTAGAGAGAGACATTGCAATTCTTAAATGGTGTGCATATGACTCAGATTTTACGCCGAATAAACTGGATGCTAGATTTAAGGACTGGACAGCTAAAGGAATAACAGCTATTTGCAATATAATGAAAGAAGGAACACTGTTCAGTTTTGAAATGCTCAAAGAGAAACACTTATTAGAAAAACAAGACTTTTACCGGTATTTACAGATGCGACAGTATGGTAATAGGACAGTTAAAAATGTGACCAAGGCAAGTACATGTCTGATAGAGCTATTTAGAAAAGCATCTAATTCAGACAACAGTAGTAGAATAATTTCAAGCGTGTATAAGGGTTTGTCAAATCTTAAAACTCATTCGACTTCATACATTAAAACAAAATGGGAGAAGGAAGGAGGGATAATAATATTTGAGGAACACTGACCAATAACATGGAGGTATCAATGGAAGTGTACCAGTTCACAGAAATGGAGGGAGTTTGGGTGGAAAAACTTGATAAGATATTTTATTACACCCTCTCAGAAATTCCATTATAATAGTAACGCCCCTGCTTGCTGGAGAAATTGCAGAGATCAAAATGCAAACCATTATCATATTTTCTGGGAATGCCCCATTATCAAAAACTATTGGAGTGGGATACTTAATGCCCTACAAGACATCTTTAAATGTGAAATACCCTTAGAGAGTAAGACCATATATTTCGGGTATATACCTCAAGAATGGTTGAAAAGAGATAGATATTTAATGAATGTACTGCTGGTGGCTGGTAAAAGGATCCTTACCAGGAAATGGTTATCTCAGGAGAGCCCAACTTTAAATGTATGGATAGAAATTACAAGGGACATTTACAAAATGGAGAAGATAACAGCATCTGTTAATCATAAGTTGGAGCAATTTTATTCATACTGGAAAAAAATGGTTTAACTGCATAACACCTCAGAGGCCTGATTTTATTCTCACAAGTCAATTAATATGTTTTAAAAAAATCACTCCCTACTCTGTACATAGTTTTCTTCTTTCGATTGTTCTTTCTTTCCTCTCCTTTCTATAAGTGTATACCTCAGATAAATATTATGTGGATATTTGTGACAAATATGATTATATGATATATATGTACAGTATCTGAAATACATCTTATGGAAATGTTTGTTTGATGATGAAATTCAATGAAAAATAAATTACAAAAAAAGAAACATACTGTCAGTAATGGTAATGTGAAACTACTGGTTAGCTGTAAAAACCCATCCTTACTTGTTCTGGCTTATGTGCAGTTCTACATGTACCAATAGTCTTCTTAGGCAATTATGGATGGACAATAGATGCTGATCAGTTCAACAACTCCCACATTCTATGATTGACAGGCATATTAGAAGGAATATGAGAAAAAGATAATATGAATTATACATTAATCATTTCTGCATCTCCTATCTGATACCCATTCAGAAGATTAACTATGTTCATGCTTATGATGGCCATGGCCTTTTGTTCAAACCCTTTCAGGATCACTTAACTACAGGTATTGGTTGGGTACTGACACTATGCATGAGTGTAACACAGATCCTGTTATAATTGTCATGTGAGGCACAAGTCTAATGTGCAAAGACCTGAAAAAGCAATAACTGCATCTGAATATTTCTGACAAGCCCCCTTGTAGGGGTTCCCAACCTGTTGTCAATAGACCCGTCGGTTAATGTTAAGGGTCAATGGCGTAAAAAAGTTTGGGAACCCCTGCTTGAGAGGGTCCTTTATGAAATCCAAAGCACTTTCTGTTTATTTGTTCAATCACCTCTTAAAAATCTATAATAAATTTGGCAAGCCCTAGAAAAAGTATATATTGCCAGGACCAATATCTTGGCAGGGACGTTTGTTAAAGCTATTGGGGAGAGGTTAAACTAGAATTGCTTAGGGGTGGGAACCAAACTGAAGAGATGGAGAAAGGATCAGTTGGCTCACAAATCGAGAAAGCTTGGAGACAGTGTAAGAGGGAATAGGCAGGTGAGAAAGAAGGGTTACACTCAGACTGATGGTTTGAGATGTGTCTATCTTAATGCAAGCAGTATCATGTACAAAGCAGAAGAGCTTCGAGCGTGGATCAGTACTTGGAGCTATGATGTTGTGGTCATTACAGAGTCTTGGATGGCTCAGGGGCAGGAATGGCTACTTAGAGTGCCAGGCTTTAGATGTTTCAGAAAGGACAGGGAGGGAGGCAAAAGAGATGGGGGCATGGCACTGCTGATCAGAGATAGTGTCACAGCTGCAGAAAAGGAGGAAGTCATGGAGGGATTGTCTACTGAGGCTCTGTGGGTGGAAGTTAGGAACAGGAAAGGGTCAATAACTCGACTGCGTGTTTTTTATAGACCACCTAGAAGTGTATCTTAGGGATCTGTTCTGGGACCCCTTCCCTTTGTGATTTTTATAAATGACCTGGATGAGGAAGTGGAGAGATGGGTGAGTAAATTTGCTGATGACACAAAGGTTGGGGGTGTTGTGGATGGTGTGGAGAGCTGTCAGAGGTCACAGCGGGACATCGATAGGATGAAAGACTGGGCTGAGAAGTGACAGATGAAGTTCAAACCAGATAAGTGTGAGGTGGTTCATTTTTGTAGGTCAAATGTGATGGCAAAATATAGTATTAATGGTAAGACTCTTGGCAGTGTGGAGGATCAGAGGGTCTTGGGGTCCGAGTCTATAGGACACTCAAAGCTGGTTGACTCTGTGGTTAAGAAGGCACACAGTGTATTGGCCTTCATCAACCATAGGATTCAGTGCAAGAACTGAGAGGTAATACTACAGCTATATAGGACCCTGGTCAGACCCCACTTGGAGTACTGTGCTCAGTCCTGTCACCTCACTACAGGAAGGATGTGGAAACTATAGAAAGGGTGCAAAGGAGATTTACAAGGATGTTGCCTGGATTGGGGAGCATGCCTTACAAGAAAAGGTTGAGTGAACTTAGCCTTTTCTCCTTGGAGCGACGGAGGACGAGAGGTGACCTGATAGAGGTGTATAAGATGATGAGAGGCATTGATTGTGTGGATAGTCAGAGGGTTTTTCCCAGGGCTGAAATGACTAACACGAGAGGGCATAGTTTTAAGATGCTTGGAAGCAGGTACAGAGATGTCAGGGGTAAGTTTTTTTACGTAGAGAGTGGTGAGTGTGTGGAATGGGCTGTCAGTGACGGTGGTGGAGGTGGATACAACAGAGTTTTTTAAGAGACTCTTGGATAGGTACATGGAGCTTAGAAAAATAGAGGGCTATGGTAACCCTAGGTAATTTCCAAAGTAAATACATGCTCGGCACAGCATTGTGGGCCGAAGGGCCTGTATTGTGCTGCAGGTTTTCCATGTTTCTATTTATTTATTTTTAAATTTTATTTATTTATTTAGATACAGCATGGAATAGGCTCTTCCAGTCCTCTGAGCTACATCGCCCAGCAATCCTCAATTTAATCCCAGCCTAATTATGGGATGATTTACAATGACCAATTAATTTACCAACTATTACATCTTTGGACTGTGGGAAGAAACTGGAGCACCCAGAGGAAAGCTAGATGGTCACGGGGAGTATGTACAAACTCCTTATAGGCAGCAGTGCCAGGAATTATAAAGCATTGTGCTAACCATAACACTATTGTGCCAACCCTGAGGAGATGAATCCAAGATACAGCAAGTGTTCAGCTTAAAGAGTAAAAGCCTTGTGTACAGCTAGGAATAATTTCACGAGTCTGAACAAGAATTAAATACAGATTTATTTAATTAATTCTTCAGATATGAGAAGGTGTTGTTGCTAAGTCTGGCTGACATTGTGAACTGAATTAATAGCCTCAGTTTCCCGTTTGTGGGAGTTAAGTAGCTTTCTGGAAGCAAGTTATAACTATGTTCACAGTGGAAGGTGACTATGTATGACTATAGCCAACTCAATGAGGACTACTTATAAGATACAGAAGTAACTTGGTGGAGCGGATCCAATGAGCAGAATGGCCTAATTCTGTTCCTGGGTCTTATGACCTTAAGGTCATCCATACTTCTGGGTAATTTGAGCATGAGCATGCAAGAAGGGGGTGACTGTTATTGGATTTAATATACCTTTTCAGGATCAAAAGGCTGATTCACATCAGATTCTGAAAAGTATTTCCTTCAGAGAGCCCTCGTGAAGGGGTTTCTGATGATATGGGTCTGGACTGGGTGTGACTGTTGAATAAAGTTCTTGTTTTGACTTCCTTCATCTTTTCCAGTTCTTTCTAGTTATCTTCACATTTCCATTCCTTCTACCCTGCCTTCTATGTTTCTTCTCATCAAGCAACCGTCTCCATCATAGCAGAGTAAGTGTAGCATCACATAGCAGAAGAGTTCAGAGCAAAGATTAGAACAAGCAATCCAGCCACTTGAGCAGTAGATAGTCATTTTTGGTGTCTGCGAGTATTTATAGCATATTCCTAATTGCCCTTGAGGAAAATGCTATAAACAGGTCCTTGAGCCACTGCAGTCCTATTGGTGAAAGTTCTCCCACTGTTGGGGAGGGAGTTCCAAGATTTAGACCCTGCAACAATGATGAAACAGGCATATATTTCAAGTCAGGATGATGTGACATTTGAAGCTGAACTTGAAAGTGTTGCGTTGCTATGCATATGCAGCCCTCGTCCTTCTTAGTGTTGGTGGTGATAGGTTTGGAAGTCCCTGTGGTTATTGTAAGAAATGCATAGGTAACTGGCTGTTTTGTCCTGGATGCAATGATCCCGCTAATTTGAAATGACCAGTGTGCGCAAAGATCTTGTGCTGTTTAATTTTTTGCCCAGTGAATGTGCACACTGAATTTTTAAGTGGAAGTAAACTTGAAGCTATTCTAAGGACAATAAACTACCAAGTCCAGTTTGTTGTTCATGGTTTAAAATAATTAAAATAATTGTCCACTACGTTTGATCTCCTCTTGAGTTTGATTATTTTCACTCTGGTTCATCTGCAGTGGATTTTCTCACCAGCGTTTAGCACACCGTTCATTCTACTTGCTTGCTTAATGATGCCTCAAAAAGTTATGTTTCCAAATATCACTCTACTTCTTCCCACTTGCAAATTCTCCAGCAATTGTTGCATCATGACAATACACGCAGGTAGCACCCGTTTCTGTATTGTACATGTAACCCTCTCACCAGGCTCGTGTACATACAGCTCGATAGCGGACTCAGCTAACAGCCACGTGACTCAGAGGTGAAATGGCTTCTTTTCATAAGCAATATACGTCCAGGGTCAGTATGATTTGGGGCTCAACCAAACAGGAAAGTTGGGATGTTCCGATTAACAGAACTCTGATTTGAGCGACTGCTGTGTAAATACTGTCAATACTGTACACTGCATGAAATTATAGCAAAAGCCTATTTACTGATTTCATCTTTATCAAACAGTTATTAAGAGAAAGAAAAGAAAAATATAAATTGGCCCATGACAATTAAACCAGTCTAAATGTGCACATGATGTTGAGCTCATACCTTCCAAAAGCTGGGTATAAGTGTTACTCACAGCACTGAATTCTCATCACCAATCACCAGAAGTTTCCATCTTGGACTCCTTCGTCTCGTGAAGCACTCCTTGCAATGGTGCCTTCTCATCGAATCAAAACCTATGGGCATCTCCCACAATCTTCCCTTCTCCACGTTTCCCCGGTGCTAGACAATTTGGGGGTTTCCAGAACCTGAGACCTGCTTATGTCTTCTTCAGCCTCAGGCACTAATTGAGACTGTTCCTGTTTATCTGGGGATGTCTGCCCTGTCCGTTACTCGTGCCTTCTGGCAACTCAGGTCCCCGTCACCTGACTGAGCTCAGCTTCATCCCCAATTACACCGGAGCCCAGTTTCTCCTCACTGGCTGGCATCACACCTGCCTATCCACTACTCGTCCTCCCCGCTACATCGGAGTCAGGGTGGGGAGATTCAGGGATCTCTTCATCAATTCTTGGGGAGTTTGCATCAGGTAACATAATACCACATCTCCATTCCCTCATCCTTTGAGTCCATTCAGCAGTTGGGTCCCTTTTGGGTTGTTCCGCTGATTACCTCCTCCTTCTGTGCAGAGTTCTCCAACTCAGTGTAGGTTCCAAGTCAGGTTCTGGGTCAACATGTACCTCCTGCCCTAGCGTAAAAAGTGACTGATGGAGAATTTTGAGAGGGCCATTCCAATCTTCTGACTTCACCTGGAAAACTGGCACATCTGGTCTCCGGGCATCAGTTGAGGTAATCTAATCCTTTGATCATGCCTTCTCTTGTTTCCTTGATTTTGTTTGGCAACAGAAACCACTGCTAGCTCATAAGTCTTCTGCAGTTCTTTCTTCATCTCAGACACATACTTGAGATACGTCTTCTGTGCAAGTCTTCACTGCCGGCTCCAAAACAGATCTACAGGCAATCTCACTTCACTCCTGAACATCAAATAGTATGGCGAGTATTTGGCAGCTTCATTCTGTGTACAGTTGTAGCAGTGGATCAAATGCTGAATATGCTGACTCCATGTGTTCCTTGTGCTGATATCCAGGGTCCCAAGCATGCCTAACAATATTTGGTTGAACCTTGCAAGCTGGGGGGTCACCCTGAGGGTGCTAGGGTGTGGTCCTTGACTTTTCGACTCCAAGCATGCTCAGTAACTACTCCCAAAATCCAATAGACAATAGGTGCAGGAGTAGGCCATTTGGCCCTTCGAGCCAGCACCGCCATTCACTGTGATCATGGCTGATCATCCACAATCAGTATCCAGTTCCTGCCTTATCCCCATAACCTTTGATTCCTCTATCTTTAAGAGCTCTATCCATCTCTTTTTTTGAAAGCATCCAGAGACTTGGCCTCCACAGCCTTCTGGGGCACAGCATTCCACATACCCACCACTCTCTGAGTGAAAAAGTTTTTCCTCAACTCCGTTCTAAATGGGCCCCTATTCTTAAACTGTGGCCTCTGGTTCTGGACTCAGCCATCAGCGGGAACATGCTTCCTGCCTCCAGCGTGTCCAATCCCTTAATAATCTTATATGTTTCAATAAGATCCCCTCTCAGCCTTCTAAATTCCAGAGTATACAAGCCCAGTCGTTCCAATCTTTCAACATATAACAGTCCCGCCATCCCGGGAATTAACCTTGTGAACCTACGCTGCACTCCCTCAATAGCAAGAATGTCCTTCCTCAAATTTGGAGACCAAAACTTCACACAGTACTCCAGGTGTAGTCTCACCAGGGCCCTGTACAGCTACAGAAGGACCTCTTTGCTCTTATACTCAATTCCCCTTGTTATGAAGCCAGCATTCCATTAAGGCCAGCATCCCTTCCCTGATCGCTGTGTATCCTTCTTGGGAGGCTGTAATAAACAAAATACTTTTCCCATAACATTTCGGGCAACTGTGATCTCCCTCTGATCCTTGGTTGGGAAGGCTCGAGCATATCTGGTATAGTGATCAGTGATGACCAAGACATTTGTAGTGTTGCTGGAATCAGGCTCTATGGAAAGGAAATCCATTCACAGTAAATCAAGTGGCCTTGCGCTCTGTAAATAGGATAATGGAGCAACTCTTGTAGCCAGCATCTTCCTCTGAATACATTGGATGCACGACCTATAGTACTCTTCAACCTTCAGCTTCATTTGGGGCAATCAAACTCATCTTGGACCAAACCCCAAATGACTTGAATCATTATGAGGTAACTTTAACACAATTCTGATTCTTCTCAGGCCAAACCAACTGGGCCTTTCTAGGGGAGACGTGACCCTGCATAAAACTTGGCTCCTTAGCTCCAGTTTGTCCCATTTTTTAATCAGTAGAGGTATGGTAGAGTTTTGTCTTCTCAACTTGGGCCATATCTGCTTCCGCAACAGATGACCAAATGGCACCTATGCAAGGGTCATCTTGCTGGGCTGCTGCCAATTCTGTTGGATTCAAGGCAGGCGACTGCTTTGTATTCAGAGCAGTCAAGTTACAATATGCTTGTGGAATGGCACAACCAAATGATCCACAGCTCTATCATGCCATAGGCTTATCTCTGATTTCCCCGCTGTGGAAAACTGGCACATTGATTTAACACCAGAAGCTGGAACCTTCTCCTAATCTCCGTCCATTTCCAGCGCGGTTCATGTGAATGTTAGGAGAACACATCCACATCAATGTTCTGGCTCCTTGGCCGATATTTCAGGCTGAAGTCAAGAGCAAACAACGCCACCAACCAGCGACGACATGGCATCCATCTTCACCAAGGTCAGGATATAAGTCAGTGGATTGTTGTCAGTCCTCACCTCAAACTTGGCACCATATAGATTGTCAGTTAACTTATCAGCCCATTTCAATGCCAGAAACTCCAATTTGTGCATGGGGTAGTTTCGTTCAGAGGGTGACAGGCTCTAGCTGATGAAAGCAACAGGTATCAACTCTTTGCCCTAGATCTGGTGTCAGTATACAGCACACACCAGTAACTGGGGGTTTGCAGAGGCCAACACAGGTACTTTAGTCGGCAACTCTTCCAGCAACTGAAAGGCCTCTTTACATTTTGCATCCCATCTTTCCCCAGAAAGCTCCAAAAGGCTAAGATAAACCTGGCCCTCTTCTCCTTTCATTCTCCTCCCTTTCTTCACCAAGGGAGGGTAACCATGGAGAGACTGATTCAAAGGGTGGCTTCTCTGGAGCAGTCCTTCACAAACCTCCAGTAGTACCCAGAGATTCCACGGAATGAACATAGGACCTTCACATTCCTGGGCCTTGGCCATGTGGTCACTGCCTCTTTCTTGGCTGGATCCATAGCTACTCCATCTGTGAGACTAGATGCCCAATATTGTTGACTGACATCTTACAGAACTGGCATTTGTCCAATGACAGTTTTAACATTTCAGCTTTCAGGTGGTCTGGCACCTTTAGTAACCTTGTCTCGTGCTTCTCCAGTGTAGACCCAAATACTATAAGACCATTCAAATACTCCAATACCTCAAGCAAGTTCACGTCCCCAACAGTCTTCTCCATGACACGCTGGAAAGTTGTCGGTGCCCCTGATGTGTCCTGGAACATTCTTTCACACTAAATGTATCAAAGTGGACACGCAAATGCCATCTTCTCTTTGTCAGCTTCACTCATGGATATTTGATAATACCCACTCCTTAGGTCCAGTACACTGAACCACTTTGCTCCACTCAGGCAGGCCAGAGCATCCTCGATCAATGGAATAGTATATTGGTCGGGGACTGTATGTCAGTTCAGTGTCCAATAGTCAACACAAATTCGTACTTTCCCATTCTTCTTCCTCACCACCACTATGGGTGACACATAGGGACTCTTTCACTCAGTGATAATTCCAACTTGCTTCAGTTTTAGCAGATGCTGCCGAACCTCTGCCAGTGCTAACCGTCGAGACCTTTCTCTGAAAGGGGTGTCCTTTGTCACTCAGATAGTGTGGCGAGTACTCTTGGAACAACCCACATCAAACTTATCAGTCGGAAAGACATCTTCAACATCTTCTCTGTTAGTCTTCCTTTTCCATCCCTCAGGTACCAGGGAGTCACCAAAGTTGGATGACTTTACTGTTAACTTTTCTGATCCAGGAGACTGTGTCTCCCGGTTTTTTCATTGGGAAACTAGATAGTACGGTCACTGGGAAAAAATGTGCCATTGACATCCCACATCTGAGACCTCTCTCTCCGAGGCATTCCTGACAATCACTATCATCCTGTTCACATGTACAGCTGAAAGTTTCTGCAGTTCAGGTCTCACCAAAACCCTAACAGGTAAGCGTGACTGTTTGTTCTCCTCTGGAGCATCTACCAGGAGGACCTCAGCATTGGATGTTCTGGGGAATTTGGGCTTTCCTATCACTCTAGCTACTTCCCCAGGATGTAATACGATGGGTTTGGGCTGGGTGTACCACACAGTTCCCCATTTATGCTCATCATCCTGCTTAGGAGAAACTTACACCTTCTCAAAAACAGCTCTGAATACCAAGTGAACGGATAAGGTTTTCAAAAAGATTCTCTCCAATTTTCTCCTTGCATGCTCCCACGAGCCTTCTCACAAGGGGAGTATTTGTTCCCACAATAATGGAAGTTTGACCTTTTTCAACCAGATCCAGACCAACCAATACTAATGTATCAGAAGCCTCAGCTACTCCAAAATCTGCTTCTAAAAACTTTCGCTTCAACAAGTAACCATCAAATGGGCAAACATCAGTACTAAGGCAACAAATAGGGCACTGAGTGGCATCAATGGTAAATGTGTCAAACACCAGTTGTAAAAGGATCTGTAGAGTAACTGAGAACCTGTGTCAAGTATAGCTCTAGCATAAATACCCTCCATCCATATGGATACACTTGAGCTTGGTCTCACTAAGCCTTCGGGACGGGGTCTTACACTTTAGTGTTTTCCTTGATACAATGATTGGAATGTATTCTCTCCAAGACGCCAGGCCGATCCCTTACAGGGTCTCTCCAGTTTTCTGACTTCCTTTTTTGTTTAAGTAACCATTGGGTTACTTCCCAAGGGTTTTCCTGCCCTTCACACTCCTGCTTGAAATGTCCATTTTCACCACAGTTGTAACAGCAAACACCACTGGCTTCCTTTGTCAAGAGACCCCTGTCAGCAGCGGCCCTCTGCTTAGTATGTTGTACCGGGGGGTTCGGTTTCCTATCGGACTTGTCACACTTGGTGATGGCACGCACTGACATCAATGGAGATACCTTGGCTTGCAGGTTTTTCACCACATCCTGCAAAACCCCCACTTGTGTGGCATCAGGGGTCGCTTCAGGAACAGAGGCTACTACTGAGGTCTTTGCCCTCATGATCGAGGCCTCCAGCTCCTCCATCATATTTTCCTCTTCTCTTAATTCTCTGATCAGCTCAACAAATGAGGGAGGGGGACAGGTCTTGAGAGTCATTTGGATGCTCAAAGCAATCACATTACGTGACAGCGCTGCCTTCACAACTTGCCCCATCCTTAATCAACTTATCTCAGCCAGTTCAATGCCCCCTTTATGGCACAAGCAATGCAGCTGTCTCTCCAGCCTGAAAATGTAGGCAGAAAGTTTCCCCCCTTTCTCCTGGAATGTGTGCCTGAACCTCATCACGAGATCAGCTGGGCTGTGCATCGTGCCAAAAACGTTTTATAACACTTGCATGTAGTTCACAGATGTGTTTGATGGGTTTTCTACCTCACCATCTCAGCAGCCAGACCCTTTAGACACTCTACCAATCGCTGCCTTTTCGTATTATCCGAGCACTGCCACTCATCCAGTAACTGAAATGTCTGCTCGGCCCAAGTCTCATATTCGTCCTCCCCACTGGGAGTGGGCATAACGCCGGAGAATACTCCCAGCCATTGGTTCACTTTGCCATTTGTCTACCAGTGATGTTATTGCCAAAATTTGCTCAGCTATATTCGCCCCTTCTCTAAAAATATGGACAGCCCATGGCTCTGCCTCTCCTATCAGGCAATGCAATCTCAATTACATCACTGATAGTCTGGACTAACACAACATCCTTACCTGCAGATTGATCAAACCTCTGTTCAACCAGTGTAACTTTCCCCAATTACTTTAACAGAACTGAATGTTCTAGTTAGCAATTCATCAAGGCTACAGATATCCACCCTGCTCAGAACATAAGCATTATTTGTGGGTAATCTCTTCGAGTTCCACCAAACCTTAATCCTGCAGCGTCCATAATAAAGCACCTTAATCACTTCTCCCAACACTCGTTTAATAATTGGTTTAAACACACAAACCAATTAATCAATTTTAAACGAGGAAATCTGAAGATGCTGGAATTTCAAGCAACACACATAAAAGTTGCTGGTGAATGCAGCTGGCCAGGCAGCATCTCTAGGAAGAGGTACAGTCGACGTTTCAGGCCGAGACCCTTCGTCAGGACTAACTGAAGGAAGAGCTAGTAAGAGATTTGAAAGTGGGAGGGGGAGGGGGAGGGGGAGGGGGAGATCCGAAATGATAGGAGAAGACATGAGGGGGAGGGATGGAGCCAAGAGCTGGACAGGTGATTGGCAAAAGGGATATGAGAGGATCATGGGACAGGAGGCCGAGGGAGAAAGAAAGGGGGAGGGGGGAAGCCCAGAGGATGGGCAAGTGGTATAGTGAGAGGGACCGAGGGAGAAAAAGGAGAGAGAGAAGAGGAATGTGTGTATATAAATAAATAAATAACGGATGGGGTACGACGGGGTGGTGGGGCATTAGCAGAAGTTAGAGAAGTCGACGTTCATGCCATCAGGTTGGAGGCTACCCAGATGAAATATAAGGTGTTGTTCCTCCAACCTGAGTGTGGCTTCATCTTTACAGTAGAGGAGGCCGTGGATAGACATATCAGAATGGGAATGGGACGTGGAATTAAAATGTGTGACCACTGGGAGATCCTGCTTTCTCTGGCGGACAGAGTGTAAGTGTTCAGCCAAACGATCTCCCAGTCTGCATCGGGTCTCGCCAATATATAGAAGGCCACATCGGGAGCACCGGATGCAGTATATCACCCCAGCCGACTCACAGGTGAAGTGTCGCCTCACCTGGAAGGACTGTCGGGGGCCCTGAATGGTAGTGAGGGAGGAAGTGTAAGAGCATGTGTAGCACTTGTTCCACTTACAAGGATAAGTGCCAGGAGGGAGATCAGTGTGGAGGGATGGGGGGGAACGAATGGACAAGGGAGTTGCGTAGGGAGCGATCCCTGCGGAAAGCAGAGAGAGGCGGGGAGGGAAAGATGTGCTTAGTGGTGGGATCCTGTTGGAGGTGGCGGAAGTTACGGAGAATTACATGTTGGACCTGGAGCTGGTGGGGTGGTAGGTGAGGACCAGGGGAACCCTATTCTTAGTGGGGTGGCGGGAGGATGGAGTGAGAGCAGATGTGTGTGAAATGGGGGAGATGCATTTGAGAGCAGAGTTGATGGTGGAGGAAGGGAAGCCCCTTTCTTTAAAAGAAGAGGACATCTCCTTCGTCCTGGAATGAAAAGCCTCATCCTGAGAGCAGATGTGGCAGAGACGGAGGAATTGCGAGAAGGGGATGGCATTTTTGCAAGAGACAGGGTGAGAAGAGGAATAGTCCAGATAGCTGTGAGAGTCAGTAGGCTTATAGTAGACATCAGTAGATAAGCTGTCCCCAGAGATAGAGACAGAAAGATCTAGAAAAGGGAGGGAGGTGTCGGAAATGGACCAGGTAAATTTGAGGGCAGGGTGAAAGTTGGAGGGAAAGTTAATGAAGTCAACGAGCTCTGCATGCGTGCAGGAAGCAGCGCCAATGTAGTCGTCGATGTAGCGAAGGAAAAGTGGGGGACAGATACCAAAATAGGCACGGAACATAGATTGTTCCACAAAGCCAACAAAAAGACAGGCATAGCTGGGACCCATACGGGTGCCCATGGCTACACCTTTAGTTTGGAGGAAGTGGGAGGAGCCAAAGAAGAAATTATTAAGAGTAAGGACTAATTCTGCTACGGAGCAGAGTGGTGGTAGAGGGGAACTGATTAGATCTAGAATCCAAAAAGAAGCGGAGAGCTGTGAAACCCTCCTGATGGGGGATGGAAGTATATAGGGACTGGACATCCACCATCTGTTATTTATTTATTTATATACACACATTCTTTCTCTCTCTCTCCTTTTTCTCCCTCTGTCCCTCTCACTATACCCCTTGCCCATCCTCTGGTTGCCCCCCCACCCCAGTCTTTCTCCCTGGGCCTCCTGTCCCATGATCCTCTCATATCCCTTTTGCCAATCACCTTGTCCAGCTCTTGGCTCCATCCCTCCCCCTCCTGTCTTCTCCTATCATTTTGGATCTCCCCCTCCCCCTCCCACTTTCACATCTCTTACTAGCTCTTCCTTCAGTTACTCTTCAGAAAGCTCTTCTTTCACTTTGTGAAATTCTAGCCCATGCAGACGTTGCTCCTCTGAAGCAGAGCAGCACAGCTTGCATGGCTGCTCCCCAATACCTCCGGAGTCACAGGTTCAATCCTGTCGTCCGGTGTGGTCTGTGTACACACATCATTCCTCTCGCGCACCAGGTCGGTCATTTCATTGGCCATTTAGGTGGCCTGTAGCATGTAGGTGAGCAGCAGAAACTGGGATGGAGAGAGGTGTAGGGATTACTGTAGATTTAATCAAAATGAGTGTTTGATGACAGGAATAAGATCAGTAAGCTGACAGGCCTCTTTACCTTCTGTGTGAATCTGTGACCGTGACTTTATATGCTTGTAATCAGTGGGTGAATACAGTCCTCAGCAACGCAGTTTATTCCTCCCATGATGTCCATGAAAAGGCAGACAGTAACAGGGCAAGAGAAATGCCCACTGTGAGGCAGATCAGTTTGCAAGGAAGGCTGCATCGAGTTAGCCATCAGTTTGCAGAGTGCTGTGCTGCCATCTGGCGATGAACACAAGATGAATGTTACCGGCCCTCGTTTCTAAACCTTCAATGTCACTAAAAGCTGTAAGCAATCAACAATCAGTCATTGTGAATTTCCTTGCTGGTATACCGGTAGCTTGCTCCTTGTTGAACTCAAAAAGCAAATGATAACAGACAAAAATGACACCTAAAAATGAGCATAGTGTTAGCAACTGTTGATAAGGCACCCAGAAACATGCAATATTACAGGTGACCCCCCCCCGTGAAGTGTCGCGTTCCCAGAAAATGGACTGTTTCGTGTTTCCCTTGCGCGAAGCTATGTCACCTGCATGTGTCAAACACAAGTTGAAAAAGATTGAATTTTGTGTTGATTTATTTACTTTATTTTCTTTCAAACTTTTTGTTTTCTTTCTCTTTTTTACAGGAGAACAGCTTTATTTTTAAACTCAAATGTTTGGGTTTATTACCCAAACAACGATAATGCGGGGTTACCTGTAGCTTCTTATTAATATCCACTGCAACTCTGCAAAACTTCCTTTGGTGTTGCGCAGACACGTTTCTGGCCAAGCATTCCTGTGGCTTACGGCACTGGTTGTCCCTGATTACCTCATGACGTTACCGGTTTTCAGGTGTGGTGCATACACGTATTGTGGAATCAAGAAGTCTCGAATAATTATTGGCATACTTTAAATGTGGCAATAGTCCCACAAAGAAAACAATTTCTCTTCGGAATGGGTTGTGTTTGAGAAGTAGGGTGGTTGATTCTTGCTTCTCTTGGATAAATTGGATGGAAAAAGGCAATGAGATATTACACTGGAACTTTTCAAACCCCCGCTTCCGCGCTTGCAGGATGAACCAGAAGGGGTGAACAAAAAGAACGTGCTCTAACTTATGTTCTCTGCTTACAGATTTGATGGTTCGATTCATCTGCATTCATTTCATGTTTACCGTGTGAAAATTAGAGCCAACACCATCGGTACTGACCACAGAATGCTGGAGGAACTCAACAGGTCATTTGGAGAGACAATCTGATTAGAAAGAATCAGCATGGTTTTGTCAAGGGCAGATCCTGCCTTACAAGCTTGATTGAGTTCTTTGAGGATATAACAAAACACATTGATGAAGGTAGAGCAGTAGATATAATGTATATGGGATTTCAGTAAGTCATTTGATAAGGTTCCCCAGGCAAGGCTCATTCAGAAAGTAAGGAGGCCTGGGATCCAAGGAGACCTTGCTTTATGGATTAAGAATTGGCTTGCCCACAGAAGGCAAAGGGTGGTTGTAGATGGTTCGTATTCTGCATGGAGGTCAGTGACCAGTGGTGTTCTGCAGGGATCTGTTCTGGGACCCCTCCCCCTTTGTGATGTTTATAAATGACCTGGATGAGGAAGTGGAAGGGTGTGTTAGTAAGTTTGCTGATGACATAGAAGTTGGGGGTGTTGTGGATAATCTGGAGAGTTGTCAGAGATTAGAGCAGGACATCAATAGGATGCAGAACTGGCCTGAGAAGTGGCAAATGGAGTTCAACCCAGATAACTGTGAAGTGGTTCATTTTCGAATGTCAAATTTGAAGACAGAATATAATATTAATGGCAAGACTCTTGGCAGTGTAGAGAATCAGAGATATCTTGGGGTCCATTGTCCATAGGACACAAAGCTGCTGTGCAGGTTGACAGTGTTGTTAAGGTGTATGGTGTGATGGCATTCATCAAACATGGGATTCAGTTCAAGAGCCGTGAGGTAATGTTACAATTATTTAAGACCTGGGTCAGACCCCACCTGGAGTACTGTGCTCAGCTCTGGTCACCTCACTACAGGAAGGATGTGATACTCTACAGGAAGGATGTGATACTATAGAAAGAGTGCAGAGGAGATTTACAAAGATGTTGCCTGGTTTGGGGTGCATGCCTTATGAAAATAGGTTGAGCAAAATTGGCCTTTTCTCCTTGGAGCAACAGAGGATGAGAGGTGACCTGATAGAGGTGCACAAGATGAGAGGCATTGATTGTGTGGATAGACAGAGGCTTTTTTCCAGGGCTGAAATGGCTAACACGAGGGGCATAGTTTTAAGATACTTGGAAATAGGTACAGGGGCATATCAGGAGTATGTTTTTCCACACAGAGAGTGGTGGGTGTGTGGAATTCTCTGCCAGCAACGGTGGTAGAGGCAGATACAATAGGACCTTTTAAGAGCCTCTTATATAGGTACATGGAGCTTAGAAAAATCGAGGGCTATGTGGTAGGGAAATTCAAGGCAGTTTCTAGAGTAGGTTACATGGTCGGCACAACATTGTGGGCCGAAGGGTTTGCAATATGTGGTAGATGTCTATGTTCTTTGTCAGACAGCATCTATGGAAATGAATAAACAATCAAAGTTTCAGGTTGAGACCTTTCATCAGGACTGGACAGGAAGGAGGAAGATGCTTGAATAAAAAGATGGAGGATGAAAGAATGTGATTAATGAAGCCAGGTGGGTGAGATTGGTAAAGGGATGGAGAAGGAATCTGTTAGAGGAGAGTGGACCATAGGAGAAAGGGAAAAAGGAGGGGCACTGGAGGGAGGTGATAGATAGGTAAGGAGGAGAGGTGAGAGGCTAGAGTGGGGAACAGAAGAGAGAAGGCGATTTCCTTCTCTACCCTGGTGACACTAAAAAGATTTGGATGTTATATATCAGAAGTATCTAAACGTCCCACTTCTGTCAATAAAACAATAAGTGCAGCCAGATGCTTGCTTCTCAGGATGTAGGCCTTGAGACTGAAAGATCATAAGATATAGGAGCAGAATTAAGCCATTTGGCCCATCAAATCTGCTCCACCATTTCATCATGGCTGATCTATTTTCCCCCTCAGCCCCAGTCTCCTGCCTTCTCCCCATATACCCCTGTGTCCTGACTAATCAAGTATCTATCAACCACTGCCTTAGATATACCCAAATAACCTGTGGCAACGAATTCCACAGATTCAC
This sequence comes from Mobula hypostoma, assembly GCF_963921235.1. Taxonomy (NCBI): domain Eukaryota; kingdom Metazoa; phylum Chordata; class Chondrichthyes; order Myliobatiformes; family Myliobatidae; genus Mobula; species Mobula hypostoma. Next base: position 67,710,423 of record NC_086107.1, on the reverse strand, counting down.
TACTGTTTGGCTAAGGAAATTCCTCCTCATCTTTGTTCTAAAAGTACATCCTTCTATTCTGAGGCTGTGTCCTCTGGTCCGAGACACTCCCACCAAAAGAACATTCTCTCTCCATCCACTCAACATTCGATAAGTTTCAATGAGTTCACTACTCATTCTGAATTCTAGTGATGACAGGCCTAGGGCCATAAAACGCTCCTCATATGACAAGCTTTTCAATCCTAGAATCATTTTCATAAACCCCCCTTTGAACCCTCTCGTTTGCTTTTCAGGACATGGGCCTTCAGTGTAAACGGCTTTGTAATTACAGTGTAATGTAGCACATACAAATACTTAATGTGCTCATGTAAAATTTCATCCTCCCTTATTAAATGGCAGCATTTTAACCCTTCTGAGATGTACACTACTCATCCATCAATAAACTGGATGTGTAATTTTTTACATCATAGCAATCATTCCTGTGTCAGTATTGTATTGCTCCTGTTCAAGGCTGTGGATAAAGTCAGAAAAAGCTGTGAAGGACATACAGGAGAATGTAACAATCTAAGAATATACAGTTAAATGTTGTATATCATTTGGGCATATTGAGAATTAGTCAACCAGATGTTGTTGGTTTTGCTGTTCCTACTACAGCTGTACAGGATTTGACAGTTCTTTAGCCTCAGGGTCATTATCACTTGTCCATCTGATTTGTGGTGATTTTATTTTTGAAAACATTGCAATGCAGCATGTAACATTCCACTAACATTTTGCCTGCTCCTCATGATGTGTAGCTAATGGTTTACATACAATATATTAACCAAATGGTCTCAATTCCAAAATAGAAATACCACAAATTTATCATAAGGGGTTATGAACACTTCATTAGTAAAGTATTGAACACAAGAATTTGGAATGAGCCAGTGACAGAGTTTAAAGTAGGTTTGCAACTCACCACTCATGCCAAGGTTCGCCCTGTTCTGAATGAAAGTTGGAGGCCACAATACAGGAGGCATGACAGATTATGGATGGTCTTTGATATCAAGTGAATGACAAAACCAAATAACTTTACACATACCCAAGTAACTTAAACATTGTTTCCGTGTCACCTTTCTTCTCAAGAATTGGGTCCAGCATAAAATGCTGGTGTGCTTCACTAACTGACTGGAACCTTGCGTTCATTTCTAAGCACTGAACTGCACAAAGAATAATTTGGAGAGTTTGCAGCACAGGCATGCTGTAATGAACAAGAAATGCGTGCTTTGTGTCTGGAGAGGTAGGAGATTTTGAAATTGGGCTTTTTAGGGCACATTCATTGAACAAAAGTGATTCCAATTGTGAGGCGTTTTCATGAGTCAGCAAGTGAAGCTGATTTAGAATAATTGGGAAAATAGCCAGAAAGGAAGCTTGATGATAAATTATGCCTTTTTTTTATGATTGGTATTACACGAGAAGCAGATTCAGGAAAAAGCTTTTAAGAGAGTATTGAATGAGAATATACCATGCTGCAGGGAAAATGTAAGGTTAGTGGGAATAAATGGACAGTTCTTGCAGAGAACCAAAGGGCTGAATGGCCTCTTTCTGAGTGCTATCATTCAACCTAAGCTTGTGGAATTCTTCTTGTCTATTGGTTCTGTGTGTATAATAAGTTCCCAAGGAGGGGTCCATTGAAAAAGTGAGGGTCTGTCTAAGGCTGCCATGAAATTTGACTGAATCATTAAGAAATGCAAAATTAAGGAAAATTAATAAATTTAAATGCAAGAAACCAAAGTCAAAAAAAATAATTAATAGACACAGAAAATTCTGGAAATACCCAGAAAGTTAGGTAGTGTACATGTATAGAGGAAGAAAATTAACATTTTGGTTTGATGATCTTTCAAATATTTTTGATTTTCAAGACAAAAGAATAATTTTTTCCATTGCTCATAAACCATTTTCATGTTTAAAATCCACAGTCCAAAATGTCAGGCAATGGATTATATTTTCCTCCAATCCTAACCCTAATGCATGACATTCTTTCCCTTCTGCAATGGCAAAATCAGGAAGGGAGACACAGCTCAGTCAAACACTTAATGAGGCTCAAGTGTACAATTCTACATAAGTGTCCTGTGAGTCTGAATGGAAGATACTGCAAAGTGAAAATCTGGTGCATTTTAAAGACAACTTTCCCAGAATTCTCTCTTCCCCTAATCACAACCAACCCCTACTAGTGTGAACCACAGAGAGAAGGCGATTCAAGATTTTCTAATATTCTGACGAACTAATAGCTTTCTTTGGTCCTGTAACTTCAAATACAGCTCTAATCCCTTGTATTTCCTGCTGAATTCTTTTTAAGTGATCCAGCTGATAATTTATACAGAATCAGCTTGGACCATAATTCTCACAGTACTTGGTCGTTTGATGAGCGTGCTCGGCAGTTACAGTTACCCAGGCAACCTGTAGAGACGTCGATCATACATGAGTGGTAGTTTGGCAAAGACTAAAATCATCAAGGATGGTGCTCGGTGCAATTATTATTGTTGTGCTCTTATAACCTATCCCCACTCTCTGAACAGGAGATTGTCTATCTGCCAGCACCGCTCCGTAATTATAGACAAGGAGTATTGGTCCAATGAGCTCTCCATTTTTGACAAGGGTGGTGAAAATCACTGCTGGTTGTGGAATGCTTTTAGTATTAAGGGGGGAGGAGGCACTACCTTAACTCTCCATGGAAAATTTGTGTATGCAAGGGTTCAAGGCAGAAGGGATCCAAAAGAGAAAATACTCACTTTTCAAATGCCAGTGTGAAAAATAATTGATTATTTTGTGAGGTAGAGTTGATGAAAGTTTGGGAGATTCAAAACTAAGTCTGTCCTTAATTTCTGGTTGCACTTCAGCTTGTTCAGCAGAGCAAGCATCACTGCTTGTTGATGTAATTCAGCAGATTACATCACTGAAAATGTTTTGATACAATTTCAAGAAATTAGCACTAATGAGTAAGATAAAAATTATTATTTATCTAAAGTGCTTTATAAACATTGTGTTTCCAATCAGGTGGGATATTTTAATGAAGTATTATTGTCACAAATTGTCAGGGCAGGGAACATTGCAGAAACCATTGCAAGTCATTGTTCTCTGTTTAGTTAAATATGTTTTTATTTTATTCTTTTAACAACGATTATCTAATTCTTCCTCCCTCTGTCACCCTGTGATTAGTTGGAGAGATGGATTTAAATCTTTTCACTGATGTAATCATGTCAAGGCTGACAAAGTGTTCACTTATCCAAACCAAGTTTGTCCCTCTTCTTGCCTCATCCATTTGACATCTTCGTGCCATTTTCCCCCTTTCTAAACCTGTTTGTTTTGAGTCTCTTCCTCTCCTTGCAAAATGTTCATTCAGACATTCACTTTCCCCTCCCATTCAATTCATTGTGAAGCCCAATGGAAATTGAATAAGAATTGGAAAGAGTAGTATGAATGAGGTACTGTCTAAAGTTTAGTAGTCTGTATTTTAGATGGTGTTAGAAGTTAAGAGTAACTACTAGAAGTGCTGTGTGATCTACTAGGCATGCTGTGGTGTTGTACCCAACACACCAACCACCATTTTGGTCATGGTCCTGCTCCACACCCTCCCCCAAAAACCATCCATAGCCCAAGGTGATGGTGACCCAGGGAGGATCAGTACAGGACAGAGAATGAAATGTAAGTGACGGTGTAATAAAGACTTTAAAGATGAACTTTATATGTCAGATGAACATCAAAACATACAGTGAAATGAGTTGTTTGTGTCAATGACCAACACAGTCTGAGGATGTGTTGGGGAGGCCTACAAGAGTTACCATGCTTCTGACATCAACAGAGCATGCCCACAACTTACTAACCCTAACTTGTATGTTTTTGCGCTGTGGGATGAAGCTGGAGTACCTGGAGGAAGACAAACTCCTTGCAGACTGTGCTGGAATCGCTGGTGCTGTAAGGTTTCGCGAACTGCTACGCCCCCGTACCCTCCGTCAGAGGTGCAAAGATGAATGCTCAGAGGAGTCCCCGATAAAATTTCAAAAACAAAATCAGTTATGGTTTAAGCTAGAAATCATTATTGATTCTGAATAAAGTCAGTTTTCAGACAAGTTACACTGAAAAGAGCCCTCCGACTAAATTTCAATACCTGTGAGGCCCACTTCTGCCTTTCAACACCCTGAAAAGCAGGAATAGGGCTGACAGGCTTAGAAATTCACTTGTAGCAACTCTTCTTCCTGCTAATTCCTAATTCTTTCTATTTCCCTTCCTCTGTTTTTGTTTAGGTGAGACTCTTCTAATCTCACCATTTCTTTCTGTCCATGTGACTTACTTATATTCTTGCTATTTTCCTTGCTTCTTTCTTCATTCTATTTGCTGTCTCCTTCTGTAGGAAAGTAGGCATATGTTTGTTTCTAAATAAATCTAGATGACCTTGAAATGATCAATTAATGTTGCCATGGGAACACTCTGAATAGCTATGAAAGCTTTTCAGAAAATATGCAGAAGTATCTATAAATGTTACTTGAATTCAATCTTAGGTATTCTGCAGCATCATGTGTGATTTTTTTTTTGCAATCATTGAACCATGTGGAGCTTAAGTTCCTGACTTATTTACATTTTTTTGATTACTGGGGGAAAAATGCCAGAGCAATGGATTAAGGCTAATTCTGTTTTGAGTCACTAGGCAACCATATCAACCACTGCCTTATTCAACAGTGGTTGGGTGAGGAATCTGCAGGCACTTAGGGAAACAGAGCAATAATAATTGGTGATCTTAGTTATCACAAAGTAGGAATAAAAGTAATAAATATAGTCAAAGTAAAAATAAAGTTTCAGAACACAATAGGGACTATTTCTTCATAAGTTGGTAAAGTAGGTAGAGAATAGGTGAATTTAATCCTGAAAACTGAGGTGTTACATTTTTGGGCGCTCTAATAAGGCTAGATTACAACTTGGAATCAGAGAAACATAGGTGAACACATCATAGGATTCTTGTAAGTGGTTACACAGTTAAATAACGTAATTCAAGAGGCACTGCAACACTTGCATTCATTAAGTAGGGCATAGAATTTACAGCGAGGAAGTCATGATACAACTATATAAGTATTAGTTAGGCCATAAATGGAATACTGCATGGATTTCTGGTTGCCACAATATAGGAAGGAAGTGATTGCACCCACGAGGGCATAGAGGAGACTCACCAGGTTGATGCCTGGGATGGGACATTTCAGCCTTGAGGGAAGGCTGCACAGGCTAGATTTGTTTTGTTTGGAATGGAGAAAATTAAGGGGTGACTGACTGAAATGTATGCACTATGATGAGGGGGATAGCTTGGGTTAATCATTAGAACTGAAAGAAGCTTAGATGACATAAGTTTAGGATTTGATAAGAGGTTTAGAAGGAATATGAAGAACTTCAAGATAGTGGTTGAAACCTGGTGCTCACTACCTAAAGGGATGGCGGAAGCAAGTAGTTATGCAAAAACTTAAGAAATATTTAAATAGCACATTAAATCCCTTTGCAGAGAATGCTGAAAATAGGTTTAATACGTATGGTAGCTTATATTTGATGTAGACTTAGTGGACAGAAAGATCTATTTCTGTGTTTCATAAACCTTTGATATTGATCCCACCATCAAATGGAAAGGTTGCTTGACTTGGCCAGTGAAGCAAACTGGGCAAAGTAACTGATCTAAGAGACAGAGGACATCTGGCTATAGTGACCAAACCTTACCACAGATTAATGTAAGAATAGGAATGGTGATTAAGTTTAAGGTCAAAATGGGATTCATGTGAAAAGGGGAGCAGGAATCTATTTATCTGTTCATTTATTTATTTGAGATGTAGTGCAGAATAAGCCCTTTAGCCCTTTGAGCTGTGCTGCCTAGCAACCCCCAATATAATCCTAGCCTAATCATGAGGCAGTTGACAATGACCAATGTGCCTACCAACCGGTACGTCTTTGGGCTGTGGGAGGAAACCGGGCCACCCAGAGGAAACCCATGTGGCCATGGGGTGAACATACAAACGTCTGGCAGGCAGTGGCAGGAATTGAACCCGTGTCTCTGGTACTGTAAAGTGTTGTGCTAACCACTACACTATCGTGCTGCCCCAATGAAATGGTAAATATAATCAGAAAAAATAAACTTTTATAGAGCACCTTCAACATAGCAAAATCATTCCTAGGTAGTTACGGGAATATTGTCAAAGAAAGTTGTCTCCAGGCCATAAAATGAGATACTAAGGCAGTAGAACTATTACTTGGAATATTAAAGGAAGAAGGAGGTAGCATGGACAGAGGTTTAGGGAAGGAACTGTGTGCTTTCATGCCTTGGCAACTGTTGGTATGCCCAGTAATAGTAGTGAGATCATATTCAGAGTTGAACAGAGGTTCCAACATGAGAAGAGCCAGACAACAGACAACCCAGAGGATGGGAAAAGATCACAATAATACTGAAGAGATCATCAATGCATGAGTTTGAAAACAAGGATGAACTTTAAAGACAATATATTGGGCAATGAGGATAGAGGGATCCCATTCCTAGCTCCATAATGATATGCAAAATGTGTTTCTTACAAATGGGTCGATCACAGACCCAACTCCAATGGAGATCAGCGTCAAGCAAGGCTGTGTCATCAATCAATCCCTTTTCTCAATAGTCACCACTGCAATATGTCACCTCAGTCGTGGTAACCATGAATAGATCAAACCGTTATAAAACCATCTAGTTCTCCCTTCAGTGAAGGAAATACTTTACCTTAAGGGTCAAGCTTATATGTTACTCCAGACCCACCAGTTGTTGAATCTTAACTGCCTGCCCAGTTCAGGAGTCATTTTATGGATGGTTAATAGAATCATAGAGCACAGAAATGGGACCCTCAGACCAATTGGTCCATGCCAACCAAGATTTCCATCTAAATTCATCCCATTTGCCCATATAGGGTCCAAATCCCTCTAAATCTTTCTGCCCACATACCTGTCCAGAGTATTTTCAATGCTGTAAATGTACCTGCCCCAGCCATTTTCTCTGGTAGTGACCATTCTCTGGGTGAAAGATGCCCCTTGGGTTCCTATTAAATCTTTTTCCTCTCACCTTAAACCTATGCTGTCCAGTTCTTGATTCCCCAACCCTGGGGGAAAAGGTTGTGCACATTGACTGTCTATAGCCTTCATGATTTCATACAAGTCTGTTCCTACACTCCAATGAAAAAGATTACCATTTGCTCTATCTCTCTCCTTAACTCAGTTCCTCAAATCCTGGCCACATCCTCAATCTCTGCATTTTTCCCCCCAGCTTAATGGCATCTTTCTCATAGCAGGGTGACCAAAACTGAATACAATATTCCAAATGTGACTATAATAATTGCCAACATTTCCAGTTATGTCCGTTACTGCTAATGAACTAAATGAAAAAATACGATAGGTTGTATGACCTACTTTGATATTGAAATGTTTATGCAGAGTTTTACTTGTGATGTAGATAAGGCAAAGACATTAGAGTTATAGTCATAGAGCACGACAGCAAAGAGGCTCTTTGGCCCATCTAGTCCATGCCAAAATGTCGTCCTGTCCAGTCCCATCAACCCACTTCTCGACTGAGGCCCACCATATGCCTCCCATCTACCCAAACCTCTCAAGTGTTACAATCAGACCTACATCCACCACTTCCTTTGCCAGCTCGTTCCACACTCACAGATAACGATGGTGTTACATTGTGGATAGGGCTTGAAAATAAATAGTGGGAGGTGACACTTCAAAAGTACAGATGTGTCAACCCTGAGGTGCATTTTCTTGTGCGGGTACACAGTAAGTCCAAGAAACATAATTGAATCAATGAAAGGGTGTGCCCAATAGGATGGACAAACCATCAATGTGCAAAAAACAACAAACTGTGGAAGTACAAAATAATAATAATAAATTAATAAATAAGCAATACATATCAAGAACATGAGATGAAGAGTCTTTGAAAGTGACTCCATGGGTTGTGGGAATAGTTCAGTGATGAGGCAGGTGAAGTTGAGTGAAGTTATCCCCTTTGGTTCAAGAGGCTGATGGTTGAAGGGTAGTAACTGTTCCTGAACTCAATGGTGGGGTTCTAAGTCTTCTGAGGCTTGGAAAAGTATGGATAAAGTAAAAGGACAGGAATGGTTACATGTAAAAATGGCAATGTTATGATGTTAATGAGGCTTTAAAATGCAGGTGGTTTGGGAAAATCAGATTGATACTGGAGCACAAGAGAAGAAAAGAATCTTTCAAGAATCACTAGATTCTGGAATGGTTCCAGAGGGCTGGACAAATCACAAATTTAAGAAGGAAGGGAGACAAAAGGCAGGAAGTTAAAGGCTAATTAGCCTTATTTCAGTGGTAGGGAAAATGTGGGAATCCATCATCAAGGATGAGGTTTTGGGGTACTTGAAGGCACATGATAAAGTAGGCCAAAGTCAACATGGCTTCCTTAAGGGAAGGCTTGCCTGACAAATCTGTTGGAATTCTTTGAGGAAGTAACAGGCAGGGTAGACATAGGAGAGTCTGTGGATGTTTATGTGGATTTCACAAGATCTTTGACAAGGTGCGGCACATGAGGCCGTTAAACAAGATAGAATTACAGAAAAGATAATATCAGCATCAGAAGATTAGCTGACTGGTGGAAGAAAAAGAATGGGAATACAGAATACCTTTTCTGATTGACTGCCGGTGATTGGTGGTGTTCTGCAGGGGTCGGTGTTGGGTCCACTACTTAAGTTACTGTATATGTTAATGATCTGGATGACAGAATTGATAGCTTTGTGGTCAAGTTTGTGGATGATACAAAGATATGTAGAGGGACGAGTAGTGCTGAGGTATTTGGAGAAGGACTAAGATTCTATTTATTTCGTGATACAACGCAGAGTAAGCCCTTCTGTCCCTTCAAGCCATGCTGCCCCAGCAACCCCTGACAAAGCAGATTAACACCAACCTAATCACGGAAAAAATTACAATGACAAATTAACCAACGGTAGGAGAGAACCGGAGGACCCAGGAAAATCTCACGCACTCTACGGGGGAGGATAGACAGAAGCTCCTTACAGAATGGCACCAGAATTGAACTCCGAGCACAGAACACCCGAGCTATAATAGTGTTGTGCTAAACACTACACTACTGCGGGACCGTGAGTTGGACAGGCTAGAAGGGTGGGCAAGGAACTGGCAGATAGAATACAGTGCAGGAGAGTGTATGGGCATGCACTTTCATGGAAGAATAATGGCATGGACTATTTTCTAAAGGGGAGATGAATTCAGAAATTGGAAGTGCAAACGGAGTCCTATTGCAGGATTCCCCGAAGGCCAACTTGCAGGTTGAGTTGGTAGTAAAGAAAGCAATTGCAATGTTAGCATTCATTTCACGAGGACTTCAATATGAAAGAAGGGTGTAATGCTGAGGCTTTATAAAGTATTGGTCAGACCACGTTTGGAATAATGTGAGCAGAATTGGGCCCATTAGCTAAGGAAGGATGTTGGAGACGGACCAGAGGAGGTTTATGAGAATGATCTCGGGATTGAAAAGGTTGACAAATGAGGAGCATTTGATGGCTAAGGTTCTGTACTTGATGAAGTTTGGAAGAATGAAGGGGATCTCACTGAAACCTACCAAATATTGAAAGACCTGGACAGAGTGGACATGGAGAGGATATTTTCAATAGTGGGAAAGTTCAGAGGAGTCAGCCTTAGACTAGAAGGGCGTCCTTTTCAAACAGAAGTGATGAGGAATTTCTTTAGCTACTGCAGACAGTGGTGAATCTGTGGAGATCTTTAGCACAGACAGCTGTGGAGACCAAGTCATTGGATATATTTAAAACACAGGTTGATAGGTTCTTGATTAGTAAGAATATCAAAGTTTATGGGGAGAAGGCAGGAAAAAGGGGTTGGGAGGGAAAATAAATCAGCCATGATCGAATGGCACAGCAGATTTAATGGGCTGAATGGCCCAATTCTGCTGCTATGTCTTATGTTCTTCTCCTAGCAGTCACCTTTCATGTGGTTCTTCAAACATGCTCTTTGCATTTCTTTACATATTGTTGTCTGTAGTTATTTTAATGGATAAATGGATACATTAGCTTAGTACCAGTAGCATTCCCTCCAAAAATTAGTGAATCTTTTGTCTTGATTCCAAATTAGTCAAAAGAATATATAATTTCAATAACCTTCAAAAGAGTTGATATGATTGAATTCATGCTAGCAGACTCATCACCTAATCTTTAATGTTAACCACTATATTAGAAAGTATTGGCTCAATTATCTCACATCCACGATAAAAAGATGTTCAAAGTTTAAAGTACATTTATTATCAAAGTATATATAAATTATATAACCTTGAGATTCATCACCCATCAGGCAGCTACAAAATGAGAAACACAAAAGAACCCAATTTAAGAAAAAGACGCACAGAGAGAGGGGGAAAACACACACACACCATGCAAGCAATAAAACCAAACAACAGTATTCAGAATAAAATTCAGTCCATAGGCAAAGCTGAGAGAAGCCAGAGCAGGCCCAGAGACTCAGTCGGCCCACAGCCTCAGTTCATCACACAGTAGGGCAAATCGCCACAAAGCTCAGTGCAGACACGAAGCCTGGAGCAGCCGGATCACGGATGCACAGATCCTTTGATTGTTAAGCCCACGGCTTCATCTTAATTTCCTAGCATTAATGCTTGTTTGAAAAAGAACTTAGAATTTAGGCTTGAAATTAGATGAATATATAATAAGCAAACAGAGGCTACATCTGTGGAAGAAGGAATTAATATTTCAGGTCAATGACCTCTCATCATAATTGCTTTATAAAATAACTATGTTATTTATTGTATACAGTGTACAAAGGATTCCATTTATTGTGATTGATTATGGAAGTAGCCAAAACGATTACTATAGCTAACTTCAATACATCAAAAAGCAATGATTCCACATTATATACAGCACTGCCAAGCAGCACCCACTGGCACATGAAACAAATGTTCAGTCTTCCTTTCCTAATGCACAGCTATGCGATTGTAATAAAAGGAATGACAAACCCAGCATTGAATGAAGTGCTGCTCAGCACACTGACACTTCAATAGATGAGCAGCAATCCACTCACTGGCAGACTTAGCTAGGCTGTCAGCTTCACAATTCTTTATATGTAACCAGTTAGGGACAATTAATCATCACCGATGCTGATATGAGATGGAGGATGTTAACAATCCAAGAATGCAAGTTTTTAATCTCACAACAGTAGATACTTGCCATTGGGGTAATGACTACTGGCCAAATTAACCCTCTCTCCCTCATTCCCTCCCCCTTTGCCACTTAGCTGTAAGCTTTGACTCAGTGATAAAGCTCTGAGCCAGAAAGATTGTGGGTTCAAATCCAACTCCAGACTTAAAATTGCAAAACTTCTTCCCGCTCCCCCCCCCCCCCGATGAGACAGTTAAACTGCGCTCCTGGTTGTTCTCTTAGGCTCTTTGACGGAGGATAGGTTTGTTCCCTCCAGAATCCTGAACATTTGTCCATTAGCCAGAAAATGACAAAATTTCAGTTTCTGAAGGGGAAGAGTGGCAGTGCCACTCAAAGAACAAATTATTGAACTGGACAGGAAAAAATTAGTTTAAGGTTAAAGGACACAATCCACTGCATTAAAGAAACTTTGTGCAATTGCTTTGGTGTGTACTGTACATAATTGGTCATCATTCAGTTGGAAAGAAATAAAATTGAAAATAATCTGAATAATGATAATGGGGAACTTCCAATTCTTTCAATGACTGGAATGGTGACGATATACTGGAAAAGAGGAGATATTCCTGTGATATGTGGAAATATTTAACTGAGGAAGGGCTTCAGTGAATGTAAACTGACTAAGTTGGCACAGATATGATGAGACAGATGTTTTTCTTCGGAGCTGTATCAGACTAACACTCAGATTTCTTCCTCTATGGTCATTTATCTCTGTTGTTTATGGAGCCTTGTTGCATGGAATTCAGCTGCTGTTCATCTTCAAATTACAGCAGAGGCTGCACTACTAAATTACTTTACAGACTGTTAAGTCTTTAGGGATAGATAGGGTTGTGGAAGATGCAGACTTTGTGAAAGGCCCTTCCTAAACATGAAATGAATCTCAGTTCCAGTTAAATCCCAAAAGAAAATCCAAAGCACATTTACATAAATCCCAAGCAGAAATGCACCCAGCCCCCAGGAGGAAATCTAGATGCATTTCTCTGATTCCTGAGGGGAAATTTGGGGGGAAAAGAATCCATAAGTGCCAAGAGGACATCTGAGCACAATTTCTGAACTCTGGGGTGGGAGAAGTATAATTGTAATCCCTAAACCTCCAGTTGGAAATTTGAGAACATCCCTCAGACTCACTCACTGAAATGGTAGTTCTCCAAATTCTAGTAGGAAATCCATTACAACTTTACAACTGGATCCAAGACCTGCCAATAACAATGTACATATGTGCTTTCTTTCCCTCCTGACTAACCTCAACAAAAGAAAAACAAAGATCACCAATGAATCCATCCCCTGGGTGCAAGAAGATATATCCAATTGTGAGCCAGTAACAGTGGTCATAGCCAAAGGAAGACAAGCTTCTGAACCCCTTTTGTAGTTCGATACTGAGGAAGATTACCAGAGAACATGCAAGGAGGAACTTGTGCTCCCAATGAAGACAGGCACATAATCTGCAAAATAAAGCAAATATTTGCAGTTACGGAGCATTTCAGAATATCCCCTTTAGGATATCCTGAAACTTGTTACTATTGAGCTGGATCAGCCCAGTCCTAAACTCATTAACCACATTAACCATGACTAGATATGGAGTGTCATTGAAACTGACTCAGAGAATTGTCTGGTCAGTCGCAACTTGGAGATCTTGAGGACAGGCCCTTAAAGTGTCTTAATGGATATTAATAGTTCACTACTGACAAAAATGAATTTGAAATGTTTCTGATAATGATATATTTAAGTATAGTTCAAATCAATAATTTTTTAATTCTTAAAAAATAAATTTAATTAAAAACTGCTTAAAACACAAGAATTAATTCAAAAGTTAAGATCAAGAAAAAATCACTTACCTGCACCATCTTTTTACTCAAGGTCAAACTAATAGAATCACAGGCAGGGCTGGTATGGTGCTGAGGAATCAAATGCATGCACTTCCTCAGCACTGCAGTGTAGTGCTGTACTGTACTCACTTCCAGGACCAGCAATGCAGTGGCAGTCAGATTAGCAAATCCAGCTTCTGCCTGTCTTTTCAATATAAAGATGTGGCAGTCAAAGGTTGGTTAGATGGTAAAGAGGAGATGGTTAGTTGCTGGCTAGCCAGGTGTGGATAAGATCCAGACTTTTAACAACCTGCTTTTCAAATGTTGCCTATTGTAATACAGAAAGTAAAGTCACCAATTGACATGCAACAAACTCCCACAATTGGCAGCAAGTACAAGAACAAGCAACTCCGCCGTGGATGGTCCCCTAAACCGGGCTGTGAAAGGAGGAGGGTTGGGCATGGGGCCACCAATCCCAACCTGTAAAATCCCAGAGCTACAGAAACACCAACACCTCAACCCTGGGAGGAAGGACTTTGCCCAGTGGACAGAGGACTCTGGGGAGCTACTGTCGGTGGCCTATGCCCCAGTAGGGGTGATGGGCTTAAGCGAGTCAAGAAGAGGGAAACTATGTTCCATTTTTGTATAACGTTGGTCAGACATCAACTGGAGTAGTGCCTGCAGTTCCGGCCATGACACTGTAGAAGGAATGTAATAGCACTGGAGAGGGAAGAGGTTGGGATGGAACATTTCGGATATGAGAAGGAACTGTACAGACTAGGGCTTTCTCCCTGAGGTGAAGGTGGTTAGGAGAGCACATGACTGAGGTACAGGGAAACGGATAGAGTAAACAACAGGAAACTTTTCCCCAACAGCAAAGGTAGATAAAACTAGAGGATATAGATTTAGGGTAAGGACTAAGGTTTAGGGAGGGACCGATTTCACCGGAGAATGGTGAGCACTTAGAAGACACTGCCTGAGAGAGTGGTGAAAGCAGATGCCCTGTGGGCATTTAAGTGCTGAGGTGAGTGTCTGAGGTAGAGATGAGCATGGCCAAGCGATGGAAGATGGGATTAATGTGGGTGGATGCCCATTGTTCAGCATGAATACGGTGTGCCAAATAACCCATTTCTTTGCTAAGTGACACATACTAATGTTTCAACAACTGGATAATCAGTTTTGATAGAGTTCAACAAAGGACAAGTCTCAGGTCACTGGGTATAGTTCCTGCAACTCTTGTTCAAAACAACCACTTGAGAGAGCAGACAAGGCATCAGATTAAAGCCTGACCAAGAAGCACCACTAGTGTGGTGGTGCTCCCTCAATGCAGCATAATACTGTTTGACTGGATCGTTGCGTACAAGTTTCTGAAACAAACTGAGCTGCAACTATCAAAAAGATTTGACTTCAACTTCCTCCATACGACTAACGTAATGGCAATGTGGATTCACACGTAAGTGGCCAACTGTGGAGTTGCTGTAAGCCTATAAATACTTGTGAAGCCTTACAGCTGGGAAATATATAGCTCACTTTGCTGCAAGAAGTGACATATTGGCCATTAAAAGAGGCATTGCACTGAGGAGATCAGCCCATTTGAATGTGTTTGCAGCACCCAGTTTTGCCGATATTTGTAGAATATCACAATCTAAGTTTGCCTGGTGATGCTAAACGAGAGGAATTAGTAAGTTCAGCAGTTGATTGCATGCTGATATTGTGCAGTTGTGCATGTGAGGACACATACTTCCGCTGAAAATGTGGGCTACGTGCCGCATTATAGTGCAGGTCAGCGTGACCTGATTTTTGGATTACCCACACACCCAAGGTAGGTGAAGTATGTATCTTGCTTCATTCTGGTTTTTGTTAAACATCCAGCAGCATTCAGAATGAGTTGAAGTTTGTCAATAGATTGCTTTGGAAGGCCAATAAAAGTGGATCACAGTAATCTAGCCTATTCAATATAAAGGCATGAATTAGTTTTTCCAGCATCATGTGACAGAAACAGATGTACCTTTGCAATATTTCTTAAGTGTAGAAATGCTTTTCTGGTCCCATTCAAACTAAATCTAGACACATCCTATTTTGTTTTCCTCACATTCTCATCAATCCCACCCCCCCAACCCCACCCCCATAGCCACAAATCCATCATTCAACTAATGCACAGAGGCTAGTTAACTCACCAACCTAAGTGCCTTTAGGATATGAGAGGAAACTGGAACACTCCCAGGAAATCCACGCAGTCACAAGGAGTAAATGAAAGCCCCACACAGGCAGCACTGGAGGCCATGATTCAAAGCTCAAAGTACATTTGAACAGAAGGTTGCTGGAACTGTGAGGCAGCAGCTCAACTATCTGCATTACAGTGCCACCCCACGACCAGAGGATCTCATTTAAGCACTGTAACATTGAATCAAGGTCATGGGTCTGGGGTGGCATGAGACAGAAAACACTAACTGCAAATAAGCATATTAATCATTTATTTACATACAGTAAAAATTCGATCAAACATTCATGTTCCCCAAGTTACAGAAACTACAAAGCAGAATATTCAACAAACGTACTTAGCTAAAAGCAGACACAGAGCATACCTTCCCAATGGTCATGTGCACCCCTTGCCTTAAACAAAGGGAAAGAGAGCAAATCGCTTCCATGTGCTGTTGTATACCCAGGACAGTTTCAACAGGCTAACCAATGGGAAAAGCAGCTGCAGTTTCTAAACTAGCCAATCACAATGGCAGCAGCTTTTGATGAGCAGAGTAAGCCACACCTCCCCCACACACAGGACAAACACTTGCCATCAAAATGCTAATTTATGGACCTTAATGAGCACAAGACAAAAATGTAAGTTTTAATGTCGGTAACTTTCTGAATGACCTTATGGGGAGCCTTATGAAACACCTTTCTAAAACCCATAAATACCATATCCACTGTTCTACCTTTATCAATGTGCTTTGTCACATCCTCAAAGATGTCAATCAGGCTCATGAGGCATGACCTGCCCCTCACAAAGCTTGTAAATCCTGTCCTTAAGTATCCTCTCCAATAAATTGCTCACCACAGAAGTAAAGGGTAACCGTCTATAATTCCTGGGGTTATCCTACTCCCCTTTTTGAACAAAGGAATAACATTTTGCCACCCTCCAATCATCTGGTACTACTCTTGTGACCAGTAAGGACGCAAAGATTATCGCCAAAGCCACAACAATCTCTTCCCTCGCTTCAAAGTTCAAAGTAAAATTTATTATAAGTACATGCATGTCACCACATACAACCCTGAGATTCTTTTTCGGTGGACATATTTATAACAGTAACTGTAAACAGGATCCGTAAACTGTAAACTGTGCAAATGCAGATAGTAAATAAATAGCAATAAATAATGAAAATGAAATAACAAGATAAAAGCGTTCTTAAATTAGTGTAATTATTCCCTTTTGTCCAAAAGCCTGATGGTTGAAGGGCAGTTCTTGAACCTGGTGGTGGGAGTCCTGAGGCCCCTGTACCTCCTACCTGTTGGCAGCAGTGAGAAAAGAGCACGGCCTGAGGGCTGAGGATCTTTGATTATGGATGCTGCTTTTCTATGGCAACGTTTCATGTCGATGTGCTCAATGGTTGGGAGGGTTTTACACGTGATGTACTGAACAGAATTCACTAGGCAGCCAGTAAGCACCCCTTCCACCACACATCTATAGAATTTTGCCAATGGTCTTGATGACATGTTGAATCTTCACAGACTCCTGAGGAAGTAGAGGCACTGCCGTGCTTTCTTCGCAATAATATTTATATGATGGATCCAGGACAGGTTCTCTGAGATAGTGACACCCAGGAATTAAAGTTACTTACCCTCTCCACCTCTGATCCTCCTGATGATTACTGGTTCATGCACCTCAGGTTTCACTCTCCTGAAGTCTACAATCAGTCCCTTGGTCTTATTGACATTGAGTGAGAGGTTGTTGTTACTACACCACTCAGCCAAGTTTTCAATCTCCCTCCTGTATGCTGATTCATCACCCCCTTTGATACAGCCCACAACAGTGGAGTCATCAGCAAACTTGTATATGGTGTTGGAGCTGTCCTTAGCCGCACAGTCATAGGTGTGAAGTGAGTAGAGCAGGGGGCTGATGGAGATTGTGAAGACTGCAGTGCTCCTGTGCTGATGGAGATTGTGGAGGAGATGTTTTTGCCAGTCCAAACTGACTGGGGTCTACGAGTGAGGAAATTCAGGATCCAATTTCACAAGTGAGTACTGAGTCTCAGGTCTTGGAGTTTACTAATTAGTTTAGAGGGGAAGATAATGTTAAATGCTGAGCTGTAATCGCTAAAGAGCATCCTGATGTATATATCTTTGCTTCTTGTAGTAGGATGGTATATCTCTTTAAGGGCTAGGGAGTTACCTATCCTAATGTATTTCAGAAGTTCCAGTGCATGCTCTTTCTTAATGTTGACATATCAGCCTGTTTGACATTGTTCTTGCAAATGTCGGGGTCCCTCTCACTGCTGAGTTCTGAAAGTTGCTTCATTAAGGACCTCCCCTACCTCTTCCGACTACAGGCACATGTTTCCTCTATTATCCATGACCAGTCCTACCCTCACTCTGGCCATCATCCTGTTCCTCACATATGTGTAGAATGCCTTGGGGTTCTGCAAGGCCTTCACCAAGACCTTCTATTCACCAAGGCCTTCTCATGCCACCTTCTAGCTCTCCTTGCTAGCTGCTTTGTAGCTCTCCAGAACCCTGTCTGATCCTTCCTTCCTACAACTTAACTGTGCTTCTTTCTTCCTCTTGACAAACCATTTCACACTTCTTTCAACCATGGTTTTTCACCCTACCATCATTTCACTGCCTCAATGGGACAAACCCTCTTCAAGTGTTCCTAAACAATCTCTATATTTCCATTGTGTATTTCCCTGACTTCATCTGTTTCCAATTTATCCTCCCCAGTTCCTGCCCGATAGCATCATAATTCCCCCGCCCTCAATTAAATACTTTCCCATACAGTCTGTTCCTATCCCTCTACAAGCCTATAGTACAGTTCCAGGAGTTATGGTTTCTGTCTCCAAAATACTCACTAATCGGGAGATCTATCACCTTGCCTAGCACCAGATCGAGTATGGCTTACACTACATTTTAAGACCATAAGATATTGCAGCAGAATTAGGCCACTTGGCTCCATCATTTGATCCATTTCCCAGTGAAGCCTTTTCTCCTGCCTTCTCCCCATAACCTTTCACATCCTGACTTATCAAGGATCTATCAATCTCCACCTTAAATACCCCCTGTGACCTGACCTCCACAGCCACCTGTGGCAATGAATTCCACAGATTCACCACCCTTGGGCTGAAGACATTTCTCCTCACTTCCATTCTAAATGGATATCCCTCTATTCTAAGGTTGTGCCCTCCGGTCCTAGAATCCCCCACTATAGGAAATATCCTCTTCCCATCCTCCTGTTATCTAGGCCTTCCAACTTTTGATAGGTTTCAATAAGATCCCACCTTATTCTTCTAAAGTCCAGTGAGTACAGTCCCAGAACCATCAAAAGTTCCCATATGATAAGCCTTTCAATCCTGGAATCATTTTTGTGAACTTCCTTTGAACCCTCTCCAATGTCAGCACATCCTTTCTTAGTTCAGGGACTCAAAACTGCTCACAATATCCAAGCGAGCCCTCACCACTGCCTTATAAAGCCTCAGCATTACATCCTTGTTTTTATATTCTAGTCCTCTTGAAGTGTATGCTAACAATACACTACATCCACCAATTCCCCTTTGTCAATCCTGCTTGTTATTTTCCTCAAAGAATTCCAATAGATTTGTTAGGCACTATTTTCCCTTAAAGAATGCTGATTTGACCTATTTTACCACGTGACTCTAAGTAACCAAAACCTTACTCTTAACAAAGGACTCAAGTATCTTCCCAACCATTGAGGTCAGGCTAACTGGCCAAAAATTTCCTTTCTTCTGCCTCCTTCCCGTTTTGAAGAGCGGAGTGATATTTGCAATTTTCCATTCCTCTGCACCATGCTAAAAACTAGTGATTCTTGAAAGATCATTACTAATGCCTCCACAATCTCTTCAGCTTCAGAACCCTGCAGTGTAATCCTTCTGGTCCAGGTGACTTATCTACCTTCAGAGCTTTCATCTTCCCAAGCACCTTCTACCTAGCAACTGCACTCACTTCTGCCCATGACACTGTCAAATTTCTGTCATACTGCTAGTGTCTTCCACAGAGAAGACTGATACAAAATAGTTACTCAGTTCATCCACCATTTCCTTGTCCGTTATTACTGCCTCTCCAGCATAATTTTCCAGTGGTCCAATATCTACTCTTACCTTTCTTTTACTCTTTATATATCTGAAAAAAAACCTTTGGTCATTTTCTTTGATATTATTGGCTAGCTTATCTTCATGTTTAATTTTTCCCTCCTTATGATTTTTTAATGTTTTTTAAAAGTTTCCCAATCCTCTAATTTCCCACTAATTTTTGCTCTCTTATATATGCCCTCTGTTTTGCTTTGATTCTGGCTTTGACTTCTCTTGTCAACCACAGTTGCATAAACCTGCCTTTAGAATACTTCTTTTTGGGATGTTTCTGTCCTGTGCCTTCTAAATTGCTCCAGGAATCTTCACCCTTTGCTGCTCTGCCATCATCCCTGCTAGTGTCTCCTTCCATTCAATTTTGGCCAGTTCTTCTCTCATGCCTCTATAATTCCCTTTACTCCACTGTAATACTGATACATTTGACTTTGGCTTCTCCCACTAAAACTGCAGGGTGAATTTTAGCAGATTATGATCATTGTCTCCTGAGGGTTCCTTTACCATGAGCTCCCTAACCACATCCCATTCATTACACGACACTCAATCCAAAATAGTTGATCCTCTAGTGGGATCAACCACAAGCTGTTCTAAAAAGCCATTTAATAGGCGTTCTACAAGTTCTCTCTTGGGATCCAAAATCAGCAACACACTGATTTTCTCAATCTATGTGCATATTGAAATCCTCCATAACTATCGTAACAAGGAGTTAGTCATTCAAAGCCAAGGTAAAAAGAAGTTTCTTCATTCAGAGTACTGAATCTTTGGAATTCTCTATCAAAGAGAGCCATGGAAGTTCAGAGATTAATAGATTTTTGGAGATTAAAGAAATCAAAGGATGGTGGGATCACGCGGGTAAATGGGCCAGAGGTGCAGGATTAGCCATGAACCTATTGAATGGCAAAGCAGATGTGAGGGACCAAACAGCTTTTGCATGTTTCTGTTTCTTTGATCTTTGCTTCTTGATCAACACTTAAAAAAAAAGGTCTGATTTGATCTTAGACTCAGAAAACACCAGGCAACCCAACGCCTTTGTAAGATTTAAATCTACTTAATACCTCTAACTCTTGATTTCATCCTTTAGAATCAAGTTTCATGCGAAAACTGTCCTTTTGAGTGAGCATATTATTGCAATCTCATCTGTCATCCTTACAACCTACGGTATATTGTTATTTGAAATAATTTGACGGTAAGTGTTTATGCCTTTTCTCCAACAAGCACATGCTGTTAACCATTCACTCTTTGCTTTGAGACTTGTTTATTCTAGCTGTAATAGCAAGGCACTCCCTCACATGGTGTTAGCATATACACATATACAGTACATATGATGTTCTCTGACCACTTAGCCTGCTTACATAACTACACGCAAAACTGCTTTCGCTCTTTGAGAAAATAGCTGTGTAAACAAAGACATCACAAATTCCATCCATTAACTACCTTAGTTGGTTTAAACATGTGTCTCTGATTTTTCACCCATTCCTAGAAATGAAGGACTTGTGAACTTTTGACTTGTCTCTTTTGCGCTCTTTGACACTTGAACAGCAGTGAACTCTGTACTGACATCGCTTCACTTAGTGGCCACTTTAATATGTACATCTACTCCTTAATGCAAGTATCTAGTCAGCCAATCATGCAGCAGCAACTCAGTGCATTGAAGCATGCAGACATGGTCAAGTGGTTGATTTTTTTTGTTCAGACCGAACATCAGAATGTGGAAGAAATGTGACCTAAGTGATTTTGACCATGGAATGTTTGTTGGTGTCAGACAGGGTGGTTTGAGTCCCTTGGAAACTGCTGATCTTCTGGGATTTTCACACACAGCTGTCTCTAGAGCTCACAGAGAATGGTGTAAAAATCCAAAAACACCCAGTGAGTGGTAGTTTTGTGGGCAAAAACACCTTGTTAATGAGGGAGGTCGTAGGAGAATGGTGGACTGGTTCAAGCTGACAGGAAGGCGGCTGTAACTCAAATAGCCACATGATACAACAGTGGTGTGCAGAAGAACATCTCTGAACACACATGTCCGACCTTGAAATGTTGGGATACAGCAGCAGAAGAAATCACTCAATGGCCACATTATTAGGTACTGGAGATACCTAATAAAGTGGCCACTGAGTGTACTTTTGTACTTGCACTAACACACAACATAAGTACTCTCATTCTGGTCTTTCCCTCTCTTCTAACAATACACTTACAGCTTAGGCAGCATATTCACAATATCTCCAGAGAACATTAATTCAAGGGCCACTTAACTCTTGTAATATATGGGGCTTCAGTAGTTATCTGAAAATCCTATATTCTCACATCCTCCAGAAAGAGACCCATTAGGTATTATGCATATTTGATATTGTGGTGATCGCTGAGCTTGGCAATTAGCTTGCAGACATTCCATCACCAGTCAAAGTGACATCCTCAGTGCACTGTTGTTGGTGTTTCTCTCAGGGAGTGCTTGCATTTATATAGGCCTCCATTTGCTTACCTCAGTCCTGATTGGCTACCCCTTCAGCTGACCTTTGAATTCTATTGGTTTGCATTTCCCAGGAGTTCGTTGATATGTTTGTTTATGGAGTTATCAAAAGAGAGCCACACATCTAAAAATTCTTGTGCCTCCTTCATGTTTGCCTGTGCCAGAAATTCCGCAGTGTCCCAGTTAAAGTGGTGTCCCTCTTGGTCTTCATGTACCGAGATCAGCGACAGTGGATCGTGTCGTGTCTGTGCACAACTACATAGTGATTAAATAAAAGCACGCATGCATGTGATGGCTTTAACTGGTGTATTCACATTACAACGAGCGAGAGAGTCAACAATGTGCATGCGTAGACAGCAGCACATGTGCAGAGAACAGATCAAAACGTAGTGCTGGGGTGGGGGGGTGTCATTCCTCTAAAAGAAACAGATCATACATCACACTTTAGATTAATGCAACATAAAACTGTATATGTACAAAATATTAAATTTCCCTTTCATAAACCCATATTCCAAATAAACATGCTTTCGCAATAACAGTCCATAACTAACTTCACAGTTCTAAAGGTTCAGTCTTTTGGATGGCACTCTGCTTCTTTCAGGATTTCACCTCTGGACCCATGGACTGGTATCAGTTTGGCAGGTGTCTTGTCAACAATAACTTTCTTGGAGTGCCTCTGGACCTGTAGAGTGGCATGAGGTTTGGTAGACGTCTTGTCTAAGACAACCTTCTCGGTTTCCAGTGTCATACTGCTGTCAGTGACATGATCATCACTGGGAGGTAAGTCCGGTGACTGTAATGTGTCCATCTTGTTGGATGCGATCAGCTCAAGTGTGTTCATTGGTAGAGCATCCAGTGTTTGGTCCACATGACGCCCCCATGTCTGATCTCCAACATCCACTGTGTACGTCAGTGGTCCAGTTCTTTAGCTGTCCTACCGGGTGTCCGCTTGTCTTCTCAGTAATCATGCACGAGGACTTCCTGTCCAATCTGGAAGATCCTTGCTGCTTCACTTGGCAACTGGCTGAACTGTTTACTCTGCACTTCCCTCTAGAGGTCTGGTTACGGGAGTTCAGAATCAGAATCAGGTTTATTATTACCGGCACGTGATGTGAAATTTGTTAACTTAGCAGCAGCAGTTCAATGCAATACATAATATAGAAGAAGAATAATAAATGATTATGTAAATCAATTACAGTATATGTATATTGAATAGATTAAAAATCGTGCAAAAACAGAAAAAATATATATTTGAAAAGTGAGGTTGTGTTCATGGGTTCAATGTTCATTTAGGAATCAGATGGCAGAGGGGAAGAAGCTGTTCCTGAGTCATTAAGTGTGTGCCGTCAGGCTTCTGTACCTCCTACTTGATGGTAACAGTGAGAAAAGGACATGTCCTGGGTGCTGGAGGTCCTTAATAATGGACGCTGCCTTTCTAAGCCACTGCTCCTTGAAGATGTCCTAGGTATTTTGTAGGCTAGTACCCAAGATGGAGCCGACTAAATCTGCAACCCGTGCAGCTTCTTTCGGTCCTGTGCAGTAGCCCACCCCTGAGTGTTTTTGTAAACATACCAAATCTGTTCAAACTCCTAATGAAGTATAGTCACTGTCTTGCCTTCTTTATAACTACATTGATATGTTGGGATCAGGTTAGGTCCTCAGAGATCTTGACACCAGGAACTTGACACTGCTCACTCTCTCCACTTCTGATCCCTCTATGAGGATTGGTATGTGTTCCTTCATCTTACCCTTCTTGAAGTCTACAGCCAGTTCTTTCGTCTTACTGACATTGAGTGCCAGGTTGTTGCTGTGACATCACTCCACTAGTTGCGGAATCTCAGATTCCTGCTCATGAACAGCATTGCAGGTGTTTGACTTGTCATCGCATGAACAGAGTTCCGATACAC
The DNA here is from genome assembly GCF_963921235.1 of Mobula hypostoma. Classification (NCBI taxonomy): domain Eukaryota; kingdom Metazoa; phylum Chordata; class Chondrichthyes; order Myliobatiformes; family Myliobatidae; genus Mobula; species Mobula hypostoma. The sequence continues at coordinate 67,686,714 of NC_086107.1, read as the reverse complement.
AATAAGGAAGTTGTCCACCTTGTGCTGTAGAGAAATGTTTTTCTTCTCCATCTCTTTAATGGACTTCTTGAATGGTTGGACAAACCTTTCAGCTAACCCATTCATTGCTGGGTGGTGAGGAGATGACTTGAAATGTCTGATGTCATTTTTCTGAGATATATTGTGGTCCGTTATCACTCACAATTTGTTCTGGTAAGCTGTTTCTGGTGAAAGTAGTCCTTAGAGCGAAGTCCTGACGAAGGGTCTCAGCCTGAAACGTTGACTGTGCTTCTTCCTATGGATGCTGTCTGACCTGCTGCCTTCCACCAGCATTTTGTGTGTGTTCCTCAGAGCAGAGACAGTCTTTGCTGACATGGTTGACCTCATTGGTATAACCTCCAGCCACCAGCATTACACAGCAATCAGAATCATGGAATCTATGAATGGCCCAGCAAAGTCAATATGTACTCTTTGCCATGGTGATGATGACCACTCCCATGGGTGTAATGGTGCCTGTGGGGATGCATTTTGAAGTTGACATCCTGAACAGCTTTTGGTCAAGTTTTCAATCTGTTTATCTATTTCCTTCTCAAACATCTTAACATTAGGGTTAAGCAGCTGTGACAGTCTGCTACCGTTAGTGCTATTTGGGCTGTAGTTGCCTGTTGATGCCACACTGAGAGCTTTGATTGAGTAACATACATCAAAGTTGCTGGTGAACGCAGCAGGCCAGGCAGCATCTATAGGAAGAGGCGCAGTCGACATTTCAGGCCGAGACCCTTCGTCAGGACTAACTGAAGGAAGAGTGAGTAAGGGATTTGAAAGCTGGAGGGGGAGGGGGAGATGCAAAATGATAGGAGAAGACAGGAGGGGGAGGGATGGAGCCGAGAGCTGGACAGGTGATAGGCAGAAGGGGATACGAGAGGATCATGGGACAGGAGGTCCGGGAAGAAAGACGGGGGGGGGTGACCCAGAGGATGGGCAAGAGGTATATTCAGAGGGACAGAGGGAGAAAAAGGAGAGTGAGAGAAAGAATGTGTGCATTAAAAAGAGTAACAGATGGGGTACGAGGGGGAGGTGGGGCCTAGCGGAAGTTAGAGAAGTCAATGTTCATGCCATCAGGTTGGAGGCTACCCAGACGGAATATAAGGTGTTGTTCCTCCAACCTGAGTGTGGCTTCATCTTTACAGTAGAGGAGGCCGTGGATAGACATGTCAGAATGGGAATGGGATGTGGAATTAAAATGTGTGGCCACTGGGAGATCCTGCTTTCTCTGGCGGACAGAGCGTAGATGTTCAGCAAAGCGGTCTCCCAGTCTGCGTCGGGTCTCACCAATATATAAAAGGCCACATCGGGAGCACCGGACGCAGTATATCACCCCAGTCGACTCACAGGTGAAGTGATGCCTCACCTGGAAGGACTGTTTGGGGCCCTGAATGGTGGTAAGGGAGGAAGTGTAAGGGCATGCCCTTACCACCATTCAGGGCCCCAAACAGTCCTTCCAGGTGAGGCATCACTGTGAGTCGACTGGGGTGATATACTGCGTCCGGTGCTCCCGATGTGGCCTTTTATATATTGGTGAGACCCGACGCAGACTGGGAGACCGCTTTGCTGAACATCTACGCTCTGTCCGCCAGAGAAAGCAGGATCTCCCAGTGGCCACACATTTTAATTCCACATCCCATTCCCATTCTGACATGTCTATCCACGGCCTCCTCTACTGTAAAGATGAAGCCACACTCAGGTTGGAGGAACAACACCTTATATTCCGTCTGGGTAGCCTCCAACCTGATGGCATGAACATTGACTTCTCTAACTTCCGCTAGGCCCCACCTCCCCCTCGTACCCCATCTGTTACTCTTTTTAATGCACACATTCTTTCTCTCACTCTCCTTTTTCTCCCTCTGTCCCTCTGAATATACCTCTTGCCCATCCTCTGGGTCACCCCCCCCGTCTTTCTTCCCGGACCTCCTGTCCCATGATCCTCTCGTATCCCCTTCTGCCTATCACCTGTCCAGCTCTCGGCTCCATCCCTCCCCCTCCTGTCTTCTCCTATCATTTTGCATCTCCCCCTCCCCCTCCAGCTTTCAAATCCCTTACTCACTCTTCCTTCAGTTAGTCCTGACGAAGGGTCTCGGCCTGAAACGTCGACTGCGCCTCTTCCTATAGATGCTGCCTGGCCTGCTGCGTTCACCAGCAACTTTGATGTATGTTGCTTGAATTTCCAGCATCTGCAGAATTCCTGTTGTTTGCTTTGATTGAGTGCCAGTCTAGTTATGTTTTTCTCAACAATTCACGTCTGAAAAGTGCTGGCCCTCCACTTCTCAATACATTAAGGTCTAAATGTAGTATTTGGCCTCTATACATCACATTTACTTTCAGTTTGCCTTTGGGAGACACCTTTTTGACTGTGTAATTCTTTAGCATCACTGAGGTCTTCTCTAATGGTATCTTAGAAAACAGTCTGTTGTAGTCAGCCTCTGGAATTATGGACAAAGCTGACACTGTATCCAGCTCCATTTTCAGTTTTTCACAAGACGCATCTATTGTGATCCAGATGATTTTGTGATCTGCTTCAGTTATACTATGCAGTTCTAGGCATGACATTTCACCTTTGTCACACTCTGTTTTACATTTGGTAACTTTATGCATTTGCTTAGTTTTGTGCTTAAGACTTGTTACTTGGTTGTGTTTTTTGTCTGCTCTGCACACTCTCTCCACGAGACCTTGTCTGTGAAACTTTCTGCAGACTTTTTCTTTGAACCAACAGTCATTTGCACCATGGGAGAATTTGCCACATCAAATTTGGCCTTTTGCATCATTCAGGGATGTTTTGTGCATTTAGCATTCAAACCTCCTTTTCTGTAGTTCAGCTGCGTCCTTTCCTGCAGTTTCTAATGATATTACAATGGTCAATGCCTATTCTAAGGTTAAGTCTCTATCAGATAGTAGCCTCTCCTGAGTGATTTGACCATGCATGCCGCATACAACCTGTCCCTTAATGTATCAGAAAGTCCTTCTCTAAAATAACAGTACAGTTCTGCAATATATTCAGAAATGCTTTCATCTTTTGACTGGTTCCTTTTGTAAAATCTAAATCTCTTAGCTATTACCAGCAGTTTAAGGCTCAAGTGATTTTGTAAAAATTGTAACAATTTCATTGAGTGTCTTGCTTGCTGGCTTTCCAGGGGTTACTAGGTTGCTTAAGAGACTGTATGTTCCTGCACCCATTAAGCTAAGAAGCACAGGGGCTTTCCTTTTCTCATCCACATTGTTCATGTTACAGTAGAATTCAGCCCTCTCGATATATGTCTTCTAGCCTTCATTAGTACTATCAAATTTGTCAACTTTCCCGACTGAAGCTGTTGCCACATTATTTTCACTTTAATTTCAGCACATCTTTCACTGTGTATTGTGCCTTGGTTAGAGCTTCCTCGTGCTGTTTAGGTCTCACTGTTTTGTCCCATAACTGTCAGTGCAGTTCATGATTTTTTCCGACATCCAGGGTTTGTACTTGTTGCCAATTTTTTGTGCACAACTACATATTGATTAAATAAAACACGCACACGGGAGATGGCTTTAACTGGTGTATTCACATTGCAGAGTCAGCAATGTGGATACAAAGACAACAGACGTAGTGCTGGGGGTGGGGGGGGTGGAGTCATTGCTCTAAAGGAAACAGATCCGTACCTTACAGAGTCTGTCTCTGTACTGCCAGTTTGTGTTCCTGTAAACAAGTTGAGAGTTTATTATGCATATTTATTTACCTTTGTACAATGACATTGATAAAGTTTAAATAATGGTTTATGTTTAATATTTTAATGTTCCTGATATTTTCTACTTTCCTTGCATTAAAAATATGTAGAGCTACAGTGGCTTGTTGTGCTCCTCCACTGGTCAGTGTCAACCATAGGTACTGAGTCCCAGCTATCTCTGGTACAGAACCCAGTTTGCAAGTGATGGCAATACGATACGGAGAGCAAGCTGTTGCTCAAGCAGCAGGCTCCCTCCCTCCACACGGCTGATGAACCCAAAGGAACGGCAGAGACCGATACAGTTGGGCACCAGCAGCATCGCAGGAGTTGCCAGTCAGAGTTGAACTCAATGTAGGACTGCCTTAGGGACTCCAGCTCCGGATTTTTCCCTTGGGGTTTACGCTCGAAACCTTTCCCATGAGTGGGTATAGCCATAAGGCAGAGGAGGTTTGAGATTAAAGTTTTCCTTCTCCTCGATGAGCTGCCAACCACGGCTGACAAAGCCCATCTGCCCACAGTGACTGAACTGACTACCAACCTCAGGTCTGGTAACTGTATTGGGTTTATCTTCAGGTACTCGATGCTTGCAGTAATCAGAGTTGTACAATGGGTGAGCTGTCATTTTACTTTGTGTGACAGAAGTTATGTGTTCTCGGTAGTTGCTGCATGCCATCCAAACAAAATGAGCACTACCTCAGGAAGAACCCAACAAAGCAAATTAAATTATTCATGTCAAGGACTAAGAACCAATGTGTTTTTATCTACAATGGCCCAGAATTTCCTACTGGTAATGATGTAAATCTCTCAGCACTAGGTGTCATTACTGTATAAAACATAAAGACACATCTGGTGTATACACATGGACAAAATGCTTTATGCTGTGGGATTTCATGGATGCAATCAGCATGAGTATCAGTGTTCTGAGAAGAACTTCCAATTATTCAATCAGTACTTACTTTATACGCTCAGTGTCCTCGTTATTAGGTACCTCCTGTGCCGAAGACAGAGCCCCCCAAGTGTATGTTCACGGTCTTCTGCTGCTGTAGCCCATCACTTAAAGGTTCAAAGTGTTGTGCATTCAGAGATGTTCTTCTGCACACCACTGTGGTAATGCATGATTATCTGAGTTACTCACCCCTTCCTGTCAGCTTAAACCAGTTTGACCATTCTCCTCTGACCTCATTTTGGCAAGATGTTTTCAGCACAGAACTGCTGCTCTCTAGGTTTTTGTTTTTCACACGATTCTCTATACGCTCCAGAGTGGGGTTCCCAACCTTCTTTATGCCATGGACCCCTACCGCTAACTGAGGGCCTGTGGACCCCAGTTTGGGAACCCCTGCTCTAGAGACTGTTGTGTGTGAAAGTCCCAGGAGATCAGCGGCTTCTGTGATTCTCGAACCACCCTGTCTGGCAACAACAATCATTCCACTGTCAGAGTCACTTAGATCACATTTCTTCCCCATTCTGAGCAACAACTGAGCCTCTTGACCAGGTCGACATGCACGGAGAGGCTGCGTACAAGTGACAGATTAGGTACACAGAATGGCTTACAGATATACTAAATAAAGAGGTCACTGAGTACAAAAAGCAACGTTACGCCTTGTTGGTCAGTGGTGACAAGGCTGTTCTCTGCAGAACGTATCCAATTTACTGCTAAATACCTCTCTAGTAAAGAAAAGCCAATTTTATTGCCGTAAACTGTCATTGTCTGCAAATAACATTTACAAGTCACCATTGACTCAATGTAGGACTGCCTTATCTTAAAAGTAATGTATCTTTATGTTCACCCTTAATCCCATGTTATCTTGCTCAATTCCCATACTTAAAACATGAATTATTTCCTATTTCATATTTACTATTTGCTGTCACTGATTCTAACTCTTACTTGCTGCCCATTTTGCCACTGGCATTTAGGTCAGAAGGAAGGTCCTCTATTTCTGTCTGTCCATACCATCACACACAGACGTAGAAAGATTTTTCACTGCTCTTTCCATAACAATTTTTTTGTCCAGTCAGGGCTGTTAGCCCTGAGCTGAACCACTGAACGTGGAGAACAGGTGGACCGCTCTTAGTCTGGCCTCTACCCTTTGACCTGTTTGGCATGGGTGACCCTACCAAGAGCCAAAGCGCAAGGCCCTGACTCCAGCCAACACAGCTCTCCAGGTCATTGAAGCACACAAGCCTCCAAATCCTAAGGCTAGGTCGTCGTCCTCTTGGAGGACTGACACTAACTCTAACCCTCCAAATCTCTGCAGAGGTCTTATCGGCGGCAGGAGCAGAGCCCTGCAAACTAAATAAACGTTCAGCAGAAACAAATGGAATGGCCATTGCTGGGGCGGCCATTGTCGGGAGTAAGCCGGTGGTGAGAGTAGAAGCATCAGGATTTGGCTCCGAGGAGGCTTGGGCTCAGAAGAGGCATTGACTCTGCGTAAGCTTCTGTTAAAGGTTTTCTTTTTGTTTTTCTCTTACTGTACCTGGTATGGTAAATGGTGGTTGCATATTCTTCATGCCGATGATGGAGTCCTGGGAAACCCAGAGTCTCCCCGGGAACTACATCTGTGTGAAGTGCATCTGGCTGCAGCTCCTTGAAGACCGTGTTAGGGATCTGGAGCAGCAACTGGATGACCTCCGGCTTGTAGGCAAGAGCGAGGAGATAACTGATCAAAGTTACAGGGAAGTAGTCACGCTGAAGTTACAGGAGGCAAGTGACTGGGTGACGGTCAGGAGAAATGGAAATAGACAGAGCAGAGCACCCTTGTGGCCATTCCCCTCAAAAATAAATATACTGCTTTGGATATTTTCGTGGGGGAATGACCTCCCGGGTGAATGCCACAGCAACCAGGTTACAGGCACTGAGCATGGTGCAGAAGGGAAAGAGAGAAGGAGGGAGCAACAGTGGCAGGGGATTCGATAGTGAGGCGAACAGGGGAAATTCTGTGGACGTGATCGGGACACCTGAATGGTATGTTCCCTTCCAGGTGCCAGGGTGAGGAAGGGAGAGCAGCCAGATGTCTTGGTACGTATTGGTACCAATTACATAGGAAGGAAAATCAAAGAGTTACTGAAAAGAGATTTTAGAGAGCTAGCTATAAAGCTGAGAAGCAGGACCTCCAGGGTAGTAATTTCTGGATTGCTGCATATGCCATGTGCCATTGAGGGTAGGAACAGGATGATTTGGCAGATTAATGCGTAGCTGCGAAGCTGGTGCGGGGGAAGAGCTTCCAGTTCTTGGATCATTTGGATCTCTTCTGCGGGAGGTATGACCTGTTCAAAAGTGACGGGTTGCACCTGAACCCAAGGTGGACCAATATTCTCACAGGCAGGTTTATTAGAGCTGTTGGCGAGGGTTTAAACTAATTTGGCAGGGGGGTAGAACCGGAGTGATGGGATTCAGGATAGGACGGGTGAATATCAGTATATCAGGGATGCAAAATCAAAAAGGGTAGCAAATACAGTACTCAAGGTGTTGTATCTCAATGTGCAGAGTAGAAGAAATAAGGTGGATGATCTTGCTGCACTATTACAGGTTGCCAGGTATAACGTTGTGGCCATCACTGAATCATGACTGAAGGATGGTTGTAGTTGGGAGCAGAATGTCCAAGGTTACACATTGTTTTGGAGGGGTAGGAAGGTCAGCAGAGGGCGAGGCATGGCTCTGCTGGTAAAGAATGGCATCAAATCAGTAGAAAGATGTGACATAGGATCAGAAGATGTTGAATCCTTGTGGGTTGAGTTAGAAACATAGAAAACCTACAGCATAATACAGGCCCTTCAGCCCACAGTGCTGTGCCAAACATGTCCTTACTATAGAAATTACCTAGGGTTACCTATAGTCCTCTATTTTTCTAAGCTCCATGTACCTATCCAGGAGTCTCTTAAAAGACCCTACCGTATCTGCCTCCACCACCTTCGCCAGCAGCCCATTCCACGCCCACCAATCTCTGCGTAAAAAAACCTACCCCTGACATCTCCTCTATACCTACTTCCAAGCAGCTTAAATCTGTGCCCTCTCGTGTTAGCCATTTCAGCCCTGGGAAAAAGCCTCTGACTATCCACATGATCAATGCCTCTCATTATCTTGTACACCTCTACCAGGGCACCTCTCATCCTCTGTCGCTCCAAGGAGAAAAGGCCGAGTTCACTCAACCTATTCTCATAAGGCATGCTCCCCAATCCAGGCAACATCACTGTAAATCTCCTCTGCACCCTTTCTATGGTTCCCACATCCTTCCTGTAGTGCGGTGACCAGAGCTGAGCACAGTACTCCAAGTGGGGTCTGACCAGGGTCCTATACTGCTGTAACATTACCTCTCAGCTCTTAAACTCAATCCCACAGTTGATGAAGGCCAATGCACCGTATGCCTTCTTAACCACAGAGTCAAGCTGTGCAGCAGCTTTGAGTGTCCTCTGGACTTGGACCCCAAGATCTCTTTGATCCTCCACACTGCCAAGAGTCTTACCATTAATACTATATTCTGCCATCATATTTGACCTACCAAAATGAACCACCTTACACTCATCTGAGTTGAACTCCATCTGCCACTTCTCAACCCAGTTTTGCATCCTATCGATGTCCTGCTGTAACCTCTGACAGCCCTTCACACTATCCACAACACACCCCACCTTTGTGTCATCAGCAAATTTACTAACCCATCCCTCATCCAAGTGTGGATATGGCCCAAGTGTGGAGTGAGAGACACTGAAGCAGGCCAATAGATCACAGACTGTAATCCGAACAGTGTTAAAGGGAAAGAAAACAATAAACACTAGGTCAACCAGGGCCATTAACTAAAACACTCAAATGGAAAACGAAGCCTACACTGCGGCTGAAAAGAACAACTAAGAATAAAATGAATACCGCTGGTCTTCAGAGTCAGTTAACGCAACCGTCCAATTTCTCAGGCAAGGCGGAATGGAAATAACAAAGTGTAACTATGTCCTGTCCTGGGTTCAAGTCTCGACAAACATTACAATGGAACGAACGGAGCCAAATACTATCACAATGAAATAATTAGCAGAAATGTACATATTCAGAAGTACAATTGCCAAATCTGCTGCGCTGCCAAATCCATGGTTGTGACACATTTATAAAAATCACGAAGAGAAGAGGTCCCAGAACAGACCCCTGAGGCACACCACTGGTCACCGACCTCCATGCGGAATATGACCCATCTACAACCACTCTTTGCCTTCTGTGGGCAAGCCAGTCCTGGATCCACAAAGTAAGGTTCCCATGGATCCCATGCCTCCTTACTTTCTCAATAAGCCTTGCATGGGGTACCTTATCAAATGCCTTGCTGAAATCCGTATACACTACATCTACTGCTCTGTCTTCATCAATGTGTTTCGTCACATCATCAAAAAATTCAATCAGTCTTGTAAGGCACAACCTGCCTTTGACAAAGCCATCCTGCCCACCAAGGCCTTTTCAGGGCCCCTTCTGGCTCTCCTAATTTCATTCTTAAGCTCCTTCCTGCTAGCTTTATAATCTTCTAGATCTCTATCATTACCTAGTTTTTGAACCTTTCGTAATCTTTTCTTTTCTTCTTGACTAGATTTTTAACAACCTTTGTACACCATGGTTCCTGTACCCTACCATCCTTTCCGTCTCATTGGAACGTACCTGTGCAGAACGCCACGCAAATATCCCCTGAACATTTACCACATTTCTGCCGTACATTTCCCTGAGAACATCTGTTTCCAATTTATGCTTCCAAGTTCCTGCCTGATGGCTTCATATTTCCCCTTACTGCAATTAAACACTTTCCTAACTTGTCTATTCCTATCCCACTCCAATGCTATGGTAAAGGAGATAGAATTGTGATCACTATCTCCAAAATGCTCTCCCACTGAGAGACCTGACACCTGACCAGGTTCATTTCCCAATACCAGATTAAGAGTTAAGAAACTGCAAGGGTAAAAGGATGGCAGTTATATACAGGCCTCCCAACAGTGGCTGGGCGGTGGACCACAGACTACACCAGGAAATAGAAAAGGTGTGTCAAAAGGGCAATGTTTTGATAGTCATGGGAAATTTTAACATGCAGGTCGATTGGGAAAATTAGGTTGGTAATGGATCTCAAGAGAGTGAGTTTGTTGAATGCCTAAGAGATGACTTTTTAGAGTAGTTTGTCATTGAGCCTACTAGGGGATCAGCTATACTGGACTGGATGTTATGTAATGGACCAGAAGCGATTAGGGAGCTTTAGGTACAAGAACCCTTAGGAACCAGTGATCACAATATGATAGAATTCAACTTGAAATTTGATCGGGAGAAAGTAATGTCTGACGTAGTAGTATTTCAGTGGAGAAAAGGAAATTACAGTTTTACTAGAGAGGAGCTGGCCAAAGTAAATTGGAAGGAGCTGCTGGCAGGGATGTCAGCAGAGCAGAAATGACATGCATTTCTGGGAAAAATGAGGAAGGTGCAGGACATGTGTGTTCCAAAAATGAAGAAGTACTCAAATGGAAAAAAATAGTATAACTGTAGCTGACAAGGGAAGTCAAAGTTAATGTAAAAACAAAAGAGAGGGCATACAACAAAGAAAAAATTAGTGGGAAGATCGAGGATTGGGAAGTTTTTAAAAACCCACAGAAAGCAACTAAAAGAATCATTGGAAGGGAAAAGATGAAATATGAAAGCAAGCCAGCAAATAATATCAAAGTGGATAGTAAAAGCTTTTTCAAGTATGTTAAAAAAAAGAGATGAGAGTGGAGATAGGACTGCTAGAAAATGAAAAAGGAGAAATAATAATGGGGGACAAGGTGATGGCTGATGAACTAAAAGAGTATTCTGCATCAGTCTTCACTGTGGAAGACACTAACAGTATGCCTGATGTTGTAGTGTGTGAAGGAAGAGAAGTGGGTACAGTTATTATTACAAGGGAGAAGGTGTGCAAAAAGCTGAAAGACCTGAAAATACATCAGTCACCTAGACCAGATGAACTGCACCCTAGGGTTCTGAAAGAGGTAGCGGTAGAGATTGTGGTGGCATAAGGAATGATCTTTCAATAAAATCATTGGACTCTGGCATAGTGCCAGAGGACTGGAAAATTGCAAATGTCACTCCACTCTTTAGGAAAGGAGGAAGGCAGCAGAAAGAAAATTATAGACCAGTTAACCTGAGTTTAGTGGTTGGGAAGATATTAGAATCAATTGTTAAGAATGAGGTGATGGGGTACTTGGTGACACAGGACAACATAGGACAAAGTCAGCATGGTTTTCTTCAGGGAAAATCCTGCCTGACAAATCTGTTGGAATTCTTTGAAGAGATTGCAAGTAGGATAGATAAAGGGGATGTAGTGGATGTTGTATATTTGGACTTTCAGAAGGCCTTGGGCAAGGTGCCACACATGAGGCTGCTTACCAAGTTAAGAGCCAGTGGTATTACAGGGAAGTTACTAACATGGTTAGAGCATTGACTGATTGATAGGAGGTAGCAAGTGCGAATAAAAGGATCCTTGTCTGGTTGGCTGCCAGTGACTAGTGGTGTTCCACAGAGGTTGGTGTTGGGATCAGTTCTTTTTATGATGTATATAAATGATTTAGGTGATGAAATAGATGGCTTTATTGCCAAGTTTGCAGATGATACAAAAGTTGGTGGAGGGGCAGCTAGTGTTGAGGAAACAGGTAGGATGCAGAAGGACTTAGACAGATTCAGAGAATGGACAAGAAAGTGGCAAGTGAAATATAATGTTGGAAAATGCATGGTCATGCACTTTGGTAGTAGCAATAAATGTGCGGACCATTTTCTAAACAGGGAGAAAATCCAAAAATCTGAGTTGCAAAGGGACTTGGGAGCCCTTGTGCAGAACACCCTAAAGGTTAACGTGCAGGTTGAGTTGGTGGTGAGGATGGCAAATGCCATGTTAGCAGTCATTTCAAGAGGTCTAGAATACAAGAGCAAGGATGTGATGCTGAGGCTTTGGAATGCACTGGTGAGGCCTCAGCTTGAGTATTGTAAACAGTTTTGGGCCCCTCATCTTAGAAAAGGTGTGCTGGCATTGGAGAGGGTCCAGAGGAGGTTCACAAGGATGATTCCAGGAATGTAAGGTTATCATACAAAGAATGTTTGATAGTTCTGGGTCTGTACTCACTGGAATTTAGAAGGATGAGGGGGGATCTTACTGAAACCTTTCGGATGTTGAAAGGCCTAGACAGAGTAGATGTGGAAAGGATGTTTCCCATGGTCTAGGATAAGAGGGTACAGCCTCAAGATAGAAGGGCATCCATTCAAAACAGAGATGCAGATAAATTTCTTCAGCCAGAGAGTGGTGAATTTGTAGAATTTGTTGCCATGCACAGCTGTGGAGGCCAGGTCGTTGGGTGTATTTAATGTAGAGATTGATAGATTCTTGATTGGACCTGGCGTCAAAGGTTACGGGGAGAAGGCTGGGAAATGGGGTTGCGGAGGAGAAAAAAAAATGATGAGCCACGATTGAAAGGCGGAGTGGACTCGATGGGCCAAATGGCTTAACTCTGCTCCTATGTCTTATGGACTTATGGTCTTTTTGAAGCTAATGACAAATAGTATCCTTTCATCACTGTCAACAAAACCTGAGCCTCAGTAAGCAACAGCAAAGTAGACTGTAATAAGTCACAGAGGACATTAAGAAATTTGCAGAATTAAGAAATAAACTTGAAAACAGATAAATAGAAGCAGCACAATCCAGAAGGAAGGTCAAGGAGGATATTCATTACATTGAGGTTGAAATTTGCACAATGTGTATATAATTGGCAAATAAAGATCAATACAACAAGTAAGCGGCCTGGAAGGAGGGAAAGGGAGATGACTTTATGCAAGTCTACATGGGGTAGAGGAACATTGGGCTTTTGAATCTTTACTCCTGAAAAAGGCACAGCAAGCTGAGAACTTCATTGGTCTTTAAAAATATGAGATTTTCTAGAAAAATTTTTCCATGAGTGAAGAAGAGGACCACTTGAGGTTATCAATTTAAGACTGCTGGCAAAGCATCAAACTGAACATCCAAACGATATGAGGATGTATAGATAAGTTATGTAAAGAGTGGTGAGTTAAACCCTTGCTGTGTCACACTTTGAACTGGCCACCAGAGGGAGGCAGAGATGCCAAGACCAACCCCTTCCTGCTCACCTGCCTATCAGACTAATTATTAGTTCATTGTTATCACCTGTGCTTTGTTTGTAGATCTTATCAATTATTTGTCCCGATGTAAGTTCAGTTTTGCAATCTTTTGTAAGTGAAGCTTTGCTGTTGTAGGAACTGTTAGTTTCTGAAACTCTAGTTACTGTTTTTGGATTTTGACTTTGCCTGTGAGTTTTTTGGACCCTCTCTGCCTGTGCCTTGCCTGCTAAGGAATCCTTGTGGGATTTTCCCTCTAATTTTGTGTGACTTTTCTCTGAAATTGTGTTTATGATAATTCAGTGCGAGGGAAGCTAAACCTGAAGAAGTTGCACAGCTAGCTATGACATGCTGTCTTGGGGAGGGGTTGAAATGAATAGAATAAATGCAATTAAGATTGTCCTGAACATCTGAGGGAGAAGGGAATGGTGGGGTTATTAATAGATTTACATAAGGAAAGACAAGTGGGTGTTTGAGTAGGTCATGAAAGCTAGTAAGGACTAGTTAGACCAAATGGCCTGTTTCTCTGATGTAATGTCTTTGAAATTACACAATACATTTGTTGATATGTGGCTGTCTTGAAATTTAGAGATAAATCCTTTTTAATTGTGATTAGTAAATTCTCTAATCTTTTAGGCTGTAAATTAATAATTTAGTAGTAAAGTGAACTTTTTAAAATGATGAATATTTGTGCTTTTCCTGTATACCCAGTGGAGTGAAATAATTGTTTTTTTTAAATGTACATGTGAGTTTGCTGCAATGAGCATAGAAAAGCTGTTCATTCTCAGGTGCCAACCTGGTAAATCCCAGAAACACTTGCTTTATACTGAGTTAACCTCTTACAGAGCCTTGGTAGCTCTTATTAGATTCCCTAAGCTTGCTAGGTTTACCCTATAATGTGACGTGTGGTCATTGGGAAATCCCCACTGTTCAATATGGCTCACCAGGTGATGTTTGCCATGCTCCCTTTCCACTCTCACCCTTGGTACTGTGTTCCATGCCAACTCACTGGGCTCGTATCTCTCACTCCCTTAAAACCTACCAGGTTTACTGGAAAACTGGCTATGATACTGTGTATCTTTAAAAAGTTCAATGGTCAAAGAATCAAAGGTGCAATTTAATGTCAGAGAAATGTATACAATATACAGCCTGAGATGCTTTTCCTTTGCAAGCATCCATGAAAACAGAAGTGCCCCAAAGAATGAACGATAGTTAAATGTGAGAACCCCAAAGTCCCCCCCCCAGCAATGCCCCCCTTGCATGTAAGCAGCAGCAAAGCAATGGTCCCCCTCCCCCCCCAGCAAAAAAAGCACACCCGCTACCGAGCACAAGCTTGAGCTAGGCGATAGCAAAGACACACTTGCAGTTACCCCAAAGACTATCGCATTTCATCCGGCATTTCACATACCACAGGTTCTCTCTCTCTCTCTCTCTCTCTCTCTCTCACTAATAAGGGAGAGGGAGGTGTCCCCCATTTTCACAGTGAGCAGGGAGACATAACAACAACCCGCTGGTTTACGATGTTAAAAGTCCATTTCATTGCTTTTTACAAGCTCTGTGCCTGAAGATCACAAAGGTCTTGGGTCTTTAGGCCCACAGTGAAAGTTTTTCTCCCTAACCACGGACTTTTTACTCTCCTCCCATCCGGTAGGCGCTACAGGAGCCTCCACTCCCGCACCAGCAGGCACAGGAAGAGCTTCTTCCCTGAGGCTGTGACCCTGCTGAACCTCTCATCACAGCGCTAAGCAGTATTGCACCCATATTGTACTGTCTCAGTACTTTTATATTTGTGTGCTGTAGCACTTACTTTTTATTCGCAGTTATTTTGTAAATAACACTATTCTTTGCATTTCTGGTCAGATGCTAACTGCATTTCAATGGCTTTGTACCTGTACTCGGCACAATGATAATAAAGTTGAATCTAATCTAATCTAATATTCCGGCCTCCCCGATGACACCCGGGTCTCCTGCTGTGACACCGGCCCTTCATCCGCCTGTCCCCAGAGCCCTGAGATCTTAGGCTTCCAAACACTAGCCAGACTCTTATGCCGAATAACAACGGCCAGTCCTGAATCCCTGTGAACAGGTCCCATTCCCACAAAGAACCAAAGTCTGCATGTAACTCCAGGTCAGGGTCTTCAAAAGAACCCTGAAAGGGAAAAAAAAAAGACATTAAAGATGGAAATGGAGCTGTTTCCAAAGATGCAAGCGAAGGAGTCGTGTGAATTCAGAATGTGCTTGGGTAATATAAGAATAATACAGTAACTGAGCAGGCGATGGAAATGGTGATCAAGGAGCTCTTCGGCTCTAGTGACCTTAATTCATTAGTTTTAAGGTGGTGATGGGAAAGAAGAGGCCAGGCCCATGGGTTATTCTACTGAAGTGGAGTAGGGGTAATTTTGGAGGAATTGGGTAGGATTTAGCAGAGGTCATTTGGATGAGCTTGTATAAAAGGAAAGGAATGAATAGGAAATGGAAGGCTTTTAAGAGCGTGATATCAAGAGTTCAGGAGCAGCATGTTCCTGTTGGGGTAAAGGGTAAATATAGCAAGTTGAGGGAACCTTGGATAATATGAGATATTGAGGCTCTCCAAGAAAAAGAACATTGGGTGGTGATTGAATGACTACTAGAAAAAATCAAATATTCAGACATAAATCAGGAGCACAAGGAGGGTAAGCAGTGGATCTGCCAGGTTAAGAAAAATCTCGGTTTTGTAGCTAGATTGAGTGAAAGGGAGCGAGTAAGTCCTTTTGAGGTCAGCAGGAGATTGTAAACAAATATCTCAGTGTTTAGCAGGGAGGAGGTATCTGCTGCCTTGCAGCACTTTAGATGATGAGAAAGAGGATCCATCTGGGAAGGGGACTGGAAAGTGGCAAATGGATTTCAATACAATTAAGTGTGAGGTGATGCATTTCGGAAAGTCAAACCAATGTAGGACTTGTACTATGAATGATAGGGCACTTGGGAGTGTAATGGAACACATGGACCTTGGACATGAAGTGCATAGTTCAATGAAAGTGGCATCACAGGTAGGTAGGTGGTGAAAAAGGTATTTAACACACTGGCCTGCATCAGTCAGGGCTTGGGACCTTATTTGCAGTTGTCTAGGTTGTTGATGACTCCACACTTGGAGTCTCCGTGCAGTCTTGATCATTCAGTTATAAGGAAAATGTGGTTAAACTAGAAAGTGCAGAGAAGATTTGAGGATCTTGCCAGGACTAGACCCTGAGTTTAGGGAGGCGTTGGCTGGCCTAGGCCTTTATGCCTTGGAATGTAGGAGAACCAAGAGTCTCTTCATGGAGGTTACTAAACTCACGAGGGACATGGATAAGATGGATGGTGCAGTCTGTTCTCCAGCTTGGGGAACCCAAAACTACAGCTTGTGGATTTGGGATGAGAGGAACTATTTAAAAGGATGAGGGACAACTCTTCAATACAATTGGTGATGAGATTATGGAATGAGCTGACAGATGAAGTGATTGAGGGAGGTACAATAGTATTGATAAGAAGTACTTGGATAGGTGTAATACATGTAGGCATTGGCACTTGGAGGGAATGTACCAAAAGCAGGAAATTGGAACCAGCTGGATGGGCACCATGGTCAGCATAGACACCTTGGGCTGAAGGGCCTGTATCCATACTCTGACTCTAATCCAGCCAAATCCACCAGTATGACACTATCAAAGTCACAAGCATTCTGGGTTATAAATTTTACCCTTATTGTAGCTTCTATTCCTAAGTAAACATCCAAATTGATATTCTGTTAAGAGTGAGTATTGCAATTAGCAGCAGCAGCTGTATATTTGGCCACACTCAAAATAGTTACCGTATTTTGTGCTTTATAGAATTACTTTTATATTTGCATTCATTGCTTTATTGTATTCTTTGTTGTGTCTTTTATGCTGCATTGGATCTGGAGTAACAATCCCTTTGTACTCCTTTGCATTGGTGTACAGATAAATGACAATAGGTAATCTTGAATCTTAAATTACAAAGGAATTCCTTTCCAGACAAGTTCAATGCAGAAAATGTGATGCCATCCACTTCAGGCCAAATGACCTTGTAAATGCTACAAAAGTTGGAAATGTAGCAAAAACAACTTGTGTCCCTGTATGCAAGTTGTTAAAAGTCAATGGACAAGTAACAAATAGCAATCAAAAATCTGAATTGGAAAGTAAGCCTATATCTCAAAGGATTGAAATATAATGGGTGAAAATTTCTGTTGTGTAGCAGTTTGACAGGATTTCATTCGCTCTATCTAGTGTTTGGATCTGAGCTTGGAACCTTATGGCCTTCGAAGGGTTAAAATACAAAGTTAACATTTGATAGGTTAAGTTATGATAATGTGTATAAAACTACTGTATTTGTTGAGTTTTGGAAATTGAAAAGATCAGATTTGAGATGTTCCATATGTTAAAAACTTTATTGGTTAGCTCAGAGAAACCGCTGCCTCAGAGACCAGAATGAAGGAATGTAGTCTTAAAAGTGGAGCTAATTGCACAGAAGTGAAATAGGGGAAAACATTCCCACAGAATAAATAATAGAATATGAAATCTCTCCATTAATTGAATGATGGGTCAATTGGAGCTTTTGATATTTGGGTTGATAATATTTTTTAATGATCTGATTGATCCAGTGACAATGATCTAATTGAATGGCAGAGCAAATTAGAAGTTGTCCCACTCCAAATGATTCTAGCTTGTACTGTACAATGCATGGCTTTAAACATGAGGAAATGACTCGTCAGCAGCTATATAATCCCATGGAAATGAAGACTGGCTACTAGACAATGATACTGGAGGGTAAGTGAAACTAAGAGGATCTAGTGAAACCGTTCCAACAAATCATTCACGTGAATGAAAGAGGGAGAGTAAAGGGGGTGGAAGCTAGCAAGAAAGTATAGGGGAATCATTGGGTTGTAATAACAATTGCATCACAGTATCCTGTAATAGTTCCAGAGGACTGGAAGACTGCAAATGTCACTTCTTCCCTTAAGGGATTGAGGCAAAAGACAAGAAATTGTCGGCAGTTTGCCTGACTTCAGTGGTTGGGGTGATGTTAGTTCATTATTAAGGGTGGAGCCCCATGATAAAAGGCCAAAGTCAGTCATTAAAGGAAAAATATTGCTGGACAAATCTGTTGGAATTCTTCTCTAGGACAAGAATATCCTTCATCTGGTTTATTAAAAAAAGACCTAAAATATCCCAGACCCCTAGATCAACATTATTAGAACTGATAATCACATTGAATTCACTTTGCAACTTGTGTTAGTTTGCCATGTGCAAACCAGATGCACATTTTCTATATTAAGCTACAGTCATAAAGTACTACAGCACAGACACAGGTGCTTTGGCTCATGTAGTCTGTACTTGAACTATTAATCTGCCAAGGCCAGTTCACCTACTGCTGGATCGCAGCCTTCCATACACCTCCTATCCATGTACTTGTCTAAACTTCTCTTAAATGTTGAAATCACCCTCTGAGTGAAAAGTTTCCCTTGTGTCTACCTGAACATTTTGCCTTTCACCCTTAACCTAGGTTGTAGTCTCACCTATATATCTCCGTTAGTCTCATGAGACCATGGATTTGTGCCTTGGAAGGTTTCCAGGGCACAGGCCTGGACAAAGTTGTATGGAAGACCAGCAGTTGCCCATGCTGCAAGTCTCCCCTCTCCACGCCACCAATGTTGTCCAAGGGAAGGGCATTAGGACCCATACAGCTTGGCACCAATGTCATTGCAGAGCAATGTGTGGTTAAGTGCCTTGCTCAAGGACACACTGCCTCAGCCAAGTCTCAAACTAGCGACCTTCAAATCACTAGACAAATGCCTTAACCACATGGTCACGCACCAACACAGTCTCACCTAACCTCAGAGTAAATGCAAACAGGCTTTTTCCACTCTTTATATATCTCATAATTTTGTTAACCTCTATTAACCTTCCCTTATTCTCTTCTGCTCCAGGGAATAAAGTCCTAAATGATTCAAGTTTTCCGTATAACTTTTCTTCGAGGACCAGCAACATCTTTGTAAATTTTCTCTGTACATTTTGAATCTTATTGATATTATTGCTGTAGGTAGATGACCAGAACTGCACAAAATACTCCATATTGGGCCCCACTAACATTTGATACAACTTCAACATAACATCCCAAGTCAATACTTTGATCTATGAAGGCCAATATGCTAAAAGCGCTCTTTATGACCCTATCTTTTTGTGATTCCACCTTCAAGGAATTATGAGTTTGTATTCCCAGATCCCTCCTTAGTTCCTTGCTGTTCATTGTGTAAGTTCTACCCTGGTTTGTCCTTCCAAAGTGCAACATCTCACACTCGTCTGCATTAAATTTCATTTTTCAGGCTGGTCCAGATCCCACTGCAGGCTTTGATAGTTTTCCTCACTGTCCACTACACCCCCAGTCTTGGTGATATTCCACAAATTTGCTGATCCAGTTGACTACATTATCATCCAGTTTGTTAATGTCAATGATAAACCTCAAAATGTAATGTGTGGGAAATTTCTAGACCATGAAAGGCACAATATAAATGTAAATTCTTTTTCTTCTTCGTCACCACATCACCAGATTCCAGTGTTTCTTAAACTACAAATGTCAAGTTATCTCAGCCAGCAGTTCATTGTTTTCTTTCTTCCAGTATCATCAATGACATTTAAACGACAAAGTTATAATTGTTGTCTTTCATTCCATGATCATCAAAACTAAATTATCCTCTATCCCCGTGCCTCACATTTTGAAACCCTCACTTTCAGACCATTGTACACTTGACATTAGCTGTTAGTCTTATTATTTTCTCCAAAATTATTTCTTATTCCTCACTGTCACTAGACATTTGGTATCCTACTATTCATACTGTATTTTTCATGAGCTAGCATAAGGAAAACTATAAAACATTTGGTTAACGTCTCCACTATTTTCTTAATTTCTCCAATTTTTTTAACCAACTTTTTCATATATAAAGCTATTGCAATCACTTTCTATTTATTTTGCTGCTATCTTGCTATTTATCTTCGGGGCGGATCGGTTGTGGTTAGCACAATGCTTTACAGTACAAACAACAGGGGTTCAATTCCCACTGCTGCCTGTAAGGAGTTTCTATGTTCCCCCGTGACTGCGTGGGTTTATTCCTGGTACTCAGATTTCCTCCCTCAGTCCAAAGATGTACTGGTTGGTAGATTAATTGCTCATTGTAAATTGTCCCATGATTAGGCTAGGGTAAAACTGGGGGCTGCTGGGGGCATGGCTCAAAAGGCCAGAAGGACCTATTACTGTATCTCAACAAATAAATATACTGTCTAATATTCTACCTATCAAATTCTGCTGAATTCTAAGATCCTCCCAATCTGCAGGTTTTCTACTCTTTTTGGTAATATTCTGACACTCTGAGCATTTACTAGCTCTTAATTCTCTTGTCAACCAGAGATGAAATACTTTCTGGAGTTTTTACTCAACAGAATGCATATTCATTGCAAATTATGATCTGTGTATCTAAATGTTGGCCAGAGTTAACTTGCTCTTTGTACATGAGTCATTTTCTTCATTTAAGACACTGGATTTGGACTGATTAAATAACTGAAACTCAGTATAAAATTTGCATCATGTTATCATGCTTTTCGATAGGTCCCTTAATAATATGGTTTTAATTAGCCTGTATCATATGCAATGCTAAGAAAAATACAACATATCATGAGATATGCCAGTGATGTTAAGCCTGATTCTGATACAGATTGATAAAGCTATCTAAAAACCTACCTTCAATAGAATCTTGGATAAATAAACATGGAAACAGGCTCTTCTGATTTTCATTGAGTTTGTGTTAACCATGAAATGCCCATTTTTATACTAACCCTCCCAGATCCATATTATTCTCCCCAAATTTCCCTCACCTCCACCCCTCACCACTCCATATTCTGCCACTCACTTCCATATGGGGCAATTTGCAACAGCTAATTAACTTGTCAATATTTTGGGATGTCAGAGGAAACTGGAATACTCAAAAGAATGCATCAGTTACAGAGAGTGTGCAAATTCCACACAGATAGCACCTGAGGTCAAGATTGAACTTCTGCTCTTGGGGCTGAGACAAAAATGCCAGAGCTGAGTCATTGTAGTGCATTGCACAGTAATGTGGTATTCCTCAATATTACTGCAAATTTGATTTCCTAACCAAATGCTAAGATTTGTCCCTGATGATTATTGTATTAGCTTTGGATCCCTAAACAGTTCATAAAATTAGATGGGAATATTAAGACCTAACCAAACAGTCTCTTTTTTTGCCTCTCAGTATTTCTTATGCTGCACTCAAATTATATTTTCTGGGCTCAGACTGTATTTCTCCCATATTTTATCAAGACATGCTAACCTTATTTACTTTTGATAGATAGGGAACAAAATATAGGTGGTACAAAATTCGGTAAAATTCCATCCAGACAATGGCCTATCCTGTATTAGGTACGAGATACAATATCATTGCCAGCAGGTGGTGTAGTGGCATCAGCACCAGATTTCGCGGCGGATGGTCACGGGTTTGAATCTGGCCAGCTCCTTGCACACTTTCCATCCGCACTGGGTTGAGCATCGAGCTAGCAACTCGGTCTAATAAAAACAGATATGCTAAGGAAATGGCAAAAAATGTTGCTCGACATGCCACAAGGCAAGAAGAGGAACAGCATTATTCACGTAGTCTCTTTTGCAAAAGGGGCTGCAGTATGTTACTCTTCAGAGACCGAAGAGAAAAGATGGCCAACTTCTCAACGGAGTCCATGTGTTGAGACGTTCTTTCCTTGCAATATGTTCCAATGTGTATTATTCTAACCAATGTATAATGACGTACAGTTTTGCAGAAGGAGACAGTATTATTCAATTTTCAACATCACACTTGTTGTCACAGACGAATCTCATGGTGGACAGGAGCAGTCATCAACCTCTCGCAATTAAGATGTGCAATTTAAACTGAAATACCATTATGACACTCAGTTTGAATAGCAATGAAAGAAAGTTCTGCTTCGCTGCATTCACTGGGGACTGCCATAGCTTCCATTTATATTGAACATTTTCAAGGAAAACATTGTAATACAACAACGCTGAAATGACATTGCAGGGAATACTTCTGACTGCATATATTGGCTCATTCCAGTTGGATGTAACCAAGGGCCTTAATTTCTTTCTACTTACCACAGCAAGGAACATAAATCACATAACATTAATTTTATTTTACTAAGGGAAAGACTGTTCTATTTGATGCTGCTGTGATGTTAACCTAACATCACTGCGAAATTATGGTTAGCTTGCAGTTACATTCCTACTCCCAGCCTGTGCTATCTTGGCAGGAATTGATGGTCATATCTCACATAGTCCTGCAATGGGGAAAATGGAAACCATGAGAAAGAGATTGCATTGCGTCCAAACATAAACTCACGATTGGCAATAATGCTCATGGGTACTTGAACCAGTTTTATTGTCTTTGACCTGGTGATGTTGCAGCCTGCAGGACTTGGAATTGAATAACTTTAGATAACTTGCTCTTGTTTTTTTTCTCTCTCTTTGTTTGTCTCAGAACAGTTATTTCTGCCTATTGTCGCTTTGGCTCAATTTTTTTAATTCCCTTTTTCTTAGTCTTGCATGATGGCATGTGCTTAAGCCTTATTAGCAACTCATCACACAGACAATAAAGTAATTTGATTTTAACAGCCACATGGGGTGATTTGGGAAATTCCCTTTGTTCCACCTTCTCTGCTCCTTACAGTTAACTATTTTCACTCTTCCAATTCTAATGAAAGTCTCAGACATGAAACATTAACTCTATTTCTCTTTCCACAGATGCAGCTGAGTGTTTTCTGCTTTTGGTCAGACTTGTAGGATCTGGAGTTCTATTGATGTTCATTTATTGTCTTTTCACTCACTTAATAAGCAGGCATAATGTGGGGTGGACAGTGGAGGTAAGGAAAAGTGAAAAGCTAACTTAAGACATCAAAAAAAGCAGGTATTTGTGAAGCACTGAGAATCATGGGATACTGAACAAGGGGCCACTCAGATCTTCATGACAAAGTCCTACCCCATTAATCCCATTCCCTGCTCTTTCCCCACAACCCTGAAAATGTCAACAAAAATTTACTTGATTTCTTTTCCAGCATTACACTGAATCCACTTCCATCACCTTTTTAGTCAATGCATTCCAAATCATAGCAACCTGCTGCATAAAAATCATTTTCTTCAACTCATTGTGTCCCTAGTCAATTACCTTGGATCTATATTCTCTAGCTTTTAATTTGTGTCAACTGGAACATTTTATCTTTATTTTCTCTATCAAAATCCTTTAGTTTTGAACACCTTAAGTTATCTCTTGGCCTTCTCTGCTCCAAGAAATACAATTCTGTGTAATGATATCCCTCATTTTTTGTACAGTTATGATCAAAATTACCCCATTCCCTTCCTCCACAACATATAGCAACCTCCTTAACATCTTAGCGTTCATGCCAAACCAAGATTCCTGAAATTGGTTAGAATGCAGTCTAACCAATGATTTATACAGATTAGCCATAACTTTGTTTTACAAGGTTCAAGGGTCTCAATTTTGTACATATTTATTTTAAATAGTTTATCAATTTTAATATTCTTTCTAAATTTTGAGTGTCTGCCATCGTTCAGCTCCATGGAACTGTTGTCCATCTTCAGTGATGAAGATCTTTTTGCTTGTACTACATTTTGATGATACTCCCTCTACACTGCAGTGAAGTGTTACAGCAGTTAGTTCTGCTGCCTTACAGTTCCAGGGACCTAGCTTTGACCCTGACCTTGGATGCTGTCTGTGCAGAGTTTGCATGTGCTCCCTGTAACTTTGTGGGCTTCCACTAGGGGCACCAGTTTCCTCTCATGTCCCAAAGAAATGCTGGTAGTTTAATTGGCCACAAAATTATCCCTTAATACGCATAACTGATTATATTTTTTTTAAAAATCTAAGTAGGTGATGGGCAGGTGAAAAATTGAACTGCAGAATTACAGGGAACTGGGACTGATGGGATTGTTCTGGGTGCTGGCGTGGACTTAGTGGGCTGAATAGCTGCTTTCAGTGCCATAATGAACACCAGCATGGATCATATCAAGTCTGGATTACCACAATTCATTGACTGAAACATTGAACATTTTCAATAATTGATTGTCCAAAATTCCTGTATCACCAAAGCTGTTCAATCTAAATTTTCAGTGGGATGGGAGCTATAAAGTCTGATGTGGCTGAGGTAACTGACTACCAAAGCCATTCAGGAGAACAGGTAGCCACCTAAGCTAGGAGAACAGCACTGTGTTGTGCCCAGCCACACCAATGAGCTGGTAGATTCTGTGGCTGGGCCATTATGGAAGAAGAGATGGAGTCCAAGGGAAAGAATCCATTTATCTCAGTTAGTGGAACAGTTGCCCCAGTATGCTGCATTAACAGGGTGCTAGTGCATCTCTGCTGGTTAGTGGATAATTCATAGCTTTCAATTGAAGAACGCAATCTTAAAAACGTAAGGAAATGGAAAGGGGAATAGACCATCAGCCATTCAAGGCTGACCTGCCATTCAACATGATTGGGCCTGATTGGAACCTGGTCTTCTTTTCTGTACCAAGTCTTCATAGCCATTAACTCCCTGATCAGATATAATTACTCTGAATTCCTTGTTAAACACCCTTGACGATCTAGCCTCTTTAACCCTCTGGGCCAGAAAATTCTACTGGTTTGGCAACTCCATAGTTAATCAAAACCTGCCCAGCACTTCATTATCTCCTGCAAGCAAAATACATTTCACTGAAGAGTACGGAAAGAGCCATAAGCTCATTGAGGTAATGGGTTGTCATCAAATGGATTATGTTCGGAGGATCTGCACACCAAGGAAATGGAAACCAAATCAGCTAATATCCTGTTTTTACTGCTGATGACTATTTCTCTGCATGTCTTCCACCTCCTGCGTGTCCATCCAGGGAAGGCAGGAGCAGCGTGGTCTATTTCTGCTGTTCAGGGTCTGTTGCAGTTATCTGCACAAATGGATGAGCCTGCCATCAATCTGGAACAGCACATCACTCACTTGTCCAGCACAGGCAGACATGGTGCCTTTACCAATACCACGTTAATTGCCTGGTGTTTGGAAAAGACCCAGTCAAAAGTAAATGATAGTCACAGATTTGTAGCAGAAGCAGAGCCACTGGAGTCAGTGGGGCTCTCTCAGAGATGATGTAAGTGCTCTAGTTAATGTAAAAATCTGCAGAAGGCTAGAAAGTTGACCAGAGCTCAGCATGGCTTTTCCTCAGTGTGTGGCTTTCACTTTGTGGGACTGCTCCCGCATAATAGCTGCATCTCCAGTCTAGAAGGTCTTTATTACAGCCTTTCATAATGTAGTCCATCATATCTGTGATCTTACGATGGTCCAACTTAAACGTGCTGCTGGCATTAAATGCGGTACCATGTGTAAATGACATTTTTTTCAAACTGCTAGCATTTATCTTTTAAAAAAAATTAAAACATGATGTTTTTGCCCTAGAATTGACATTTTTCCCGCAAAAAAACCCACTTTGGAGATCAAGGCCTTTCTTGGAACCATTTCCCTTCAGTTGCTGAGCAGTAGACTAGTTGTCACTTGTAGATTAATGCATTGAAATTGGGTTGTACTGCACCAATTGTTCTAGTGTCAATGGGAAGTCAAATTTAATTCAGATGGCTGACTTTCGGCCAGTAGAGCATACAGTTAATCGTATTCTGAACCCTCATGAGTCTGACATACTATTGATGAACTCTGGACAAATGCAACAGGATTCAACAACTGCAATATGCACTTGGACCCCACTTCCCCAAGGTTTTCATTAGTATCTTCATTGTTCCCACTGTCTGCAGGCCACTCAGGAAGATGGCAAAATCCACTCTACCTGGAAAACATAATTCCAGGTGACTTGAAGCAAACACGGGGAAGACTGCCTTTACCTGACTTCTTAGTAGTGAATGACAACTTGGGCTGGTCAATTCGCTACAGACTGGCTGCTTAATCATAAGCCCACTGAAGTTCTAGAGACAGAATTATTTCCTTTGCTCAAATGATATGGAGCAGTGGACACTCTGTCACACCGTGATTGAGGCAAAGACAATAGTATGTTATATTAAACTTAATACATAAATTTCTTTTAATGGGTATGAAGCAGAGCTATAAGGTAGGATTTGCCACAGGAAGGAGATAGCACTGATGCTACGGGCCAAATGGCCTCTTTTTGTGAATTTCCATGGTTCTGTGGCAAATCTTCAGTTTCAAATAAAACTTAATTTTCACTTCACAGGGACAGCCTCCGTGCCAGTACCGTATGTTTGCGAGTTTCTCTATTTAGCTGCCATGGAAAAGCAAGAATCGATTGATCTTCCCCCACAGAAGTCATGACAGCACATCAGAAAATGAATTTGTACTTTGTACAACATATCAAATTGTGTATTTTTTTTTCAGTGTATGACCATCTATTTAGGTTGCTAAACTGTGAAAATCAGATGAATTTCAGCGCAACTTTCAGAGAAATATTTTCGGGATAAGGATGGAAATGACAAGGCTGCATTTTTAGTTTGTAGCTTCCCCAAGATGTGGGCAATTTGCAACCATTCATTCGAATTAAGTTGTTTCTGAGGCCACTTTATAACATATCATTAGCCATCCATTTACAGTGGAAAGGGAATCACAAATAGTCAGACTGAGTCTGGATGAAAGGCTTCCTTCCTGCAGAAACATGATGAACCGAGTGATTTCTCCCACCTATCATGTTGCTGTCATGGTTACTTCGCCTGCTTTATAACATTTTAAAATGCGCTCCATTTGCTGAAAATCTAAATTGAAATGTCCTTGCAATTACATTTCTGATAAAACCTATTACCAACCTATTTTTGATCTTGGGTTGTGAATTTAACGGAGAAGATACAAGTGTGTTTATTTTTGGGATCTAGTGCTTGGTTTTAAACTGATAAAACTGCAGTATATTTTGGGAGGTGGGGAGGGGGGTGGTAGAAATGGAAACACCAGTCAGCAGATTGTGGGTCTCCATTCCCTGCCTTCCAGCGCTACTTAAAAATGCCTGCAGGGGAAGACATTATTGTCAAGGAAACTGGGTGATATTTTGTTGCTTTATCAGTAATTCCCAACAAGATCACAAGACTAACAGAACCTGATGCTGCAGTGATGGGAAAGAAATCATGTGAGCTCCTGAATATGAGAACAGGCTTACTGAATTGAGTGTTGCCCGAAAGTAGAACTGTTCACAACCCCTCCTTCGTAAATAAGACCATAAGACACAGGAGCAGAATTAGCCCCCTTGGTTCATCGAGTCTACTCCCCCATTCCATCACGGCTGATTCATTATCCCTCTCAACCTCATTCTCCTGTCTTCTCCACATAACATTCGATGCCCTTACTAATCAAGAATCTATCAAACTCTGCTTTAAATATACCCAATGACCTTGCCTCCGTAGCCATCTATGTTAATGAATTCCAGATTCAACTCCCTTTGACTAAAGAAATTCCTCTTCATATGTTTTGAAGGGATGTTCTTGTATTCTGAGGATGTGCCCTCTGGTCTTGGACTCCCCCACTATAAGAATCCTCTTCTTTTCATCCACACTATCTAGACCTTTCAATATTCAATAGGTTTCAATGAGACCTGCCTCATTCTTCTAAATTCTTCTAAATTCCAGCAAGAACAGGCTCAGAACAATCAAACGCTCCTCATATATCAAACACTCCTTTCTTTCCTGGGATAGTTCTCAGGAACCTTCTCTGGGCTCTCTCCCAATGCCAGCACATCCTTTCTTAGATAAGGGGCCCACATTTGCTCATAATACTTCAAAAATGGTCTGACCAAAGCCTTGTAAATCCTTAGCATTATATCCTTGCTGTTATATTCTAGTCCTTTCAAAATGAATTCTAACATTGTATTTACCTTCCTTACCACTGACTAGACCTGTAAGTTAAACTTTAGGGAATCTTGTATGAGGACTCCCAAGTCCCTTCTTGATTTTGGATTTTCTCCATTTTTAAAGGTCTGTGCCTTTATTCCTTCTACCAAAGTGCATAACCATGCACTCCCCTGCACTATATTCCATCTGCCACTTTGTGCATTCTCCTAATCCAGCTTCTACAGATTCCTTGCTTCCTCAACACTACCTGCCCCTTCACCAATCTTAATTTCATCTGCAAACATGGCCACAAAGCCACTGAGTCTGATTTTGGCTAATTTTATCATGTGCCTCTAAGTACACAGAAACCTCATCCTTAATAATAGACTCCAACATCTTCCCAACCACTGAAATTTGGCTAACTAGCCTATAATTTCCTGTCTTTTCCCTCCCTCCCTTCTTATAAGTGGAGTGTTATTTACAATTTTCCAGCCCTCAGGACCATTCCAGAATCTAGTGAATCATGAAAGATCACTACTAATGCCGCCACAATCTCCACACCTACCTACTTTTTTCAGAACCCCGGTCCAGTTGACTTATCGCCCTTCAGACCTTTTAGCTTCCCAAGCACCTTCGCCTTGGTAGTAACAGCTACACTCACTTCTGCTCCCTGACTCTCTGGAACTTCTGGTGTCTTCCACAGTGAAGGTGCGCTCAAAATATTGATTGGGTTCGTCCACCATTTTCTTGCCCCCCATGACTACCTCTCCAGCATCATTTTCCAGTGGTGCAATATCCACTCTTATCTCTTTTACTGTTAATACTGTATCTGAAGAAACTTTTGGTATCCCCTTTCAGCAGTATTTTTGGCTAGTTTATCAATAACCTTGGAGCCCTGTGTTTTCACTTAAACACACAGCTGTCCAAGTCATTCTTCATCACAGCCTGATTGGCAACACTATGCACTCATGCAATCTTTCTCACACAGATCAGTGGAAGTAGAAAATGAGGCTGAAGTTTAGGCTGGAGGAGGAAGGGAGAGACAGCTGTACTGTATGATCTGAAGTGTGGATATTATTGTGAAATTCTTGGTTTCATTTGCAGATCATCAGAAAATGAAGTAGAATCTGCCTGCTTGAAAGATATTTGGGCTTGAGCTGACGGAATGTGTAAGTATTGATGCCACGTAAATGCCAGATAATGCTCTCCTTCGACTAAAGATTTTAATGAGCTATCTATGATACATACGTATTACTATCAGAAGGTTTCCACAATCGATATCTTCAGCGTTCAGTTGCCCAGAAGCCCGATCAGGTCAGCTGTGTAAAGGATGTGGCTACAAGAGCAGTTTGCAACTTTGCACAGCATTCTCCAGTGAATGAGTCACCATCTGAAGCCCCAACACCATAAAAATGTCTTCCTCCATTCCCCTTGCCCCCCACCCCCGCAATCACATTACATTGAGAAAGTCTTGAGAGTGTGTTGACAAGATTCACCAGGATGCTCCCTTTCATCGTGGGGAAAGATTGGATAGGCTGGGCTTGTTTTCCCTGGAATAAGTAGCAGAGGGGTGACTTGATCCTGTATATAAAGTTGAGAGATATAGATGGGGGTATCGCAAGTGGTTATAGATTTAAGATGAGAGAAAGGGGTTTTAAAGGGATTCTCGAGGGATAACTTGTTTAAGCAGAGACTGAGAGACGTCTGGAAAGGGTTTCCAGAGGAGGTGATGGATTCCTGTGCAAGAGAAACACTTAGATACTGAAATGAGCAAGGCAGAGATGCGAACCTAATACAGACAAATGGGGACAAGTGTAGCTGAGCAAAATGATCGGTTATAGATGTAGAGGGGCTGATTGGCCCATGACTGTACAACTGTCTACAGGACTAAACCTCAGAAACTTCCTCTGATACCTTACCCCAACCAAAATCCTGCAAGACTCCTATTGAAGTTGACTCCAAAGCATATTGCCTCAAGAAGGCAGAATCCACCATTCAGAATACTCGCCATCTGGGATATGGCCTCTTCCCATTCCTACTATCGGGGAAACACTACTTTGTAATTTATGGCAATTTTGTATCTTTGTACCTGGGTTGTTGCCACTAAACAAGTTTCATGTCACTTCAGACAGTGATGTAAAACTTGATTGTGATAGTGCTGAGACAAGTCCCCTCTCTCTAACCCAATTTCATTCCAAGCTGCTCTGTGGTAGTACCGCTAGCCCCCAGGCATACCCACCTTTGATTCTCCGAGACTCACAATTACAACTGATGTTGCTAAATTCTACTTCTTCAAGAACTGCTGCCTCTCAGGGCTTTCTGCATTGAAAATCAGCCTCCTTGGTACTCTCACGGTCGTCAGTATTGAACATTGTGCATAGCATGTATCGTGAAGTCAAAGGCAAAGTGTCACTGAAAATGAATAGAAATGTCTTTAAATGGGGAATGAATCATTAAACTTGATCCCAAAACATTAGGCAAATTTTTCTGAATATCATGCATTAATAACTAAACTCTACTAAGTCACTATTGTGTTGTATATTACATACATAAAAACATCCACTTGGACTCATTCCTGGCTTTGTGCCCATGGTCTTGTAACGTTGACTCAGCTCTGCACTGAACTGAGGCTCTGGGCTGTGCCAGATGCAGTAATGCCTGGCTTTCTCTTTTACAAAATTTCAGTTCTGAATGCTATTTGCTTATTTTTATTGCTTGCATGAATTGTTTTTTTTCTCTACACATTGGGTGTTTGACATTTTTTAAAAATGGATTCTTTTGGGTTTCTTTGTTTTGTGGCCGCCTGTAAAGAGACAAGTCTCAAGGTTGTATAATGTATACATATTTTGAAAAATATATATTGAACTTTGAACTATCCAATAGTAAATCCACATGTGTGTCTGTGTATGGTGTTTGTGCATGTATGTACATATGTGCATATAACACTTGCATCTGATGTTTTAGATTTTCAGATTTTTACATGTCAATGTTGCACTGTGTGACGTATGCCATCTCATAGTGACGCATTTGTAACTTGATGGCTGAAATTTTACAGTCATGGCAACAGTGTGTAAGAGAGATGACATCATTGAATTCAAAAATGAGAGGTAGGTAGGCAAACTTCCTACACTAGATTTACAAAAATAAAATTCAAACTCGGCAGAATATAATAACAAGAGAAAGACAGGGAACTCAATGAAATCAAATAACCATCATATGTAATTTGTACCCGTGACAAAAGGCTCAGCAACGTTTTGTATTTATTGCTGCATTCTACCCAGAAAAACATTCCAGGCCTCCTCACAGGAGCATCCTTCAGCTAAAATAGATCAAGATCCTTAAAGAAGTGTTAAGCCAGTCAGCTAAAAAATTAGAATATCAAAAAACTGCAGATGCTGGAAATTTGAAGTAACCTTCCATAGATGATGCCTGACTTGCTGGGTAGTTCCATCATTTTCTGTTTTTAAAGGCAAATAAATATGTTTTGTGGGAGGTTAAAAGATTGACAGTGGGTATTTCAGTGTGAGTCTTGGAAGATGAAAGCACTTTGCCTTTGGAAATGTGAGGGGAATCTGAAAGGGTTGGAAATGCAGGAAACATCTATGGAAGTTCATAAACCCAGAACTGAGTATCTTAGACCTGAGATGTTGCTGGATCAGAAGTTGGTGTTGATCAGTGAGTGCAAAAGTAATGTTAAATAGGTCTCCATGACTTGCCCTGTACAAAGTAATGCTGACTTCCTAATTGGACCATTTGTTTTCCAAATAGTTAAGGCATCAAGCCCTGATAGACTGCTTGGTGAGGTTCTGAAAATCTATGCCAACCAACTGGCAGGTGTGTTTAAGGACATCTTCAGTCTCTCTGGTGCAGTCAGCCGTTCCCACCTGCTTCAAAAGGGTAACAAAAGAAAAGCCGGGTGAGCTGCCTAAATGACTATCACCCACTGGCACTCATTTCTACTGTGATGGAGTGCTTTGAGAGGTTGGTCATTGCTGGAATCAGTTGCTGCGGAAGCAAGGACCTGGACCCACTACAATTTGTTGTCACCACAATCAGTCTGCAGCAGATGCAACCTCTCTTGTTTTATCCCCCCCCCCCCGTTCAATTCCTTCCTACCTATGTTCATGACACTTCTCACGCTTTTAAACTTTTCGATGATTTTAAGTTCCCTGGCCCCCACCACTTTATTTTCACCATGGATGTCCAGTCCCTATATACTTCCATCCCCCATCAGGAAGGTCTCAAAGCTCTCCGCTTCTTTTTGGATTCCAGACCTAATCAGTTCCCCTCTACCACCATTCTGATCCGTCTAGCGGAATTAGTCCTTACTCTTAATAATTTCTCCTTTGGCTCCTCCCACTTCCTCCAAACTAAAGGTGTAGCTATGGGCACCCGTATGGGTCCTAGCTATGCCTGCCTTTTTGTTGGCTTTGTGGAACAATCTGGTATCTGTCAACACACATCAAAGTTGCTGCTGAATGCAGCAGGCCAGGCAGCATCTCTAGGAAGAGGTACAGTCGACATTTCAGGCCGAGACCCTTTGTCAGGACTAACTGAAGGAAGAGTTAGTAAGAGATTTGAAAGGGGGAGGGAGAGGGGGAGATCCAAAATGATAGGAGAAGACAGGAGGGGGAGGGATGGAGCCAAGAGCTGGACAGGTGATTGGCAAAGGGGATATGAGAGGATCATGGGACAGGAGGCCCATGGAGAAGTAAAGGGGGGAGGGGGGGAAACCCAGAGGATGGGCAAGGGGTATAGTCAGAGGGACAGAGGGAGAAAAAGGAGAGAGAGACAAAGAATGTGTGTATGTAAATAAATAACAGATGGGGTACGAGGGGGAGGTGGGGCATTAGCGGAAGTTAGAAAAGTCGATGTTCATGCCATCAGGTTGGAGGCTACCCAGACGGAATATAAGGTGTTGTTCCTCCAACCTGAGTGTGGCTTCACCTTTACGGTAGAGGAGGCCGTGGATAGACACGTCAGAATGGGAATGGGATGTGGAATTGAAATGTGTGGCCACTGGGAGATCCTGCTTTCTCTGGCGGACAGAGCGTAGGTGTTCAGCAAAGCGGTCTCAGGGTCCATCCAGACAGTCCTTACACTTCCTCCCTTACCACCATTCAGGGCCCCAGACAGTCCTTCCAGGTGAGGCGACACTTCACCTGTGAGTTGGCTGGGGTGATGTACTGCATCCGGTGCTCCCGATGTGGCCTTCTATATATTGGCGAGACCTGACGCAGACTGGGAGACCGCTTTGCTGAACACCTACGCTCTGTCCGCCAGAGAAAACAGGATCTCCCAGTGGCCACACATTTTAATTCCACATCCTATTCCCATTCTGTCATGTCTATCCACGGCCTCCTCTACTGTAAAGATGAAGTCACACTCAGGTTGGAGGAACAACATCTTATATCCCGTCTGGGTAGCCTCCAACCTGATGGCATGAACATTGACTTCTCTAACTTCCGCTAATGCCCCACCTCCCCCTCATACCCCATCCGTTATTTATTTTTATATACACATTCTTTCTCTCTCTCTCCTTTTTCTCCTTCTGTCCCTCTGACTATACTCCGTGCCCATCCTCTGGGTTTCCCCTGCCCCCCTTGTTTTTCTCCCTGGGCCTCCTGTCCCATGATCCTCTCATATCCCCTTCGCCAATCACCTGTCCAGCTCTTGGCTCCAGAACTCCCCCTCCTGTCTTCTCCTATCATTTTGGATCTCCCCCCCCCCCCCACTTTCAAATCTCTTACTAACTCTTCCTTCAGGTTAGTCCTGACGAAGAGTCCCTGCCTGAAACGTTGACTGTACCTCTTCCTAGAGATGCTGCCTGGCCTGCTGAGTTCACCAGCAACTTTGATGTGTGTCACTTGTTCTCCACTTGGTCTTTGGTCACCTGGACAATAACAATATCTTATCAGGCTGCTGTGTATTGATTACCGCTCGGTGTTTAATACAATCATAACCTCAGTTCTAATCAACAAGCTCCAAAAACCTGGCTGTCAATACCTCCTTCTGCAAATGGATCCTTGACTTCCTCACCAGGAGATCAGTGAGAGTGGGTCAGATATCCTGGTGAAAACCTCCTCTGACAATCAACACTAGTGCACCTCAAGGATGTGTGCTTAGCCCACTACTCTACTCTCTACAACCACAATTGCGTGGCTAGGCACAACTCAAATGCCATCTATAAATTTTCTAATGACACAACTATTGTTGGCAGAATTTCAGATGGTGATGAGACATATAGGAGCGATAGATCAGCTCATTGGGTGTTGTCGCAGCCACACATCTTGTACCCACATCAGTAATACCAAGGAATTAATGATGGACTTCGGGAAGGGGAAGTCAAGGAAACACACACCAGTCCTCATCGAGGGATCTGCAGTGGAAAGGGTGAGCAGTTTCAAGTTCCTGTGTGTCAACATCTCTCAAGATCTACCCTGGACTCAATAGATTGATGCAATTGCATAGAAGACAACATATTAGCTATATTTCATTAGGAGTTTGAGGAGAATTGGTATGTCACCCAGGACACTCGCAAGTGTCTACAGGCGTACTATAGAGAGCATTCTAACTAGTTGCGTCTCCTTCCGGTAAGGAAGGGACGCACAAAGGATCAGTAAAAGCTGCAGGCTCAGCCAGCTCCATCATGGGCACAAGCTTCCCTACCTTCAAAAGGTGATGCCTCAGAGAGACGGCATCCATCACTAAGGACCCCCACCACACAGGACTGGCCTTCTCAATGCTGCCATCAAGGAGGAGGTGGAGGTACAGGAGCCTGAAGACACACACTCAGTGTTTCAGGACCAGCTTCTTCCCTTCCGCCATCAGATTTCTGAATGGACAATGAACACTATCTCATTTTATTTGCTCTTTTTGTACTAATTTAATTTTGTATATATACTTATTGTTATTCATAGCTTTTATTATGTATTGCAATGTACTACTGCAAAATAATTAATTTCATGACACACACCATTGACAGTAAACCTGATTGATTCTAAATCTCATCCGTATGAATCCACTCCAGTAACTGCTTGAATAATGGAATAACATTAGGTATTTGCCAGTCCTCCAGGACTTCACCTGTTGCTGGAGAGGACACAAAGATATCAGTCAATGCCCTCTTCTTAATAACCTGGGGCATATCCCACAGGTGCTGGGGACTTGGCCACCTTAATATTCATTAAGAGACCCAACCCTACCACCTTTATCTTATAATGCCCTAGTAAATTAGCATACTCCAATTTGATCTCCCTCTCCTTCATGATAAATACTGATGCCGAGTATTCATTCAGGGCCTCTCTCAATTCTTTTTAACCTTGCTTGCCAAGGCTTTACTAATTCCCTTCTTGAGTTCTTTTTTGACTTCTTTATAATCAAGAGTTCTGTCTGATTTTAACTTCCTAAACTGTACATGATTTGCTTTTGTTTCACTAAATTTGCCATCTCTCTCTTAGCATCCAAAGTTTCCTTATCTTTCCATACCTGTCCTTAGTTCTTACTGCAACACGCCTAGCCTTACTCTGTATAGTTGGTCTTTAAACACCTCCACATTTTAGATGAGGACTTGCCCAAAAATAGCTGTCACAATTAACTCTCCCTCATTCTTACCAAACGCTCTTGTCATTTGCCAAGGGCTCTGCTTACCCTCATCTCTAGCTATCTCAAAACTTAATGAGCTTAACTACTGTTGCCTAGTTATTCTCCCCCTGAAAAGTCAGGCTTATTGCCCATCACCAGGTCCAGTGTGGGCTTTCCTCTTGTAGGACTAGCTGCATATTGATTTAAGAAACCCTCCCAGATGCCCCCTCTTTCACAGCTACAGAATCTCCTGTTCTTCCCCTCCCCCAATCTATTACATCTCCCATCACTGTTGCTATGCCTGATTTTAACCTCCCCTACTGAGCCCCTGACCAGCTAAAGAGCCACTGAGCTGGTTGCTGCGTTGCTGCCCTGGTAAGTCAACCCTTCAGCAGTAGCCAAAGTGGTTTGCATGTTGCTGAGATTGGGATACAGAGTTAAGAAATAAAAGCAGAAAATATTAGAGATATTCAGCATGTTAGGTAGCAGGTAATAGCGAATACTTCGGGATTTAAGATTAGGAGTGGGGGGGGAGTTTCTGGATGGATCAACTGACAAATGGGGAAGATGGTGCAAGAGAAAATGTGGGTGGGTGAAGGAATAGTAAAGACAAAAGATCTCTGAGATGCAAATTTAAAAAAAAGAATTATTGTTTTTAATTGTTGAACTCAAGTTCTGAGTCTGAAATGCTTCAGTGTGTCAAGTCAAAAGATGAAGATTCTAGACATTGCTTCACATCAGGAAAAGCAGATAAAGCTGGTGATGTGGTGGGGGCATGGCTTTGTATTGAAGCCTTGCACACTTGTGCACTCAAACGATTTTCCTCCACTAGGTGGCAGAGGAATTTGGACTAGTGTCAGACCACAGGTCCTGGGTGTGTGGGGGTGAAGTGAAGATTGGCCTTGGACAAGAGGGTGAATCAATGTTCCATGGGGGGGGGTGACTGGGTGTCAGCCTCAAGGGTTGATTCAAAGCATCACTCGGGGTCACAAGTGGTGGCTAAAGGTGAGATCTTGCATTATTGGCTGAGAATCGGATGGAGGGCAGTTCAACAGAGACCAGCAGTGGAATGCAGAGTAGGGGAAGCTTTGGGTGCAAGTGAGTATCAGGTAAGGGACTGTTGAGTAGTTGGATTGAGTACTGAACTCCAATGCCTTGAGAATTAGCTGAATCGGAGGACTTCCGGTAGCGCTCATGAAGTGAAGTTATTATTGAAGTTCTGGTTGCGTCCTTTTCCCCGGTATCTTTTGTATGTTCTGTTTCCTCTCCGGGTTTGTGGGTCGCGCCTATTGTCAATCCTCCTTGTTGTGGGTTGACTTTAGGATTTATGGAGTCTATTATTAATTTTGTCTCCTGGAATACTAATGGTCTTAATCATCCTATTAAAAGAAAAAAAGTTTTTAAAGTGTTCCGGAGACTTAAAGCACAAATTTTATTTTTACAAGAGACCCATGTACGGAGGGGGGACAGACTACGTTTTTTCAAATTCTGGAAGGGACAACAATTTCATTCGAACTCCAATGCTAAGATTCGAGGCGTCTCTATTTTTATAGATTCCTCAGTTACTTTTATACAACAGGATATTATCTCTGATCCGAATGGTAGATTTTTATTGGTTAGTGGTTTACTATTTAATAAAAAAGTAGTTTTGGTTAATGTTTATGCTCCTAATATGGATTGTCCGGAATTTTATAAATCATTGTTTGATCAGTTTCCGAATTTGAACGAGTTTTCATTGATTTGGGGCGGAGATCTTAATACCTGTTTATCTCCAGCTTTGGACCGTTCGGCTCCTTTACGGACTTTACCTAATAAATCTGCAAATTTGATTAATTTTTTCCTTTCTGATTCTGGGTCGACGGACATTTGGCGTTTTCTGCATCCTCAGGAAAAAGATTTTTCCTTTTTTTCACATGTTCATCATTCCTATTCAAGAATTGATTATTTTTTTATTGATTCTCGTCTCATTCCTTCAGTGATTAAATGTGATTATGATTCTATAACCATTTCGGATCATGCCCCACTTAAGCTTTCTATTAAAATTATGGCCAATATACCAAACAATAGACAATGGCGTTTTAATTCGCTGTTGCTTCAGGACTCGGACTTTGTTAATTTTATGAATGAACAGATTGAGCTTTTTTTTACAATTAACCATACAGAAGATATTTCGGTTAACACTCTTTGGGACACTTTTAAAGCCTATATTCGGGGTCAGATTATTTCGTATTCCGTTGCTTTGAGGAAGAAACAGAAGCAGGAGGAGATGGCAATTGTGGACAAGATTAAAGAAATTGATAAGAAATATGTTATGGCTCCTTCTGAGGAGCTATACAAACAAAGAACTGAACTTCAAATGGAACACAGTTTACTACTCTCGTCTTCGATTGTAAACCAATTAAAGAAAACAAGAAGTGATTTTTATGTTCACAGTGATAAAATTGGCAAGCTGCTGGCTAATCAATTGAAATCTAATTATGTTAAATCTCAAATCAATCAGATTTATAACCAAAATGATCGATTGATATTGGATCATGTGGGGATTAATCAAACCTTTTGTGATTTTTATTCTTCTTTATATCAATCAGAGTCTCCTCGAGATTCTAAATATATGAATGATTTTTTAGATAAGTTAGACTTTCCTCAGATTTCACAGGATATGTCTTCTTTATTAGATACTTCCATTACAATGGATGAGATTAAGAATGTTATTTTTTCTATGAATCTGGGGAAAGCTCCTGGCCCTGGTGGGTTTACCGTTGAATTTTATAAATGTTTTGCTTCTTTATTGATTCCTTGGCTCTATAAGGTTTTTGAGGCTTCTTTGAAACTTGGTAAACTTCCGGAATCTTTTAATAGAGCATCAATTTCTTTAATACTAAAGAAGGATAAAGACCCTGCTCAATGTGCATCTTATAGACCAATATCTTTATTAAATGTTGATTCTAAAGTTTTTTCTAAGTTATTAGCAAATAGACTAGAAAAAGTACTTCCTTCTATTATTTCGGAAGACCAAACGGGTTTTATTAAAGGTCATTACTCTTTTTATAATATTCGTACATTGTTAAATATCGTTTATACTCCCTCACAAAATGTTCCTGAGTGTGTTATTTCTTTAGATGCCGAGAAAGCTTTTGATAGAGTAGAATGGCCTTATTTATTTAAGGTGCTTGAAATGTTTAATTTTAGCTTGAAATTTATATCCTGGATTAAACTGTTATATCACTCCCCTGTAGCCTCGGTTCGTACTAACTCTTTAAACTCACCTTTTTTTCCTCTCTTTCGTGGTACTCGACAAGGCTGTCCTCTTAGTCCCCTATTATTTGATATTGCATTAGAACCTCTTGCAATTGCTATTCGAGAATCTTCAAATATTACTGGGATAACTCGGGGATTAAAGTCCCATAAATTATCACTCTATGCTGATGATTTACTTTTATATATTTCTAATCCTGAGAGATCTATTCCTGTTGTTTTAGAGTTATTAGCACAATTTGGTCTTTTCTCAGGTTATAAATTAAATCTTAGTAAGAGTGAACTTTTTCCGATTAATAAACATCTTCCCTTATATTATAAATTTCCATTTAAATTGATTAATAATTACCTTTCATATCTTGGGATTAAAATTACTTGTAAACATAAAGATTTATTTAAGACTAACTTTTTACCATTAATAGACCATATTACTCAACTTTCATCTAAATGGTTTCCCTTATATTTAACTTTGATTGGTCGTATTAATGCAGTTAAGATGTTTTTTTTGCCAAAATTTTTATATGTGTTTCAGGCATTACCAATTTTCGTTCCTAAATCTTTTTTTGATAAAGTCGACTCTAAAATTTCTTCATTTATTTGGCAGAATAAGAATCCGAGACTGGGTAAAATACATTTACAGAAAGCTAAGAGAGATGGAGGTTTAGCATTATCTAACTTTAGATTTTATTATTGGGCTATTAATATTCGACATATGAAATTTTGGTTACTTGACCGGGATATACTATCTATTCCTAAATGGGTAGCATTGGAATTACAATCTGTTCAGGGTTATACACTTGGTTCTATTTTAGGTTCATCTCTTCCTTTTGATTCGAAACGCCTTAAGCAGGTCTCTAACCCGATCGTTAAATATGCTTTGCGTATTTGGTTTCAATTCAGAAAATTTTTTGATCTTAATCAATTCGGGTTAGCGATTCCTATTTTAGGTAACATATTTTTTCCTCCCTCTTTTACGGATCGCGCTTTTCAAACTTGGAAGACTAAGGGTATTTTACGGTTTTTGGATTTATTTTTAGATGGTTCCCTTATGTCTTTTGAACAATTATCTAATAAATATAACTTATCAAGAATACATTTTTTTAGATATTTACAAGTTAGAAATTTCCTAAGTACTATACTTTCTTCCTTTCCAATGCTTCCTCCTATATATATTTTAGATTCGATAATTAACCTTAATCCATGTCAGAAAGGTGCATCGGCTATGATTTATAATATTATTATGAAACTTAGGAAAGCTCCATTTGATAAGATTAGGGTAGATTGGGAACAGGAATTGGGGCTTACCATTTCTGTGGATGATTGGGGGCAGATTTTACAATTAGTTAATACTTCCTCTATTTGTGCTAAACATTCCCTAATTCAATTTAAAGTGGTGCATAGAGCACATATGTCCAAAGATAAGTTAGCGCGTTTTTACTCGCATATTAATCCTTTCTGTGATAGATGTTCGGGGCAGATAGCCTCTTTAACTCATATGTTTTGGTCTTGCCCTACTTTGGAAACTTTTTGGAGAGATATTTTCAATATTATTTCTAAGGTATTAAATATAGATATCTCTCCTCACCCTATTACTGCTATCTTTGGACTACCTAAAATTTCTAGTAATCTTTCCCCTTCAGCCCGTAGAATGATTGCATTTCTTACTTTAATGGCGAAAAGATGTATTTTACAACATTGGAAAGAGCTTAATGCTCCAACTACCTTTTTTTGGTTTTCTCAGACGATTTTATGTTTGAATCTGGAGAAAATTAGAAGTAACCTTTATGATTCTTCATTTAAATTTGAACAGATTTGGGGACCTTTTATTCGATATTTTCATTTAATGTAATATTTACCCTTCTTGTTTTTTTTCACTGTTTTAATGGAGGTCGGGATTGAGGACATGATTTTAAGTTTAACTCTGTTTGGTTTCAAGTTAGCCCATTGCTTTGCTTTGCTTTTAGTTAGTTGCACGGTGGGTTTTTTTTGGGGGTTTTTTTTTTCTCGTTTTCCATTGATATATATAAAATCTAGTATACTATTATGTTATCTTGGTTTCTTATGCTTAAATTACATTGTTTGTAGTATTTTCTTTTTGGTATTGTTATCTTTTGGAATTTTATTATACTTTAACATTGTATTAATGTTTATATGGCTTACCTTTTTTGTATACTTACTCAATAAAAAGATTTAAAAAGAGAATTAGCTGAATCATAATTTACATATGGTCGGGAATAGCTGCTTTTGTATGAGAACGCTACTGTTCAGAAGCACAATATAATTTTCCAGCAGTGGCGTCCACACGTTGACCACTCCACCAGACATAAAGAGGACTCAGAAGCAATATCTTCTTCCCCTTCCCTGCTTGGTCACCTTTATTGCCCGTACACACCGTGCTATGCAATAGCCTCCAGACTGAGGTGCTGAGCTCCTTTGAAACAATGGAAGAGGCTGAGGACAGTGTGGCTGGTGGGAGAGGAACAAAGAATTAAAGAAACATGCAACAGCAACAGTGGCGGTGGTTAGAGAGGGGTCCAGACTGTAAAATGTGAATATAGTTTCACAGAATCCAAAATTAGAATACCAGTGGATCAGAATCAAAATCAAGACAGTGTTCGGAGCCTCATTGGTGGAAGGTTTGAGCTAAAGGGGTAGCTGTTATGTTCCCTGAAGCTGCAATACAAGTTGCCAGGATAGTCTGTCTGAGAGGAGGGTACGCGTTTAGTGCCAGCTTCAGCCTTCAGGAAAGGCAAAGAGTGGCTATTAGCTGTGGAGAATAGTGGGGTGCAAAGTAAGGATAAGGTGAGCCACCACTTCCTAGTTCTGGGATAAAGCGGAAAGGATACAAGCAATGTTCCTATGCCAGGTGACTTCTTCACACAACATCAGCATCTGCAACTGTGACTCAGATTATCCAATACATCCCTTAAATTCTTTCTCTCGTGATCTTCACCTCCTACACTGTTTCAGCAAACAACTTGTTAGTCAGAACGTGGCACTAACAGCAAAACAATCCCAAAACAAAAAGCTTGCTCTGAAAATGGTTCCAGGCACCACCGTGGGAAACAATCAGCATTTTCCTGTCAATGTGCAGAATTTCTATTCATTTGTGTTCCAGAGCATCCGGCTGAAAGCCAGGCAGTTGATTGGTTGGAGGACCATTTTTCTACAATCCTACAATCCCACCCTTGCACCCTTTGCTATGTGTTGAGGTTAGCAGTTGTGAAGAAGCCTAAGTGTGCAATATCCAAAATAACTTGTAACCAGTGAGACACAAAAAAAAATTAAACTGCCTGATCCAAATGAAGCTCAGTACAAGGGAAAGGATCTTGGCCTTGAAATTCTGTCATATGTAGTATTTCAGTTTGGGATGTGAATGAATTGAAAACCTGGATGTATAATGCCTCTCAATTGTTCCTCAGTGCCAGACTACCAACAACCCCAAACTGGTCCGCACAGTGATGCAGCAGGTGCAGCTTGAGTCTAAACTTCCAAGCTGTCTGAGTTTTCGTGTTTCTACCTGTGACCACGTGGGTGCCCCTGTTTCATCTCTCATCTCTATTTGGTAGGTTAAATGGCCACTAAATTATTCATTGCATGGGCGGATGGCAGGAGACCTGGGGAGTTGATGAGCACGCGAAAGAGAATAGGTTTTGTTGGACACTGGTGCTTTAGCAATTCAAAGGTTCTGTGGATGTCAAGACAGAGGTGTAAAACTTGATTATGATCATTTTATTGAGCGTTGGAAAAGCCATGAAGAGGAAAGTGGCAAGGTGAGAGAGAAAGGGGAGGAAAAAAGAGCCAACTAAATAATAGTGTGGTCTTCTCATACCAGACTACAGATCACAGAAATTGCATTGTTCAGTTAACCAATAAAACAGCCAGATTTAAGTAATATGACACTGTCACTGAAACAAAGGGTTCCAGAAAAATAGAGGTAACTGCATGGTAATTACTAGGAAATTCACTGAACAATTAAGAAAGTGATTACATAAAAATATAAACAAGCTTAAGAGTGTAGAATAACAATATTACACCCCAATCCAACAGGAAAATGGTAGGGAAATGAGATTGTACTGGCATTAACTCAATGGACTGAATGGCCTCTATATGCCATATGAGAAATCTATCAGGATTCATATTTGGCAATCTTCATATACTTGGCAAGCTTACAAGCCTCTTGACCCATAGCTCATAGCATTATACATGGGTATTCAACCCT
Source organism: Mobula hypostoma (assembly GCF_963921235.1). NCBI lineage: Eukaryota > Metazoa > Chordata > Chondrichthyes > Myliobatiformes > Myliobatidae > Mobula > Mobula hypostoma. The sequence continues at coordinate 67,643,911 of NC_086107.1, read as the reverse complement.
GCCAGTTAAACCCAGATCACAATATTTGACGACTTCTTGTTTCATGCAGGACAAGATGGCACACAACAGAACCATGAAAATTAACGAGGAGGGAAGAGACACACCAGTACATTCATATGTATGAAGAGACAATTCTGGCTTCTCAAGTGTGTGGCTACTTGCAGGCTAAAGCAATTGAAGGTGAGGATATTTGTTCACCTATTCTTTCATCCCTGGTTCGTCTCATCTAGTGTGTAATTCTAATGTGCAAAGGGACAATGGTTTCTGCTTTCATCTATTTTCATATTGGAGATTCTCAAAAACCATAACTCACCCAGGCAGTGGAGGAAGAGATGAAATGAGGGTGAATACTTAGAGGATGTTGTCACTCTTTCACAGCAGTATCCACAGATCAGAAACTGGCATTAGATAGATGTGTTTTACAGTTTACCAGAGATCAATAAAGATACACTTCCACTTGCCGCCAGCTTCTCCTGCCGTTTATTAGCCCTGGCTGTCTCCTGGCCAAGCACAATGACTAGAAGAAGCCCTACTTGTCATTCCTTTTTTTTCAGGAGGATGTACAACCTTCACTAGCATTAAAAAGGCACCAACCAGACCACTTCTATGTGGCCGCTAAAATTTCAACAAAACTATGGAATTATAGCAACATTATAGTTGGGCTGAGAGATGGGAGTGGTGTGCAAGGGTGACTGGGTATAGTCTGGAGATCCTAAAAAGAAGCATAAAATGAGTCTAATGTGTCAGCAGACATGCCGAACTTGTCAACTATTATTTGGTGTAGCAACCCTTTTATGAATATGGTGTCCAACAGGTTTCCTTTTGGAAGGGAAGGCACATTTTAAAGGCACCCACTTATTCTCTTCATTTAACATAAATTACACAATTTCAGTAAAGCCATCCTCTTTTTCTCAAGTCATTTCAACATGGTAAGAGTGCTGGAATGGAAACTGAAAGTTAGGCAGCCTTACTCTAACAGGACCCTAATGGGTAGTGATGCCAAGTTCACCCAGAACAAAATGACAGGTACCAAAACATCTGGGAGGTGGTCTTGGACGAGAAGAAGTGTAATGATGCATGTAATAATAATTGCATTTTGTAATGATGAATGCCTACACAAGATGGAATTTATTTTTATGCTCTGACAAACAGCAATGACTTGTCAGTTTAAAGGGAATTTCTGAATAAGACAATCTTATAATTACTCTGGATACTGGAGGGAGTAAATGAGACATGGGAACGAGGACAAAAGATCCGAAGCAGGAGAAATTCTGCAGATGTTTCCTTGGATTTTACTCTCCTGAAATGAGTTTACACCAAAGACGAATAATACTAAAGAGAGTTCAGAAATGTATTTATTTAATACCTGAAGTTAAACTGTTAAGCAACACACATAAGAGTTGCTGGTGAACACAGCAGGCCAGGCAGCATCTCTAGGAAGAGGTACAGTCGACCCTTTGCCCGAAACGTCGACTGTACCTCTTCCTACAGATGCTGCCTGGCCTGCTGTGTTCACCAGCAACTTTTTTGTGTGCTGCTTGAAATTCCAGCATCTGCAGATTTCCTCGTGTTTGTGTTTTTAAATTAAACTGTTAAGTTGATTTGATATTCTCACATGTACTGAGATACAATGAAAACCTTTGTTTTCATGACATCCATACAGATTATTTCAGTACAAGGGAAACTCATAAGTGTTACAGTTACAGGGAAAGTGTAATGCAAGCAGACGCAAAGATGTAAAGTCATTAGCAGATAGATTGTGAAGATGTGTTTATTTTATTGTACTAGGGGTCTAGTCAATGGTCTTGTGACAGTGGGGTAGAAGCTGCTCTTGAATCTGGTGGTAGGCAGTTGCAAACTTCAATGTCTTCTGTCTGCTGGGAAGGGGAGAAGTGAGAATTTCCAGGGTGGGTGGTGTCTTTGACTATGTGCAACCGTTAGGGACACTGCCTCTGAAATTATGCAAGGCATTTCTCAATCTCTTGCTGAAGTTACAGCAGAAGGCGAATAGAAATCTTGGAGAAAGAGCACTGAGAACCGAAAATGACTATTTACACTATGTCCAGGCTTCTGTCAGTCTATAGCTGAAGCTGGGGTATATTGATGGATTAACTTTCCTAGAAGCCAAAAATAACCTCTAGTGATCACTAACAATCTTTCTACTCTGCATGCATATCATACTGGTGCTTCTGTATTAGTATAATTGAATGATACACTGTCCCCCAAACCCTAATGTATCTGCTTATATTTTATAAAAAAGTTTTAGAATTATGCCAACGTTCCATGTTAAAACTACAATAACTGGGACTTTATGGTTTTCACAGGATGTTGAAGAGGACACTTAAAACCTTTCAATTAGTATTTTGACACAACACCCAAACGGTAACAAAGTGTAATCATGTCCAAAGTGCTTCTGCCAGATCTGTGATAAAGATATTCTACTAGCTCTGTTTTACTTTTCATTCTCTAGGGTTTCCTAATTTATTTTTTGCTCTCAAAAACTTATCTAACTTTGTTTTGAATCTCACTGTCAAATCTGCTTTTATCACCCTTCCAGACAGTTGACTGAAGCTCAAAGCAATATCGAGCAATAAAATGCTTTCCCCTTCTCATCTCCTGCAATTTGCTAAGCTCCTAAATCTGCTACCTCTGATTATCAGTCTCTCAGTTACTGGAAGTAATTTGTCCTTCTTTGGAAAATTATTTTGAGAACAATTAAACCTCCTTTTATGAACCTTTTCTACTCAAAGAGACAGCACCTGCTCCACTCATCTCGCAATGTAACTGGGATGGCTTATCTCTGGTATCATTCTAGTCTCCACTCTCCCTAAGACCTTGGCATCCTGCATGAATTGTATTGCATAGAACTGAACACAATACTCCAACTAAAGCATCAGTCAGTGGTTTGTAAATGTTTAGCGCAGTGGCCTTGCTTTAAGAGTTCATCATCTTAAAGCAAAGATTTAAAATGAATTTATCAGCCTTCACAATTTCCCCTGCCATCTTTAAAGTTTGAAAACATGCATCCCAAGTCCTTTGTGTTTCTATACCTCTACACACTACATAATTTAAATTAGATAGCCACCCTCCTTATCAAAAAGTAGCACCTCGGTCTCCTTTATATTAAATTTCACTTTCATATTATTTCACACTCTGTCCTTTAAATTAATGTCTGTTGCCATCATCACTGCAGAATACTCAGAGTATAAGATAAACTAGACAGAAATGTTGAGAGCATCTTTCGATGTTTTAAAGAGTTAGCAAACTGAGTGTTCTTAAGAAGAGAGAAAAAGCAGGAAACTATGCAGCAGTTATCTCAAATTCATTGAGAAGCAGTGCAGGATCTCTCGGGGTTAACTTGCAGGTTGAGTCAGTAGTAAGGAAGGCAAATCTAATCTTAGCATTCTTTTCAAAGGGCTAGAGTATAAAAACAAAGATGTAAGGCTGGGGCTTTAAAAAGCATTAGTCAGAACATATTTAGAGTATTGTGAGCAGTTTTGGCCCCTTATCTGAGAAAGGATGTGCTGGCATTGGAGGGAATTACGATTAAAATTTGAGGGGTATTTGATGGCTCAAGGTCAATACTCGCTGGAGTTTAGAAGAATGACTAAGGATCTCACTGAAACCCATTGCATATTGAAAGGCCTAGATAGATTAGATTAGATTAGATTAGATTATGAGGACATACAGTCCTCTTTTATTGTCATTTAGTAATGCATGCATTAAGAAATGATACAATGTTTCTCCAGAATGATATCACAGAAACACAAGACAAACCAAGACAGAAAAACTGACAGAAACCACATAATTATAACATATAGTTACAACAGTGCAAAGCAATACCATAATTTGATAAAGAACAGACCATGGGCACAGTAAAAAAAAAGTCTCAAAGTCTCTCGAAAGTCCCATCATCTCACGCAGACAGTAGAAGGAAGAGATACTCTCTTCCTGCCATGAGCTTCCAGTGCCGCAAACTTGCTGATGCAGCACCCTGGAAGCACCCAACCACAGCCGACTCTTGGGTCCATCCAAAAACTTCAAGCCTCCAACCAGCCCTCTGAATCCGAGCACCATCTCTGCTGAGCGCTTCGACCTTGGCCCCAGCAACAGGCAATAGGCAAAGCCGAGGATTTGGGGCCTTCCCCTCCGGAGATTCTCAATCGCACAGTAGCAGCAGCAGCAAAGCGGGCATTTCAGAAGTTTCTCCAGATGTTCCTCCGTGCTTCTCACTGCTGTCTCCATCAAATCAGGATTGTGCACGGCATCCTACTTCACAAATACAATATCATTTTGGAGCGGCCACATGCGCAACGTTGCGCCGCCATCTTCTCCCCCCTACACGTGTAGACGTAAGCAGAATGTTTCTTGTAGCAGTGAGTCTAGGGACCAGAGGACACAGCCTCAGAATAGAACTTCTTGTACTTCCACCCCTCCCCCACCTTCTTGCTCTGACTTCTCATCTTTTTTCCAGTCCTGATGAAGGTTCTCAGCCCAAATCATCGACTGTTTACTCTTTTCCATAGATGCTGCCTGGCCTGCTGAGTTCCCACAGTATTTTTTTTGTTGCTCTGAATAGAAATATGTTCTTTTAGGGGGGATGTGAGCAATAAGATTTTTACTGAACCACGGATGCCTGGAATGCACTGCCTGGTATGGTGGTAGAGGCAAATACATTAGACATTTTTAACAGACATTTGGATGGGCAAATGGATGTGAGGAAGATGGAGGGATATGGAGATGGTGTAGGTAGGAGGGATTAGTTTTTGAGTGTTTTTAATTTGCTTTTTAGTTGGATTGGCACAACATTGTGGGCCAAAAGGCCTGTCTGTGTTCCATGTTCCAGCAGATGAGGTATTTCTTCAGCCAGGGGGTGGTAAATGTATGGAATTCATTGCTATATACAGCTTTGGAGGTTGTGTCATTGGGTATGCTTAATGCAGATGTTGATAGATTCTTGACTAGTCAGGGCATCAAAGGTTGCTGGGAAAAGGCAGTAGAATGGGGTTAAGAGACACAATAAATTTGCCATGATGCAGTAGTGGAGAAGACTCAATGGGCCAAATGAATTAATTCTGCTCTCAAGTCTTGTCTTGTGAAGTGTTGGATGCTGTTATTAAAGACAAAGAATTAGCTTGATTTTGTGAAAGGAAATCATATTTGACCAACTTATTGGAGATCTTGGACAAATTAATATATGCTGTGTATAGAGGTACTGGGGGGATATACTTCTCTTAAATTTCCAGAAATTTGCATTGAGAAATAAATGCACATGGTAGAGGAAGTAACACATGAGCGTGGACTGAGGATTGACTGCCGAGTAAGAAACAGAGAAGGGTCTTTCTCTGGGTGTCAGGATGTAATAAGCAGAGTGCCACAGCAATCAGTCATGGCAATTCAAACTTTTTTAAACAATTTATATCAATGACACAGATAAAGGCACCATGGGTATATTTGCTAGATGTGCTGATGACACAAGGATGGGTAAGAAAGTAGATTGTACTCTGAGATACAGAGGGATCTGAGTGACTGGGTTTGATTTACCAGTCGAGTATGCAGGTACAGCAAGCAATTAGGAAAGCAAATAAAACTGTATTTTATTGGTAGGAGAATCAGCGATATTATACAGGTTGTTGATGAGAACACTGTGTAATGTATTGGTCTCCTTCCTTAAGGAAGGATGATATTGAATGAAGCAATTCAGAGAAGGTTTGTTAGATTGAAATGTCGTATGAGGAAAGATTGAGCATGCCAAGTGTCTCTCCACAGAAATCTAAACAAAAATGGGAGGCAGCTTGATTGTAATATAAGAACTCAATGTGTCTTGCCAGGATGGATGTGGAGAGGGATTTTCCTCTTGTGGAAGAATCTAGAACGAGATGTTTAGAAATGGGCCATCAATTCAAGATAAAGATAACCAATTGTTTTGCTGTTTGAGGATGGTGCATCTTTGTTGCTGTTTCCTCAAATTATGTCAGATGTAGAGACTTTGAAAATGACTTTGCAGATTCCGACAGACTCTTGATTAGTTAGTGGTGAAAGATCACTGGAGATATAGCAAAATGCGATGTTGGGGTAACAATCAGTTCAACCACAATCAAATAGAATTACAAAGCAAAGCTCAAGGGCCAAGTAACTACTCCTGTTGCTAATTCACATGTTTGTGTGTATGTACATTTCCAATTGCACATCATCTGAATTACAGAGTACTCATTGCTAACACTATGCTTTGAATATTATATTTGTATTATCCTCTTCTATTTGTATTGAAGACGATTCAGAATCAAAATCAAGTTTATCACTTCTGTGCAAAATCTGTTATCTTGTGGCAGCAGTACAGAGTAAAGACTTACAATTACTATCAATTACAATTGGTGTGTCATTGTTGGGTTGACACCCAGGAACTTAAAGCTGCTCACTCTTTCCACAGCTTACCCTTCAATAAGGAATGATGTGTGAGTCTACAATCAATTCCTTGGTCTTGCTGAAAATGAGTGCAAGGTTGTTGATGTGACAGCACTTAACCAGCTGATGTATCTCACTCCTGTGTACCCCCTTGTTGGTAAAATCTCATACAGTAACAAAAATGGTGCCATCTGTGAATTCATAAATGGCACGTGGCCACACAGTCATGTAAACAAAATAGAGAGATGGGCTAAGCATCCTTGAGGTATGCCTGAGTTGATTGTCAGGAGGAAATTGCCAGCTCCACACTTTCGTTAATAATCCTTTTACTTTTGTGTTTGAATAAAGACCTCCATATTGTCCCTTATGTTAGATGCCAATCTATCATCTTGTATTATATTGATTCCTTGTATTCCCTTTTATATCATTTTATATTTTTCATCTCCATTTTGGTTCCTTACTGTTTTATCAATTTAACATAAGTAATCTTTCTCCACTTCAATTACAAATCTTTCAGCTCTTTTCTTCCCTCCCCCCCCCCCCACACCTTCTTATTTTGGGGATGTGCTACTTTGTACTTGGCCAATTCATTTTTTTGAAGGGGTTTGATTGTTCAAATACCATTTTTAATTTAAATCCATTTGGCCAGATCCCTTTAAAACACTCTATTGTTAATGATTGCCCTGTTAAGTAATTACCCTTGTCCTTCATACCTTCCCAAGCTTGTTCACTTTTCTTCCAAGTGCTCTTCTCGTGAAGCACACTTCACTTCCCCTTGGTTACCCAGAATTACTGGGCTGAAAGTGCACTGATCACACAACTTCTTTCATAAACAATTGTGGGATTCCTCTATCTCTTTGTCCTTCGTACTCCTACTCCAACCTACACTGTAATAGTTCTTCCAACTTCCTTAATTTTGAGTCCAAATTGACACCCATCATCCTTGAGGCCTGACATGTCATTCTGTCAGAAACCTCAAAGCAGGGGGTCATGGTAGGGCTGACGGTTCCTTGGAAAGAACAGACTGAGGAGGCATTTGAATGTTACAAAGCCAAATACCAGGAGCTGAGAGAGCAGTGCCAGAGACAAGGGTGGAGGGCATGATGTGGGCCTATAGAGGTGGGGTGTAGAGGTTTTTCTGGATGCTCACTTTGTGGAAACTACCCTCTCCTTGGCATTACAGGGGCTGCAAAGAAAAGAGCCATCAGGACAGTCACAGAGGCTGCTGAGTGAGCCTTCAGATGGCTATGGATCAAGAGGTGTGACCGTAGACCAGTGGTGCTAGGACACAAGCCAGGGCCTGATCAACCCTGGCTAGGTCATCAACATATCCTAGGATGTACCTCAGAAACCTGCAGCTCTATCTTTTGCCCACTTTTATTTTGATTAATTGCATACGCACAATAGTGTAATTCATTCTCTACTGTATATTAGTTCTTAATAAAGAGTGACGACTGTCGCCCCATTGCTAAAAGTAAAACAAATCCCATTTCTTTCACTCTGCACAGAGAATAGGCATCATTGGTAGAATAGAGTCACTTATGGAGGAGTAAAAATTTCTTCTCTAAATACCTTTTAGTTCTCTCCACCTGAGAGAGGTGTGCAGATTGAAACGTTGAGTGTTTTTCTGTGGGGAAGTTCAGTATGCATTATGGGAAAAGGCAGGAAATTGGTGCTGAGATCAAAAATAGGTCAGCCATAATCTAATTGACTGATTAAGTGGAACTAAGAGGTTACGAGAAGTACTGTGCGACTACGTTATAACCATGGAGTCTGAGACAGGTACAGTGTGGAGACACACACTCTTGTCCACTGTATCATAAAAGATCCAACAACCAAACATTTTTACAATAAACCTACCCCCGACCAGTGCCCACATAGCTAGCAGCTCTCTCCAGATTTTGCCACTCATCTATGAAGTTGTACATAGAGCATTCTAACTGCCTGCATCACTGTCTGGAACAGAGTGGGGGTGTGCGGTTGGGGCTAACGCACAGGATTGAAATAAGCTGCAAAGAGTTGTAAACTTAGTCAGCTCCACAGTGGGCACTGTCCTCCATAGAATTCAGGACATTTTCAAGCAGCGATGCCTCCTATCATCCAGGTCATGCCTTGTTCTCATTGATATCTTCAAGAGTGAGGTACAGGAGCCTGAAGACACACACTCAATGATTCAAGAACAGCTTCTTCCCCTCTGCCATCTGATTTCTGAATGGACATTGAACCCTGAACACTACCTCACTACATTTTTATTTCTATTTTTGTACTACTTGTTTTATTTAATTTAATATATATACATACTGCAATTCAGTTTTTTCCGATTATTATGTATTGCAATGTACTGCTGCCACAAAGACAACAAATTTCATGACTTATGCTGGTGATATTAAACCTGATTCTGATTTACTGTGGCCAATTAATATACCATGTCTTGGGATATGGGAGGGAAGCGGAGTACCCAGAGGAAACCCATGTGTTCACAGCAAGAACGTGCAAACTCCACAGGACAGTCAGATGTCAGGGATGAACCCAGGTCACTGGACCCATGAGGCAGTGGCTCCACTAGCTGTGCCCCATTGAGTAAGGTTTTGAACTTGATCACATTCACCTGTGGTGGCTGGTTCTGAAGGGAGCTGCCACCTGCTAAATCCCCCTTCTTTAGCATGTGTCTGAAATGCAAATTATTCCCTAATTTCCCTTTAAGTGTGCAACTTGCTAGGTTCATTAGATGGCACAACCTTCAAATGTATTGCTGTGGATCTCGAGTCAACATCTAGGTCCAGGCCAGGTAAACATGGCAGATTTGCTTTTGCCTGGTGAGCTGCTCAGTGATCCCATATCAAAAGTTCAAAGTTAATTTTATTATCAATGTACATATGTCATCATATACATCCCTGAGATTCATTTTCTTGTGGGCATATTCGATAAATCTATAGAATAATTACCATAACAGAATCAACGAAAGACTGCCCAACCAGGGCATTCAACCAGAGTGCAAAAGATGACAAACTGTGCAAGTACAAAAATAAATAAATAAAAATCCAAAAACACGAGATGAAGAGTGCCTGAAAGTGAGTCCATTAGTTATGGGAACATTTCAGTGATGGGGCGAGTGAAGTTGTCCCCTTTGGTTCCAGAGCCTGATGGCTGAGGGGTAGTAACTGTTCCTGAACCTGGTGGTGTGAGTCCTGAGGCTCTTGTACCTTCCTGATGGAGTAGTGAGAAGAGAGCATGTCATGGGTGGTGGGGGTCCCTGATGGATGTTGCTTTCCTGTGACAGCATTTCATGTAGATGTGCTGAACGGATGGAAAGGCTTTACCCGTGATGGTCTGTGCCATATCCATTACTTTTGTAGCATTTTCCTTTCAAGTGCATTGGTGTTTCCACACCAAGCTGTCCATATACTCTCCACTGCACATCCATAGAAGTTTGTCAAAGTTTCAGATGTTAAACTGAATCTCCACAAGTTCCTAAGGAAGTAGAGGAATGCCATGCTTTCTTTGTAATTGCACTTGCAATCCATTGAATGAGATGAACTTTCCATGAATACACAGATCCCTGCTGTTTTGAAGTGTAAAACTGTCAAAGAACCCGAAGTCCTCACTTCTGTAGTATTCCTTCAGCTCATCATTGATCTATCACATAATTTAACTCCTATCATGCACTAAAAGATGTATAGTATATTTGAGGGCCCTATCTTCAATTTCCTGTTCTGTTTTTGATGCTCTGACCTCAATCTTTTTCCTTCCTAAGCCACTGTTTACTGAATCATAACATCATGTTCCTTTTCTTATTAAATTTATGAAAACCCTCTCAGAAATGTTCTTTACTTTGGTACAAAAACAGCAATGCATTTTTTGGCATGAGCATCAAAAGTTGCAGAAGTGTTTCTCCATTCCCAACTATTGAAAGCCTAATTAAAAGTGCATTCCTGCATTTGCCCTTTTTCCCCTGCAGTCACTTTCTCCAAAATATTCAGCACTTGAAATATTTTGAAAGATTCTGGAGGATCTTTGCATTGTCCATTTCTACCATTCTAGATGGTCAACCATTTACTGTCCTGAATGCTTTGGTAATTGTGTAATGACCACCTTCAGTGCTCCAGTAGATTATTAGCTACCTATCTGCATTTCAGTGAGTTCAGCTGCAGTTCAAGCTCAGAATCTCAGAGCTTTGGGTCAGGAAACTAGAGGCACCCTTTAAAAGGTAAACATCCAGGGCACACTAAGTGTACTAGAGTCTCACGTAAAGTAAAGTCATTGTTACCTGCTAGGTGCCACAGGATGGCAGTGGGGTGGAGGCTGCTTTATTTGTGGGTTACAATGGGGAAGACAAAGTACCTCAGATCATCCAGGATGGATTGGATGGGTAGATGAATCAGTACACAATAGAAATGAGACAGTTGAGGCCAGAAGCTGTGAAAGTAAAAGCAAGCAAACTGTTAAAGTTATAAAGGCCATTGGAAAGGTCACATGTATCATTGTGAGAAGAAAAGAGAAAAAGGGCTGAAAGAAGAAGAAGTTAGTTTCACGAGTCAAGAATAGACTGAAGTTAGTCTGCTTGTAGATTCTGGGAAGGAAAAGTGTTTGGGATTGGAGGCTATAGAGGAAAGGTCTTAAGAGGGCATGGACATGATAACAGTGAATGTCAGGTTTATCACCAGGTTGTGAATTTTATGTTCAACCTTTGTAAGAAAGATTGCTGGACATGTAATAATAGCATCAACCTTTGTGGCAGATTTACTATAAAAGTGGAGATCAGGCATTTGTAAATGATGCGCTACAATTTTGGAAGGAGGTAGGTTGAAGAGAGTTGATCAGGAATCTGAACTATTGAATGTCCTACCATTTGCTAGGACTGAAAAGATCTAAAGAGCTACACGATGCTGAGTTCAGGCCTGGAAGCTGTCTTGGGTCTTGGCACCAGAGAACTATGTGGTTGGTCCTTTGCCGTCATTAACTGATTCTATAAAAGCGCTCTTTTAAGAAGCTGACACAGGCAGAATGCAAAGAGGACCACTGTACATCAGGAGCAGTGGCATGTTTGGTGTTGGTATGAATTCAACAAAATAGAAAAATGAAAGGTAGATGAATAAGAGAAGGAAAAATGGCACTGTTGTGCTCTTGATACTTGAGAGGGGTCCTTATGAAGGGGTGGTTATTGAAAAAGAAGAGGGGTGTCATAGTGACATAGATGGAACGGTAACTTTGTTAAATGTGGAAGCGAACATTCTATGTATTTGTATGTAGCATCAGACTGGAAATGCCAGGAAGTGCAGATGACAATCTGTTGGGTGTGAATGTTGGTCGGGTAGTTGATGACAAGCAATCCCTGGAAGGAGAAGAAATGAAAGAAGTGCAGAAACTGGAACATATACACTCAAGGACCTGTCATTTATTGTGGAAGGGAATTTGCATTTGAGGTAAAAGGAACTGATTAGGAAATTGTCAGATGGAACGTGACGGAATTGGAGAAATAGAGAAATTGGAATGGAATCCTTATTGGAATTAGATGGTGAAAAGACATGGCAGTAATTGAATTTGTCATGAGTATGAATTGCTAAATCTCATCCCTGAAATGGATATGGATAAGTTAAGAAAGGGAAATCGGAAGTAGAGAGAAACACATGAAGGAGAGGGAAAAGGTGGGAATTGGCAGCGATGGTGATGAATCTTTTCAGTTCTGGACAAGAGCAGGAATGCAGTTACCAATGTTCCAGGAAGAGAGGTGAGGGACGGATCAAAAGGAAGAGTCATAAAATGTTCCATATCCTACAATCTGGGGAAGTTTTGTTTATGCAGACTTTCAAATCAATGCCTTTTACCCTTTATTTGGGGAGAGTGAGTGAAGCCAAAGAGTTAATATTCCATGTGAGAATAAGTTCAAAGTGTCAGAGAAGATGGTGGTGAAGAAAGATGGCTGGGCCTCATTAAAGTGGAATGTCCTTGGACTGCCCTGATTTAGGATAGAGGAGAAAGACTAAATGTCCATAGTGAACATATGATCTATGTGACCTGTAAACTGTTAATATGATGGAGAACTTCAGATGTGTTCCAGATATGCATGGGAAGAGGTAACACAAGAGGACCAAAACAGTCATCATAGGACTAAATTTTTTTCCTAGGAAAGGAAATGGGCTGAAACAATAGGTCAACTAAACCTCATGTAACACCCTGGCAAAGATTTTACTGTTATAGGGTGTTTCATGTAATAGTTATTCTGCAGAAGTGTATGTTCTATCGGCAGTATTTGGATTACTGTTAAAGATAAGGGATGCTGAGGAGTATTGTCATCCAATCAGGAGGGTAGAACCAGGAGAAGGTTCCAGAGAATGCTGGGGGATAGGTTTTTGTGACAGACACTGAGGTGGGTCAAGGTCTTGGTGGGAGATAGAGAGAGAAGGAGCTTGAGAGATCTGGCCATAGGATTCAGTATGGCAGGAATGCATGATTCAATGGAGCCCAAAAGAGGAAATTCTACCAGGGGTTGGTGAATAGGAGTTGGTGCAGTGAGTGCATCAGACATAATGGCTTTTGGAAGATTTGAACTCCACCTGTGCAAATTTGACTTCAATTATAATGGGTCCATTTTGTTTTTTTTCTTTCTTTAAGTTAACATTCATAAATATACTTTCTTTACAATTGTAGGCAGTGAACAATCTGTTACTTGCAAACAAGTGATTGCATGGGGCAATAAAGCACACAGTATTCACACAAACCGGGATTTGGGTGGGTGAGACATCCCAACTTCCCGGGTTTGGTGGGACTCAAGTCATATCTACTCTAGACTTATGGAGGCTGAGAAAGGTGGTTTTCTCAACACTGAATCCGGTGGCTGTTAGCGAGCCGCATCTTTAGAGATACCTCGTAAAAAGGGGTTTCACTCATAATGGACCTTGGGGAGAAAGCAGAAACAGGTTATGCATAATTGGGGGATTAAGAGGTAAGATCTGTGGAGAAAGATCACGGGAGATGAGGTCAATGACTATCTGGAAATGATGACCTGATGTTCGTAGTGGGGTCATGGCCCAGAGGGAGACGTAAGGTGATGCCAGAGAGTTGGCATTCAGCCCTTGCAAGATAGAGGTCGATTAATTAAACTGTTTCACTGCCTTTGCTGACAGATTTAATAACACTGAATACAGTAAATTCGGTACTACAAGATCAGAAAGCAATAGATTGAAGTGATCAAATGGAGTGGGAAACGATGGAACTGCTAACATGTTGGCAGTCTGAAATTTTTAAAACTATCTAGAGAAGTAAAGAAGCCAGTGGGAGGGTCCAGGTGAATAAGGGATTCTGAAGATATGGGTACAAGTCCACTGTCCTGAGTATTTTAAGAAGTGGGTATGGAAATGGAGGTGCTGTAGGAAGACCTTCAAATCCATGAGCTGGAGACACAAGAGGCTGAAGTTAAGATGTTTGCTAAGAATTAATAATCTGAGAGCATGTGTGGGAGTGATGAGGTTAGAGCAAAATAGATCTGACAGTGTTTGAGAACTTCCAGTGCAAGCGATCTTTGAAATTCCAATGCAAGAAGTTTTGTGAGAAAGGTGGATAATGGTGCTAAAGATGAGGTAGCGGGTTTATAAACAGAGGCAACCTATTGTGAGGAGAGGCTGTTGATTGGGGAAAATTGCAGTCAACAGGATGAGTTGCAACTTAAAAGGTGGATAAAATCAAGAAGGGTGAGTATAAGACTGAAATTGTTATATTTGAATGTGTGCAGTATATGGAGTAAAATAATTAACTTGTAGTATAGTTACAGATTGGCAGGTATGATGTAGGCATCACTGAATCATGGCTGAAAGATTATATCTGGGAGTTTAATGTCCATTGTATTGAAAGAACAGGCAGGAAGGCAGATGGGGCGGCTTTGCTCTGTTGGTTTAATAAAAACAAAATCAAATCATTAGGAAGAGGTGACATGGGGTTGGAAGGTCTTTAATCATGGTAAATAGCGCTAAGGAACTGCAAGGGTAAAAAGACTCGATGGGAGTTGTATGCAGACAAACAGTAATAAGGATGCCATCTACAAATTACAATGGGAGATTGAAAATGCATGCCGAACAGGTAATGTTACAATAGTGATGGGATATTTCAATACGCAGGTAGATTGGGAAAATTAGGTTGGTGCTGGATTCTGGGAGGAGAAATTTCTAAAGTGCCTATGAGATAGCTTTTTAGAGCAGCTTGTGGTTGAAATTAGAGAGCTTAAGGTAAAATCTATAATATGATCAAATTCACCCTGAAATTTGAGAAGGAGAAGCTAAAGTTGGATGTATCAGTACAACAGTGAAATAAAGGGAATCACAGAGGCATGAGAGAGGAATTGGCCAGAATTGATTGGAAAAGAACACTGGCAGGGATGATGGCAGAGCAGCAAAGGCTGGAATTTCTGGAAGTAATTCGGAAGGCACAGGATATGTACATCCCAAAAAGGAAGAAGTATTCTAAAGGAGAGATGGCACAACTGTGGCTAACAAGGGAAGTCAAAGCCACCATAAAAGCCGAAGCAAGGATATATAATAAAGAAAAAAACCGTGGCAAGTTAGAGGATTGGAAAGCGTTTAAAAGCCAACAGAAGGGAAATAAAAAAGAAATAAAGAAGGCAAAGATGGAATACAAAAGTAAGTTGGCCAATAATATTAAAGAGGATACCAAAAATTTCTTCAGATAATGTGTAAAAAAAGAGGCAAGATTAAATATTGGATCACTGGAAAATGCTGCTGGAGAGGTTGTAATGGGGGACAAGGAAAGGGCAGACTAACTAAATAGGTATTTTGCATCAGTCTTTAATGTGGAAGACACTATCAGTATGGTGGAAGTTTCATGTGTCAGGGAACATGAAATGTGTGAAGTTGCCATAACTAGAATGAGGGTTCTTGGGAAACTGAAAGGTCTGAAGGTAGATAAGTCACCTGGATCAGATGGTGTGCACCCCAGGGTTCTGAAAGAAGCGACTGAAGAGATTGTGGAGGCGTTAGTAATGAACTTTCAAGTATCACTAGATTCTGGAATGGTTCCATAAGACTGGAAAATTGCAAATATCACTCCACTCTTCAAGAAGGGACAGAGGCAAAAGAAAGGAAACTATAGGCCAGTTCGTCTGACCTCAGTGATGGTGAAGATGTCGGAGTCATATTAAGGATGGGACACATGATAAAATAGGCTGTAGTCAGCATGGTTTCCTCAAGAGAGAATCTTGCCTGACAAATATGTTGGAATTCTTGGGAGAAATAACAAGCAGGATAGACAAAGGAGAATCAGTTGACATTGTATACTTGGATTTTCAGAAGGCCTTTGACAAGATGCCACACATGAGGATGCTTAAGCTACGAGCCCATGGAATTACTGGAAAGATTCTAGCCTGGATAAAGCAGTGGCTGATTGCCGGGAGGTAAAGAGTGGGAATAAAGGGAACTTTTTCTGGTTGGCTGCTGATGACTAATGGTGTTTCACAGGGATCTGTGTTGGGACCAATTTTTTTTTAACATTATATGTCATTGATTTGGATGTTGGAATTGATGACTTTGTTGCAAAGTTTGCAGACATTATGAAGACAGGTGGAGGGGCAGATAGCTTTGAGGATGCAGAGAGGCTACAGAAAGATGTAGACAGTGGGAGAATGGGTAAAGAAATAGCAGATGGAATACAGTTGCGGGAAGTGTATGGTCATGCACTTTGGTAAAAGAAATGAAAGGGCTGACTATTTTCTAAATAGAGAGAAAATACAAAAAACTGAGGCACAAAGGAACTTGGGAGTCCTTTTGCAGGAATCCCTAAAAGGTTAGTTTGCAGGTTGAGTCTGTGGTGAGGAAGGCAAATGCAATGTTAGCACTCATTTTAAGAGGACTAAGAGGACCAGAATATAAAAGTAAGGATGGAATGTGACTTGATAAAGCACTGGTGTGGTCTCACTTGGAGTATTGAGAGCAGTTTTGGGCCCCTTTTCTGAGAAAGGATTTGGTGAAGCTGGAGAAGGTTCAAAGGTGGTTCACGAAAATGATTCCAGGATTGAAAGGCTCGTCATATGAAAAGCGTTTAATGGCTCTGGGCCTGTATTCACTTGAATTCAGAAGAATGAAGAATGACCTCATTAAAACCTACCAAATGATGAAAGGCCTGATAGAGTGGATGTGGAGAGGATGTTTTCTATGGTGGCAGAGTTTAAGACCAGCTGACACAGCCTCAGAATAGAGGGGCGTCCTTTTAAGAACAGAGATGAGGAGGAATTTCTTTAGCCAGAGAGTGGTGAATCTGTGGAATTCATTGCCACAGGTAGCTGTGGAGGCCAAGTCTTAATGTATATTTAAGGCAGAAGTTGGTAGATTCTTGATTGGTCAGGACATGAAGGGATAAAGAGAGAAGGCAGGAGATTGGATCAGCATGATGAAATGGTGGAGTAGACTCAATGGGCCAAATGGCCCAATGCTGATCTCCTGTATCTTATGGTCTTCTATATTCCCTGAATGAATGAGGAAAAAAAAAATTTTCTGGATGTGCAAAATGAGGAGAAGGGTGAAATAGAAATGTGAAGCAGGACACCATGTGATAAAGTGAGAGTTCAGGGTCATGTGTGTCTTGGCAGTCAACGTTGATGGAGAATTGTTTTTTCCCTAAGCACCAGGCCTTTAAAGATCCTGTTCCAAATCCCAAATTTTAATGTTCAGTCATTCCTCCTTGAACCTCTAAAAGGTTCTCCCTCGTCTTTGTTTTCTGCAACATTAGCCTCCCTTGTTCAGCGTATCATCCTCCTTCACTTCCAGTATCCCAATCACTCTGCCACTATGAAAAGCAGCATCCCCTCCCTTTTCCTTTCAATGTTGCAAAGTAATTCCCTCTACACTCCCTACACTGCAAAGGCTTTTCCTATTTCCTTTGTATTTCTCTGTAATGATGCCCAAGATGCATTAATTTTCCATTGCATTTCCCATCTGACCTTTCTGACCTTAGTTTACTCCCTCTTCCAATGATATTGAACAAATTCACATAATGGTTCGACTATTCCTGTTTGCATCGCCATCACGTTCTTCTTATTTCAATAGTATTCCCTTCTGGATTGTGCCTTCTTCTCTTTTGTCATTTAATTTATAGTATGTTCTGCAATTATTAACAACTAGACAGGGAGCCACCTACAGCTGATTAAATGCCACCAGTTTGTCATGAAATAAAATTAAATAAAAGAAAACTAAGAACTAGAAATAAAAACGATTACTTCATTAAATGATTAACCTATACTAGGAGTGCCATTATAGGAAATTTAAAACAATTGATTTAACATAAACTAATTATTAGATTATTAACACTGGGTTTGGGGAGTTCAGGGATAAGGAAACACAGACCTGAGGGTTAATATGCTAATTTGTACTCAAATAGAGCCCGAATAAGTATTCACAATTCTGTCAATTCTATATCCTTTATCATCTCCTGTTCTGAACAAACATACACAAGAGGGGAAAAGTCATCAGCTGGAGCTGTTAAAGTCTGAGAGGAGTATGGATAGATGTTTCAAAAGATGGTCGCCCTGCATGGAAAGAGGGATTGAACAAGTACTAGATAAACCAAACAGACAGAGTAGGCCTCTCCCAATTATACTTTCTAACAGATGATGTGTGGTGGTGGCCTCTGGTAGGGGTTGATCATGGATGTTGTGTTATGGATGTTGTGTTCTGACCGTTGAAGTCGATATTTTAGCAAGTATGCAAGCCAAGGCAGTACAATATGGAAAGCAAGCTGTTGCCCATGCAACAGGCTCCCCCCTCAACACAGCTGATGAATCCAAAGGAATGGCGGAGATCGATACAGTTTAGAACCAGCAGCGTCGCAGGAGTTGCCAGTCAGTGTTAAACTCGGTGTAGGACTACCTTAGAGACTCCTGCTCCAGATTTTTCCTTTGGGGTTACTCCCGAAGCTTTCCCTATGAGAGGGTATAGATGCAAGGCAGCAGAGGTTTGAAATCAGAGTTTTCCTTTTCCTGGATGAGCTGACAGCCATAGAAGATGAACCCTATCTGTCTGAATAATTGATGATGGGATACCAAGAAATATAGAGGAATAGAGGGACTTGAGGAGCATATCCAAAGATCTCTGAAGTTGGCAGAACAAGGAGAAAAGTTGTTTAATGGGAATGGTATACTGTACCTGGTTTTGTTGTATTAGCCAAAGCTTGGAATTCAAAAGAAGCTGGGAAACTATACAAAATTTGTATAAGATTTGACCACTGTCACAGTAATGAATGCAATTCTGGTCACATTACAGTCAGAGTATGATACCATTGGAGAAGTTATGAGGATTCTGCTACATGCAAAGTATGGCAATGTGGAAAGATTGGCGAGGCTATAGTTATTTTCTGTGGACAGAAGATAGTGAAGGAACAGCAAAGAAATGGAGCGTTTAGGAAAATCCCACTTCTGTTAGCAGTGAGATCGATAGTCAGAAGTATAGATCTAAAATTGGCAGAAGGATAAGAGGAAGAGGAATTGTTTCACCCAGACAGTGGGGCAGGTCTGAATGTCCCCTGTCTGCAGGGTGATGCAGGCAGCAATCATGATGTTATTTATGAATTTCTCAGTGAGCCCTTGAAATGCCACAGTATGTGTGTGTTTAATTAGATTGGGTATTTGTTTGTCAATTGCATGTACATGATGGGCCCAATGCACTTTTCTATGCTGGATGTTTCTGGGTTCCTGTTTCATTACAACTTGATATTTGCAATTCCATATATGCTACTTACCCATGAATATTTCCTCTCATGACATTTCTGTTGAAACTTCATTTTCCCAGCACAATTCAGTAGGTGATACAATTTTCATATCACTAATATATTACAAAGTGTATCGCTGGCATTAAGAATAAAATCCTACCTAAAATTATGGCTGAGGTTGCTTTTCCCCTGATTTCATTAGTAGCATCTGTTAACAACCTATTCTTGTCTGGCAGTTCACATTTCCACTTTCCTATTACAGACTTTTAATTGTATATGGAAATATTCTACAATACATAATTAAAATGATTCTGAAAAAATGGAAATAAATATGAATATTAAGAAGTAAATGTATTTATGTAACATTATATAATTGAGGCTATAAAAAGTAAATTAAAATAGTTTTTATTAATAAAGTAGTTGTATTTTGATGCAACAAAGTATGATGCATTAAAATATTGTGCGCATATCATTTACTGTATGGCAGAAGGTTTATTTTAATTTTGTCAGTATGAAAGTGGGTGAGGAATGAAAGATGAAGTTGAGATATTGTATTCACTTGAAACTGTTAACTACAGCCTGCTATTACGTTTTTGTGACTACTGCCTTGAAACCCCACCTGTAATCAGAATTCCCCACTCTTTGTGCTGACATCATATCATAACCTAACTTAACGTTACCTGTGATCTTGATTTTTGGGAACGTTCAGTGGGATCTCAAGAGATTCTGTTATCATGATCATCCTGAAGAAAGGAGGCGAGTCTGTTTGCAAGAATCTCCCGGCTGTCTGCCGTGGCTGAATTCAGACATCCTCTACCAAACCGCCGTTGCTGTATGACATCAGACCCAACAATCAAGATCGATAGCAAAACCCCAAGAAACATCCCTTTTCATATCTTGGAGCCTGCTCTCACTGACGGCAGCCATTTGATGATGAAATTTACCACCATCTCCAGCAATGTCAATGCAGCTTTTCAGAGAACTGAGGTGAAGGGTTTTTGAAGAGCATGATGTCAAAACTGGTTAGAAGCTTTTGATTTAGCAAGTAACCACGATTCCCACTCAGCTGTATATTTTAAAGATATAGGCAGCAGAGATCAAGGATACTAAATGCTGTCACTGCAAAATCCTCCAAATCCAGCAGCGGGGAAGAGAAATCAGAGACTTCCTTCAAGTCAACATTCCCAGCACTGGGACTCTGGTCATATCAGCTCGGTCCTGTGGGTGGATTACATTGCCTGATATCAGATTTACAAAACAAGCTACTCACATCTCTCACAAACAAGAGAAAATCTGCAGATGCTAGAAATCCAAGCCGCACCCACACCCACACCCACACCATGCTGGAGGACCCCAGCAGGCCACGCAGTACCTATAGAAAAGAATATAGTCGATGTTTTGGGCTGAGATGCTTCGGCAGGACTGGAGAAAAAAAAGATGAGGAGTCAGAGTTGGAAGGTGGGGGGAGGGGAGGAAGAAACACAAGGTGACAGGTGAAACCGAGAGGGGGGAGGAGTGAGGTAAAGAACTGGGAAGTTGGTTGGTGAAAGAGATACAGGGCTGGAGACAGGAGAGGACAGAAGGCTGAGGAAGAAAGATAAGGGAAGGAGCAGTAGAGGGAGGTATCGGGGGAATGGTGAAGGGGGTGAGGGGCATACCGGAAGTTTGAGAACTTGATGTTGATGCCATCAGGTTGGAAGCTACCCAAATGGAATGTAAGGTGTGGCTCCTTCAACCTGAGCGTGGACTCATCACGACAGTGGAGGACGCCATGGACTGACATGTCATAATGGGAATGGGAAGTGGAATTAAAATGGGTAGCCACTGGGAGATTCCGTCTTTTCTGACGGATGGAAGTGGTCTTCCAATCTACATCAGGTCTCGTCAATATCCAAAAGACCACACAGGGATATAGCAGATGACCCCAACAGTGTCGCCTCACCTGGAAGAACTGTTTAGGGCCCTGAATGGTAGTGAGGGAGGAGGTGTAGGGATAGGTGAGGACTTGTTTCACTTGCAAGGATAAGTCCCAGGAAGGAGATCAGTGGGGAGGGACGAATGGAGAGAGGAGTTGCATAGGGAGCGATCCCTGCAGAAAGCAGAAACTGGGGGAGTGTGCAGAGATGTGCTTGGTGGGATCCCATTGGAGATGGCGAAAGTTATGGAGAATTATGTGCTGGACGCAGAGACTGGTGGGATGTAGGCAAGGACAAGAGGAACACTATCCCTGGTGGGTTGGCGGGAGGGTGGGGTGAGGGCAGACGTGTACAAAATGGAAGAAGTGCAGTTGAGGGCAGTGTTGATGGTAGAGGAAGGGGAAGATCCTTTCTTTGAAGGAGGACATCTCCTTTGTTCTGGAATGAAAAGCCTCAACCTGAGAGTAGATGCGGCAGAGACGGAGGAATTGAGAGAAGGGGATGGCGTTTTTACAAGTAGCAGGGAAAGAGGTATCGTCCAGGTAGCAATAGAGTCAGTGGGTTTGTGATAGATATTTGGAGACAGCTTATCTACTAAGATGGAGACAGAGATTTCAAGAAAGGGAGGGAGTTGTCGGAAATGGAGCAGGTAAATTTGAGAGCAGGTTGGAAGTTTGAGGCAAAGTTGATCAAGATGACAAGCTCTGCATGGGTGCAGGAAGCAGCACCAGTACAATCGTTGATGCAGCATAGGAAAAGTTGGGGAGTGAGACCAATGTAGGCTTGAGACATAGCTGACAAAAAGGCAGGCAAAGCTTATCTCCTTACCTGTCCATCACTTCCCTCTGGTGCTACACTCCTTTTCTTTCTGCCATGGCCTTCTGTACTCACCTATCAGATTCCCCCTTCTCCAGCCCTGTACCTCCTTCACCAATCAACTTCCCATTTTTTTACTTCACCCCTCCCTCCCTCCTGGTTCCACCTATCACATAGAAACATAGAAAACCTACAGCACAATACAGGCCCTTCAGCCCACAGAGTTGTGCCGAGCATGTCCTTACCTTAGAAATTACTAGGCTTACACATAGCCCTCTATTTTTCTAAGTTCCATGTACCTATCCAAAAGTTTCTTAAAAGACCCTATCGTATCTGCCTCCACCAACGTTGCTGGCAGCCCATTTCATGCACTCACCACTCTCTCGGTAAAAAAACTTACCCCTGACATTTCCTCTGTACCTACTCCCCAGCACCTTAAACCTCTGTCCTCTTGTGGCAACCATTTCAGCCCTGGGGGAAAAACCTTTAGACTATCCATACCATCAATGCCTCTCATCATCTTATACACCTCTATCAGATCACTTCTCATCCTCCGTCACTCCAAAGAGAAAAGGCCTAGTTCACTCAACTTGTTTTCATAAAGCATGCTCCCCAATCCAGGCAACATCCTTGTAAATCTCCTCTGCACCCTTTCTATGACTTCCACATCCTTCCTGTAGTGAGGTGACCAGAACTGAGCACAGTACTCCAAGTGGGATCTGACCAGGGTCCTATATAGCTGCAACCTTACTTCTCAGCTCCTAAATTCAATTCCACGATTGATGAAGGCCAATACACTGTATGCCTTCTTAACCACAGAGTCAACCTGCGCAACTGCTTTGAGCATCCTATGGACTAGGACCCCAAGATCCCTTTGATCCTCCACATTGCCAAGAGTCTTACCATTGATACTACATTCTGCCATCATACTTGACCTACCAAAATGAACCACTTCACACTTATCTGGGTTGAACTCCATCTGATGCTTCTCAGCCCAGTTTTGCATCCTATCAATGTCTCGCTGTAACCTCTGACAGCCCTCCACACTATCCACAACACCTCCAACCTTTGTATCATCAGCAAACTTACTAACCCATCCCTCAACTTCCTCATCCAGGTCATTTATAAAAATCACAAAGGTCCCAGAACAGATCCCTGAGGCACACCACTGGTCACCGACCTCCATGCAGAATATGACCTGTCTACAACCACTCTTTGCCTCTTGTGGGCAAGCCAGTTCTGGATCCACAGATCAATGGACCCTTGGATCCCATGCCTCCTTACTTTCTCAATAAGCCTTGCATGGGGTACCTTATCAAATGCCTTGCTGAAATCCATATACACCACATCTACGGCTCTACCTTCATCAATGTGTTTAGTCGCATCCTCAAAAAATTCAATCAGGCTCGTAAGGCACGACCTGCCCTTGACAAAGCCATGCTGAATATTCCTCAATCATATTATACCTCTCCAAATGTTCATAAATCCTGCCTCTCAGGATCTTCTCCATCAACTTACCAACCACTGAAGTAAGACTCACTGGTCTATAATTTCTGGGCTATCCCTACTCCCTTTCTTGAATAACCTTGTGTTTCTTCCTCCCCTCACCTTCTAAATCTGATCCCTCATCTTTTTTTCTCCAGTCCTGATGAAGGGTCTTGGCCCAAAACATCGATCATACTCTGTTCTATAGATGCTGCCTGGCCCATTGAGTTCCTCCAGCATTTTTTGTGTATTACTCTCTCTGCAATGGATTTTCAGGAGCACAGAGAAATTCCTTGAAAGATGTTGTCAAAGTTTCCATTGCAGTTTAACATCCTCATTAACCTGTGGGAGTCCCTGGCCTGTGATTGTTCAGATTGAAGAAGGCACTGACCACCTGAAGCCTTGCTGACAGGAGATGTGGAAGCTAAGTATAAAGCTAAGGAAGGAACACTCAAAATTTAAAACAGCCTCCCCACAGAACCCATCAAGCATTTTCTTCAAACTCTTACTTGCAACAGAGTTTGAGGATACCCTTATGAACTCTTCACCCACCACAGAACTGGAGTGGAACTGCATCATTCTTCACTATAAGAAATTGTCTAACTAGAAGAGTCTAACTCAATGTTACCCCTCACCTAGACCCTGATCCTAAGGAAACGATTGTTGTTTTTAAAATCAAGGTGGACGTTGATTTTCATTTGGAAAGTTGTTAGTCTCTTTTTAACGCTCTGCCTTTCCTTCCTCCCCTTCTCCCTCACTGTTCTTTTTGAACATTTCTTCTCCAACATCACACTGAACACAGCACCTTTGTTCTGATGCCTACACCAACGCATCTATGTCACCTTTCATATTCCTTTATATTTGAGTATTTACCCTTGACTCCCTCACACTCAGCTCATCACCACCACACAAGCTCCGTGGCTGAGCTTCAGGATCTCTCTTGAATGCTGATTTATGTAGATTTCAATTCCCCATTATGCCTACACTCAGCTACTATTTCCTATCAGCAGTCTTTGTACCATCTTCCTCAACAAGAATTAAACAACTTTTATTCCTAAATCTAGTAGATTTATAGATAATTGATCTAGTAGATATGTGATATACATATGTAGCACCCCCCGGCCGAAACCCCCTTACACATATTATTCATAGAATTCTGAGAATATATTTTATAAATAATATAATTCATGATAAACATATCATTTGACTTATTCAATCACTAAAAAGTTGGCTACTACGGGATTAATAACAAAGAATATGAAGCTGAGGTATGAAACAGCCATGATTTAAAAGTATCTTTCACAACATTCCTAGATCCAATGCTGTCAATAAAGAGAGAAGAGAACAATGTATGCAGCTTGAGGTATGAATATCCTGTGGAACATATGCCTGACGCTGACGCTGTTCACAGTGCTATGCAAGTGAGTATCAATTTATGCATGACATCATTCCCCTTGCAAGTCCTTTAGAGAGTAATGAAAAGAAAGTTGGACCAAATTGTCATAAAGTGCCCATCATTGGATAACTCTGGGCCAAGAAAATCTTGCTGCTGTCATGCACTGTAAGCAAACTATTTATCTTTTTTGATACTTTCCTCCTTTCCCCTCACAACAAAACAACCACAATTATTTATTCAACCAGCATGGCTCAGTCCTTTGGTTCCCACCGTGTCATCAGTCTCTGATGTACTGCTCTTCTTTAGACTCCAAAGCTTGGCACTCCGGTTCAGTCCCTACACTTTAACATATAGCTCACTCCAATCCACAATCTGTTCAGTGGATCCTTCCTGATCTCTGATTATGGCTACACCTTGCCTCTGAACCCTTGCTCCTCCATCTGCTTCCTACCTCTGCACCTCTGAGTCCTCATTCTTCCATCTACTGGGTTGTGATAGTCATTCACCACCTTATTCCAGTCTCTGATTCCTCACTCTAGCTATGCCCTGTTTATGGCACTTGGTCTCTCATCATTCCTCTCCTCACAGTACCTAAGCCTTGGATACCCTACTCCTGTAGTGTTCTATCAGTTCCAATTGCTGTGCCCTCTCTTATATACAATAATGTGTTCAGTCTTCCCAATGTCTCCATGCACAATACCACAACTTCATTACTACACACAAATGTAGTGATGTTGCCTCCCATTGAAGTCTTTCCACTGCTGCCAAATTTTGGTGTTCCACACAACTCCTCACCCCGGCTAGGTCACAGGCCCAACTAGCCTAGGATATGGAGTCCAGGGTTACAGATTAACCAATGGTAAATGTGTAGTACTTTGTCAATTGCAACCAAGCATTGGTGATCGGTACTCCACATCTGTGCCATTTTTGACAAACCTTATTGGGTACAATATAATACCAATATTCACAGACTCTTGCGCAATACAAGAAGAAGTAGGTTTCAGTGTATGATTGTGGTGATGTCCTTGCAAGTTATAGGTTGTGATAATATTTCTGATTGGAATTTTGTTCAGTTACTTTTGAAACCAGAATCTGTTACAAGTAATTATTTTAAAATTAATTTAATATAATTATATTGTCAGTCTGTCTGATGTGAGAAGGGCAGAAAGGGTGCGCATTGAAGCAATAAGTAGAATTGCTGCATTACTGTTCTAGTGAGCCAAATGTGAACCTGGAGATACAAGAGACTGCAGGTGCTGTAATCTGCTGAAGGAACAGCAAGTTGTGCAGCACCTGTGGGGACAAAAAAATTGTGGCATTTCAAATTGAAACCCAACAGAGCCCTCACTGTTCTGATGCAGGCTTTTGACCTGAACTGCAAACAATTCCTTCTGCACCCCGCACCCCGCACCCCCCATCCCCATCCCACAGATGCTGCTTACCTCAATGGATTTCTCCAGCAGATTCACAAACAGAAGAATACCTGCAGATGTTGGAAATCCAAGCAACACACACAAAATGCTGAAGGAACTCGGTAGGCCAGACAACATCTATGGAAAAGAATAAGAGTAAACAACAGTCCTGATGAGGGGTCTTGGCCCAAAATGCCAACAGTTTACTCTTTTCCATAGGTACTGCCCGGCCTGCTGAGATCCTCCAGCATTTTGTTTGTTGATCTAAGTTTGAACCTGATCTCCAGAATCTGAACTTAGCTGTAGTTTAACAGACCTTTCGATGTAGATGAATGGTGGAATCTGATGGGAGGTGATGGGGATGTGGGGAGAATAAAGTGGCTCTAGTATTAGTAGGATTATTATAAGTGGAGGTAAAATCATTGGAAAAGACTCACTGGGCTCTGGGGATTTTCTGTGCTGCATTATTCTGTGCTTTCTGCTGGGTAAGAGTCAGTGACAGAAGGATTCTTATATGTGTTGAACACCTGGTGCTTTCCTCCAGGGATTCCATTGTGTGAAATAGCTCAAGAAGAGAGATATAGAGTTGGGCTAAGTAAAACCCTTGATGATCTGTTTCTGGACTTATAGATTGCTGGCTTGGTCAGATGAAAAGTAACTGCATGAGAGTATCCTTTTCTTCTGTCCTTAGCATGTGGTCAAAGATCAGAGATGTCCATTGATCATGAAGTATGGGGAGCTTTTTCAAATATTATGAAGGAATTTGCAACATAGAAACATAGAAAAACATAGAAAATAGGTGCAGGAGTAGGCCGTTCGGCCCTTCAAGCCTGCACTGCCATTCAGTATGATCATGGCTGATCATCCAACTCAGAACTCTGTACCAGCCTTCTCTCCATACCCCCTGTTCCCTTTAGCCACAAGGGCCATATCTAACTCCCTCTTAAATACAGCCAATGAACTGGCCTCAACTGTTACCTGTGGCAGAGAATTCCACAGATTCACCACTCTCTGTGTGAAGAAGTTTTTCCTCATCTTGATCCTAAAAGGCTTCCCCTTTATCCTTAAACTGTGACCCCTCATTCTGGACTTCACCAACATCGGGAACAATCATCCTGCATCTAGCCTGTCCAATCCTTTAGAATTTTATACGTTTCAATAAGATCCCCCCTCAATCTTCTAAATTCCAGCGAGTATAAGCCTAGCTGATCCGGTCTTCATCATATGAAGGTCCTGCCATCCCAGAAATCAACCTGGTGAACCTTCTTTGGACTCCCTCTATGGCAAGAATGTCTTTCCTCAGATTAGGGGACCAAAACTGCACACAATACTCCAGGTGTGATCTCACCAAGGCCTTGTACAACTGCAGTAGTACCTCCCTGCTCCTGTACTCGAATCCTCTTGCTATGAATGCCAGCATATCATTCGCCTTTTTCACCGCCTGCTGTACCTGCATGCCCACTTTCAATGACACCCAGGTCTCGTTGCACCTCCCCTTTTCCTAATCGGCCACCATTCAGATAATAATCTGTTTTCCTGTTCTTGCCACCAAGGTGGATAACCTCACATTTATCCACATTAAATTGCATCTGCCATGAATTTGCCCACTCACCTAACCTATCCAAGTCACCCTGCATCCTCTTAGCATCCTCCTCACAGTTAACACTGCCACCCAGCTTTGTGTCATCCGCAAAATTGCAGATACTGCATTTAATTCCCTCATCTAAGTCATTAATATATATTGTAAACAACTGGGGTCCCAACACTAAGCCTTGCGGTACCCCACTAGTCACTGCCTGCCATTCTGAAAAGGTCCCATTTATTCCCACTCTTTGCTTCCTGTCTGCCAACCAATTCTCTATCCACATCAATACCATACCCCCAATACCGTGTGCTTTAAGTTTGCACACTAATCTCCTGTGTGGGACCTTGTCAAAAGCCTTTTGAAAATCTAAATATACCACATCAACTGATTCTCCCCTATCCACTTTACTAGTTACATCCTCAAAAAATTCTATGAGATTCGTCAGACATGATTTTCCTTTCACAAATCCATGCTGACTTTGTCCGATGATTTCACCGCTTTCCAAATGTGCTGTTATCACATCTTTGATAACTGACTCTAGCATTTTCCCCACCACGGATGTCAGGCTCACCAGTCTATAATTCCCCAGTTTCTCTCTCCCTCCTTTTTTAAAAAGTGGGGTTACATTAGCCACCCTCCAATCCTCAGGAACTAATCCAGAATCTAAAGAGTTTTGAAAAATTATCGCTAATGCATCCACTATTTCTTGGGCTACTTCCTTAAGCACTCTGGGATGCAGACCATCTGGCCCTGGGGATTTATCTGCCTTTAATCCCTTCAATTTACCTAAATTACCTAAATGTATTTCCCTCAGTTCCTCCATCTCACTAGACCCTCGGTCCCCTACTATTTCCGGAAGATTATTTATGTCCTCCTTAGTGAAGACAAAACCAAAGTAGTTATTCAATTGGTCTGCCATGTCCTTGTTCCCCATGATCAATTCACCTGTTTCTGACTGTAAGGGACCTACATTTGTCTTAACCAATCTTTTTCTTTTCACGTATCTATAAAAACTTTTACAGTCAGTTTTTATGTTCCCTGCCAGCTTTCTCTCATCAAAGTTGCTGGTGAACGCAGCAGGCCAGGCAGCATCTCTAGGAAGAGGTACAGTCGACGTTTCGGGCCGAGACCCTTCATCCCGAAACATCGATTGTACCTCTTCCTAGAGATGCTGCCTGGCCTGCTGCGTTCACCAGCAACTTCAATGTGTGTTGCTTGAATTTCCAGCATCTGCAGATTTCCTCGTGTTTGAGCTTTCTCTTGTAATCTTTTTTCCCTTTTCTTATTAAGCCCTTTGTCCTCCTCTGCTGGACTCTGAATTTTTCCCAGTCCTCAGGTGTACCGCTTTTTCTGGCTAATTTTTATATTTCTTCTTTGGAATTGATACTATCCCTAATTTCCCCTGTCAGCCACGGGTGCACTACCTTCCCTGGTTTATTCTTTTGTCAAAATGGGATGAACAATTGTAGTTCATCCATGCGATCTTTCAATGTTTGCCATTGCATATCCACCGTCAACCCTTTAAGTATCATTTGCCAGTCTATCTTAGCTAATTCACGTCTCATACCTTCAAAGTTACCCTTCTTTAAGTTCAGGACCTTTACTTCTGAATTAACTATGTCACTCTCCATCTTAATGAAGAATTCCACCATATTATGGTCACTCTTACCCAAGGGGCCTCGCACGACAAGATTGCTAACTAACCCTTCCTCATTACTCAACACCCAGTATGGAATCGCCTGCTCTCTAGTTGGTTCCTCGACATGCTGGTTCAGAAAACCATCCCGCATACACAGTACGTGTGCTTGCAACACTGTGTGTCCGACAGAGTGATCAGCAGCAGTGGGGCTCCACAGGGGACTGTCTTGTCTCCCTTTCTCTTCACCATTTACACCTCGGACTTCAACTGCTGCACAGAGTCTTGTCATCTTCAGAAGTTTTCGGATGACTCTGCCATAGTTGGATGCATCAGCAAGGGAGATGAGGCTGAGTACAGGGCTACAGTACGAAACTTTGACACAAGGTGTGAGCAGAATTATCTGCAGCTTAATGTGAAAAAGACTAAGGAGCTGGTGGTAGACCTAAGAAGAGCTAAGGTACCGGTGACCCCTGTTTCCATCCAGGGGGTCAGTGTGGACATGGTGGAGGATTACAAATACCTGGGGATACGAATTGACAATAAACTGGACTGGTCAAAGAACACTGAGGCTGTCTACAAGAAAGGTCAGAGCCGACTCTATTTCCTGAGGAGACTGAGGTCCTTTAACATCTGCTGGACGATGCTGAGGATGTGCTACGAGGCTGTGGTGGCCGGACGATGCTGAGGATGTGCTACGAGTGCTATCATGTTTGCTGTTGTGTGCTGGGACAGCAGGCTGAGGGTAGCAGACACCAACAGAATCAACAAACTCATTCGTAAGGCCAGTGATGTTGTGGGGATGGAACTGGACTCTCTCACGGTGGTGTCTGAAAAGAGGATGCTGTCTAAGTTGCATGCCATCTTGGTCAATGTCTCCCATCCACTACATGATGTACTGGGTGGGCATAGGAGTACATTCAGCCAGAGACTCATTCCTCCGAGATGCAACACTGAGCGTCATAGGAAGTCATTCCTGCCTGTGGCCATCAAACTTTACAACTCTTCCCTTGGAGGGTCAGGCATCCTGAGCCAATAGGCTGGTCCTGGACTTATTTCATAATTTACTGGCATAATTTACATATTACTGTTTAACTATTTATGGTTCTATTACTATTTATTATCTATGGTGCAACTGTAATGAAAACCAATTTCCCCCGGGATCAATAAAGTATGACTATGAATATACATTCCAAGAAGTCCTCTTCCTCAGCACCCTTACCAATTTGGTTCACCCAATCTATATGCAGATTGAAGTCACCCATTATAACTGCTGTTCCTTTATTGCACACATTTCTAATTTCCTGTTTAATGCCATCCGCAACCTCACTGCTACTTTTGGGTGGCCTGTACACAACTCCCACCAGCGTTTTCTGCCCCTTAGTGTTATGCAGCTCTACCCATGTCCTTTCCACATCCTCCAGGCTAATGTCCTTCCTTTCTATTGCGTTAATCTCCTCTCTAACCAGCAATGCCACCCCACCTCCTTTTCTGTACATCATGTACTTAATGTGCATAAAAGATTGGAAGTTCTTAGGTACAGAAATTGCAGGTGCCGTGGATGTCCACGAATCTCATTAATTTATGGCATGGGATTTCAGTGTGAAGTCATTTTCTCCATGCAGCATCTCTGATGAAAAATTAGAATATTCCCAAAACACTTTTCTTCTGGGGACCACCATCTCCTTGAGAGCAGAATGGTGACTGGAATGTTGGAATGTCTATGGACCACAGTGAAAGCAACCATGCAGTGTTTCTGAAAATTCCTTCCTGCAATTTGAATGGTTAAATCAGACTTTGGTTTTGGCATTGGTTTATTATTGTCAAGTGCACTGAGATAGGGTGAAAAGCTTGTCTTAAATACTGTTCATACAGATCCAGTCATTACACAGTGCATTGAGGTAGAATACACTACAACAATAACAATGCAATAGAAAGTGTAAAAGCTATTTTAAAGCTGTAGTGTAAGTAAATGATAAAGAAAGGTAGATTGTAAGGCCAACTTATTGTACAAGAGGTTAGTTCCAGTGTCTGATAACAGTGAGACAGAAGCAGTCCTTGAGCCTGGAGATATGTGCATCCAAGGCTTTTCTACCTTCTGCCAAAGGGAAGAGAAAATGTCTGGGGTGGGTAGGCCTCTGATTATCCTGAGGCAGTGAGAAGTACAGGCAGAATCCCTAGGTGGAAGGCTGGTTCCTGCAATATGATGAACTATGTCCACAGCTCTCTGCGAGCTCTTGCGGTAGTTGCCATACCAA
The DNA here is from genome assembly GCF_963921235.1 of Mobula hypostoma. Taxonomy (NCBI): domain Eukaryota; kingdom Metazoa; phylum Chordata; class Chondrichthyes; order Myliobatiformes; family Myliobatidae; genus Mobula; species Mobula hypostoma. Next base: position 67,612,297 of record NC_086107.1, on the reverse strand, counting down.
GCCATTATGCATCCAGACAAATTGCTTTCAATGGTGCATCAATAACAATTGGTAAGAGTCGTTAGATGATTTGGAGGATTTCTCGAGCCTCCTTGGGAAATACAGGCATTGGCAAACTTTCTTGGCACTGACATCAGTCTGGTTGGGTCAGGACAGGCTATTGGTGATGTTTGCGCCTCTGACCTTGAAGCTCTCAACTCTCACCTCTCACAGCTGATGCAGACAGGGGCATGTGTATCATCCCCATTTCTGAGGTGAATGACCAGCTCTTTTGTTGACATTGAGAGTGAGGTTGTTGCCCTGACACCATGTCACTAGTCTTTCTATCTCCTTCCTGTACTCTGACTCACTATTTGAGATGCAGCCCACTACAGTGGTATCATCTGCAAAAATAGATGATGTAGATTTTCTATGAGACGTCTCAAGCTGTGAGGCACTGGGACACATTTCAAGGTTGCTATGATAATTTCTGTCTTAATTGAGTTCAGCCTGGTTGGGATCTCTTCACAGACTTAACCTCCCTCCCTCATTACTTGATTTGAATAAAATTTTGGTGATCTTATAGCTTCAGAGTCTTCTACTTTAGGGCACAAGTGGTTCTGGTTTAATATTGCTATACCTGTAGTCCAAATCCATGCTTAAAACTACTTCAAGTTGCATTCTCTACCATTCGTTGAAAACCTAAGAATCTACCCAGATTTCATCACCCTTAACTAATAAACACTGGAACCCTAATAATCGAATGTAAGAATCATATCACACACCCATTAATAGCTGTGATAATAAAATCGCAAAAAGTGACACATATAGATCAGCCACGTGATTTCTGGTGGCCAATGAGAGTCGTGCTAAAATGCCACAGCTTAGGAATCATGTGATCGACACTGGCCAATGAAATTGTTTAAAAAGGCACAAGCCAATTTATGCAATTACTGGCCTGTTACTTTATTATTATTCATTTACTACAATAATAGGAACGTTTGAAAAATGTAATGTTTGAAGCGGACAAAGTCATATAAATTCGTCCTATCATTTAAAGTCAATTATTTAATTACTGCGATAATTTAGTTAATTTTAGATTGAACGTGGAAGGGTTTATATTCAAAGCATTTTACACCTCTTTAAAATTAAATATTATAGTAAAATGACTTGAAGGTTGGTTTTGTCGAGAGTAATGGTGCAAGCATGTTTAAATAAAACTGGGCTTTGAAGAGTTAAAGGGAATACTATGTTGGGACTTTAGTCGACTTCATTCGTGCCTGCAGATTTTTCGAACCCTATAAACTTGATACACAGAATTTCATAATTTCATTATTGTTTAGGTCAGTAAAAGTCTCAGATACAATTATTAAAATAACAAAGGTTGGACCGCTATTATAATAGGAATAACTGAAATAATTAAACTGAAGACTAATTAGAACCGGATTCTGTCTCATTCCTTTTATCGCAGGATCTGCAACAAACCTCTGAACATTTCTATACGTCAATGGGGAGCAAATTGTTAATGCCTCTTGGTGAAAATAATTAACTTGTTTTTGTTAAAATAAAAATCACTCGTGGTTTTAAATTTCAGTCATAATAGCTGTAAATTGTAGTTTTTTGAGAGGAGGAGGAGACATTAGCTCTCCTTCTCCTTTCGTTTCTTTTCTTTGATTCTTTTCTAATCCAATTATTGCAGTCTGAAATCTGAAACCCGGCCACTGAAACTTTCAAGCACTCTTCCGCCATTTTGTACTAAACTACAGAGAACAGAAACAAGTTCAAGTCCAAATTTATAATCCTTTTGTAAAGTTCAATTTTTCCCCTTCGCGAAATAATTACATGTTATCATTATATGGATTCTAATAATTAAAATATATCCAAATGAAGACTAAAATATTTCTGACAATCATAACGTTTTAAAAATTAATGTTTAAAAATACCTTAAAAGAAATGCGCAATTGTCAAAAGCACACGTAATAAAATTGTGAGGGTAACATATGTATGGGCAATTTTAAAGCAGTTCCGTTAATATAAAATATTTTTGTTTAATTTTAGAAATTCACATTTCTGCATAACACTTCGACATTTATTTTAAGTTCGGATTCTTAATAACAACAGGTAATTATTATAAACCTAACCCTCGCAAAATGCCCAAATGATTAACTTGGTAAAGTAATCTAAAAATCATGGGAATTGAAAATGAAAGTTTATCTTTTTTCAATTGACCATTTGATTTGAGTGCCAGAGCACTCTGTTTTCTGTTATAAATCAGAATGGGTATGCTAAAATAAGTTACACAAAAAGTTAAATAAATAATCCCATTTGAGTTTGGAGTAAAGTGAGGAGTCGCAGCATCCGGGTACTTTCCCTAGGCAATGAGAGCCACAGCACCGCTGTTCCTTAGGCAAAGTGAAATAAATTCGCCATCGCTCGCGCCGTCAAGTAGTTCTCTTCCCCCCTCCCTCCTCCCAACCCACCTCCACAACTTCTCGCGCTCAGTGAATCCCTCTTCTCCACGGCAGCGCGCGCGCCCCCTGTGCATGCACGCGCGCTAGCTGGCGGGGCGGGAGGAGGGGGGAGGTGGTGGTGGGGAGTGAACAGCCGGGATGGGTGAGGAGAGTGGGAGCTCGCGCGTGCCAGGCAACAGGGCGAGCGAGCGAGGCGCGGGCACGAGTGGAGGGGGAGGGGAAGCAAAGGGATTCAACGTGAGGCGAGTAAGTAAGTGAGGAGAGAGAAGAGAGAGAGAGGGGCCGGGGCGCGCGCGCACACACACTCACTTTTTTTTCTTTTTTTTCCGAGGGGGCAAAAGAAATCGGGATTATCTTTCCTCCTTTTTACCACAGGAAAACTATAGTTCTTTTGAGAAAAAAAAGCCAACAACTGAAGAAGTAACATTTAATTGTGGGTCGGCCGTTTCGCACCGAGGTGTTTTTTTTTCGCTTTTTTTTTCTTCAGGATTTGGAAACGCGAAGGATTTCGCTCCCCCTTTCCCTTTCCCTCCCCTCCCCTCCCACGCCACCCCGACCGCTTTTCTTCTGACCCCCCCCTCCCCTTCAGTCGGTTGATTTTTCGGTGGGATTTTAACTGTAACGTGAGGGCCCTGTGGTTGCGATGATTTAAGGAACGGGGTAAATGTTTTTGAAGTTGCTGTTGGTTGGACTCGGGCAGCTCACCGCCCCCCTCTGGTTCGGCGGCGGTGCAGAGTGATGAGTCCGGTGGATGGGTGAACTTGTTTTGCCTTCACTCTCTGTCTATTTCCCCTTCTCTCTCACTAAATATATTTTATATACTAGGTATAAAACATTTTATCAATATCAAATAAAGTTGATATTTATACACATGCGGCCGATCGCAATGTTTGATGCACTTTCCCCCTCCTGAAATTATTCGGGCCCTGTTTGTTGATTTTGTTTCTCTCTTCATTATTTTTTTTGGCTGCGTGCGGAAAGAGGGGGAAAAAGAGAAGGGGAGCTGGGGCTTTCCATTTTTTGGCCTTTTTAGAGGGGTGGAGAGGAAAAAAAAGTGAAGGAAAGTGGCGCGGGAAGTAGAGGAGATGGAGTTGCAAACTCTGCAGGAGGCTCTGAAAGTGGAAATCCAGTTTCATCAGGTAATCTGGTCTCTTATTTTAATTTACTGCGTGTAATTGCATGTATGTATGTTAATTTCAACCACAGCCTCTCAAAGCACGCGCACTATGTAAGTCGTATGAGTTTGTTAAAATGAGATTAATTGGCAAGGAAGCATTTATTTCAATTTATATCATTAAAAATAATTAGCAAACTTTTTAAAATAAGGCTAACTTTTTAAAAAGAACTTAATTTGATATGTCACTTATTTAAATAACAAGATGAGAGCGAGTAAGTTAAATAGGTTAAAGTACTACATACAATTGTTGAAAAGTTGCGGACTGACTAACTTCTTTGGATTTCTGTGAGGAACAACTTTGGATCCAAAGCGTAAAATATCAATGCGTTCATAATGTTTAATGAAATAGGGTTGCTTGTACTCTGAAAGTATTACTCACTTCTGATTTTTGAATTGGAAATAAATAATTTAAGGCCCACTTAATCAGCAGTAGAGGACTTCCTAGATGTATTTGAATCATAAAGCCAAATTAGGGCTAATAGAGTTTATATTTATTGGGGGAAAATAGAGGTAGGGTGGAACAAGTTAGAGCTTGGATTGATCAATAAAACCAGTTCAAATACTTTGTATATTCTGGCATTGTCTCCTCCCTAGAACATTAACTTTCTCTATTTTATCCATGCAGAAACTTGTGGCACAGATGAAACAAGATCCACAGGTATATATTGTACTGTGTTCACCTTTTAAAATATCTGCATTTACTTTATCACAAACTAGAGAAAATCTGTAGATGCTGGAAATCCAAACAACACATACAAAATGCTGGAGGAACTCAGCAGGCCAGGCAGCATCTGTGGAAAAGAGTATAATCAACATTTCGGGCTGAGACCCTTCATCAGGACCCGTGAAGAGTGTTGGCCCGAAATGTGGACTCTGCTTTTTTTCTGTAGATGCTGCCTGGCCTGTTGAGTTCCTCCAGCATTTTGTGTGTGTTATTTGTATTTACTTTATTTTAAAAGTTTAGGATGTTAAAATGTTTTATTTCATTTTGTTTCCTAATTTTTCATAGACATAATAGAATTGTTTTCATGAAATGTTATAACTGTCTTATTCTGAAATGTAAGAATGTTTTAATCCAATAAGGAAAGACAATGAGGTAGCTACAGACATTTTATTTTTAAAAAATTGACTAACCAAAATGGCTTTTTGAGATCCTCTAGCATATTCAACTGGAAAATGTTGAATGACTCATTTTCCTAGTATGATAGTAGGGCTAGTATTCGTAATGACATGTGATATTACATTGTTAAATTTTATTTCACAGAATGCTGATTTGAAGAAACAGCTTCATGAATTGCAAGCCAAGATAACCACACTCAGTGAGAAACAAGTAAGGGGAATGATTAATTTGTGACTGTTCTATTTCAAATGGTTGTGTTTGCTCCAGAGATGATCTCTTCTGGTAGATGGATTTTCCTGAAAGCTTTAGTAGTTGGAGTTGAGTGGTGTTGGTTGGGAAATAAAGGGAAGAACTGATGTTGAGAGAGTTCCAAATGCACGTTATCCTTTTTGTTGTACTTTTTTTTACCAAGTGTTGGAACAAACAGATATTTCTTCAGTCATATACTTTCATTCTAATCTCCTTGGACTTCCTGAAACTCTTCTGTTCATGTATTGTCAGTTCCCTTTGTTATTGCATTAGCGGTGCAGAATTGTACTTTAATGATATTTTAATGGGTTTTTGCATAAATAAAGTTTACATTCCCATAGGCTTCCTTCATTCTCACTTGATCTCATTTAATTTTTTTAAGAAGCACTCTTAAGATTTAGCCATTTTTATTTTTCCCCACCCCCCATTTCTTTGTTTCTGATTCTGGATTCTTTATGCAATCAGTTCCATAAAATAAATACATCCAGTATTTAATTTATAGCATCCCCCTCTCTGCTCAAAAGAGACAAGTAATATTTTGTAAAGATATGTAAGATTTGGTTTTCTGAATAACATTATTTTGCTTCACTTCTGAGCAATTTGTGTCTTGAGCTGCCTATGTGATAAAAATGATGTATTTTTGAGGCAGAACTGGTAAAAGCCATAGAAGCATTGCAGTTTAAACTTCCATTCTTGGGCCTATTGATGTACTGTACTTTAAATTCTAATGCAGAATCCTCATTTACAGTTTTAAATCTTCTGTTTTTAAAGCCTTGATCTTTTTATATTTCTGTAAAGTCAACTCTGATCTATGATCACATGATACTGCCTTTATAGCCATGTATGCAGAAATATGAGAATGACAGTTTGGATTTAGTTTGCCAATTTTATAAATATTTTTTAAAGCTGGCGGTATTAGTAAGTTAAATTAGTAGATTTGGGTGAAGATTTGGTTAATAAATCAGGGAACTGCTCATGCTCATTTATTATTATTTTGTAAACTTTGCTGTATTTATGGCTTTAATTAAGCATTGGTATAATTTCCCTTCCCTTGTAAGTGTCTGTGTTTGTGTATGACATCAGCCTTTAAATCCCACTTCTGACCAAACATTTGGTCATCTTCCCTAATTTCTCCAAATGAAGCCGTGTTAAATTACATTAATGTTTTATTAAAATGCTCCACTGCACCAAAAACTTAATTGCAAATTTCTGTGAACATTCTTAAACTTTAAAGTTTTTTAAACCACTTAGCATGTCTAGAATTTGCCCAATCATCAAAAATATTAATTTTAATTGCAGCCACCCTCCTATTAGAAACATTTCTGAATTCTGTTCAGATAGATTTTATATTTTCTGCTTTTACTAAACCAAGGACTTGTTGATGGCAAAAATGGAAACTCCAAATAATTGAACATATTCATACTCAGAAGATGCCGTGCTTGAGTTTTCTCTTTCTTGAATGCAACTGGACAATTTTGCTGAATCCTTTAGCTGCTAAAATATGTAACTTGTCTTGCTGCAAACCTACCACCTGCTGGCCATTTGTGGTGTACAGGGCTCTCTCTTTGGATTTGTGGAATCAATGCTACATTTTCTGCATAGATATAAAGCTTTGTTTTGTGGTTATCTGAATATGATTTGTCCTACAAAATTTCAACAAAACTCATCAAAAATGATAGCCATTAAATAGCAAGCAATGTTTACAATATCTGGCTTTGTCTGCTTCCTAGTTCTGGTTGAAGAGAAGATGCACAGTAGCAGTAAGTGACAGCGAGGTATTAAGAATATGCAGAGAGTGTATTGTTAATCATCTAAAGCTTGTAGCACATTGGAGCAGCAGTTAATGTGATGAAGGAATGTAAGCTTATTCTCACTGCCTTGAGTTTCTGAATGTAGCACTTGTGGCTTGGAATGGAGTGTGGAGTGATGTAGATTTTCAGAACAGAAGCTTAAATTTGGAGGAAATTATTGGAACACCTTTTATTTCCTTAATCAGTTCAATAATGGAAGAAAGCTGGCATGGTAGATTGCTGTTTATGGGACCTGCTATTTGAGGAGAAAATGGGAAATATATTCTCAGTATTAGAATTTTTCTGTGTAGTTATTAAAGATAACATATTAGAAAAGTATTTTAAAAGTATAAAGGTCAAAAGAAAACTTGCAAAGATGAATTGTGTGATATATTTGCGGTTTAAAAAATTTTTGAATGTCATTGCAGTATTATGTCCTATGGTAAACTTTATTGTAATATTGTATTCAAACTGTTTATCAATCACACGTCTTGACAATTTTTTAAAGGAAGTCTTGTTAAAAATAGATCTATGGTATAACATTTATGCAGTTATAAGTAGAAGTGATATCCAAGCACGGTAACAATTTTTGATTAAATTGCATGAGTAAAAAAATGTAGTGGGATGCATGCGTGCATTGATTTACTACTTAACTTTTCTGTCTTTGTTTCCAAATTCATGAATTCATGATTTGGATTCTACTCAGTGTTCAAACTTGGTACTCATTTTCACTATGGCTCTGAAATTGAAGGTTCCATATAATGCTCAGCTTATGGGTGACACAAACTAAGTCCAACTCCTAGAAGCTCTTTGGGATTTTTACCAGGAGCCAAACCAATGTTTCAGCTTTGCCATCTGTGAAAGCAGCCTTTACAATATTTTGAAATACCCTTGACATTCAGAAATATCTTAAAACTATGAAAAATAAATGATTTAACACTTTAAAAATATTCATAATTTGTAAGTAAAATAATCTGAAATACACTTAAATAAACTCACTAAACCAAAGATAGTAAAAAATGTGAAAACCGAGAAACTGCAAATGCTTGAAATGTAAGATGAAACTGAAAATACTGGAGATACCCAGCAGATCAAGCAACAGCTCTGGGTAAAGAAATGGACATTATGCGGACGAAAACCTTTCATTACTATTGATAAAGGGTGGGAGACCTGAAACCTTAACATTTTTTTTCCACAAATGCTGCCTGACCTACTCCAGTATTTTTTGTTTTATTTAAAAAGTATCTTGCCTTGCTTGTTTGCACCCTTATAATCCCCATCAAAATGAAAAGGCCCATGCATTCTGTGCTCAGAATCCATCACAGGATCTGAGAATTTTTCCCCCTCTTTGCTTGCTGGTGTTGCAGATTTCCATCAAGCTGCTTTTCCACTGTTTGGCTCCACATGAAATCCAATGGTAAAACACTGCAAGGAAATCAACATCGGATCTCTGAAAGCAAGATTTGAACAAGAGTTTGTACACAAATCTGACATGGTAAATGCTACTACTTCCAAGTGGACTAGCTGGGAAAGCCCAGCTGAATTTGGGTAGATTTTCAAGGGATGTTTGTATTGGAATAGCCTTAATTGAGGTCTTCCTCAGGTTATGATAGAATTGCATTCTTGAGAGCTGTTCAGATTGGAGTGAGACCAGCCAGCAGTATATTTTAAAAAACAAAGGCTAACTGAAAACACCGTGTTGTTAAATCAGGATGTTTAACTCAACTTCAGATATTGCCACAAACAGTTCTCAAACAGAAGGTGCAGCAGCCCCGCAGCAGCTAATAATCTCATCCTGCTGGCTTCTCAAACACCCGTCTGTACAACTATGCCCAAGTTGGACCATCATCGCCTGTGAAAGACCTACAATCAAATTCTGGAAATCCTTTTAATATGCAGAGTTAATAAATGCCTACAGCACATTGGTTAATGGCTACCTCATCAATAAAACTCCAGGAATAATGTGTGGGAAAACTTGAAAGGGAAAGGTAATTTCAGGTTTTAGAGATGCTGTGGAATAACAAAATGAGATTTTTGTATTTCACTTCAGTCCTTTTACTTGGAGATGTTGAAGGAATTGGGATTTGCCATGAAATACAGAGACTTCCACACTGGCAATTCTCAGCGTAAATGCTGCTGATTTCAGATTATGTGAAAGCAGATTCCTTTAACTTGCTTGCCATCCTTCGCTGGTTATGTTCTGACATTTGATTTCCTGGAGGCCGGCAGCAGTGAATGAGCTTACTGCAATTCTCCAGCAGTTATACTAGTGAATCTGCCAGCTGAGACTGATGCAGGAACAATAAATGTTATTTGAATTTTCATAAGGCCTGGCTAAGTAAAAGTTTTATTTATCCAATTAAGTTTGCTTATTCTTTTTTTAATGTTAGGTACATTCTGAGTTTTGACAGCTTGCTAAATGTCAGAGTGGATCTTATTCCTGCTTTCAAGGATATTTTCAGCTGGTGAGTGGGCAGGTCAAAACTAGTTTCGTCCATAAAATGCGGAAGGCTATACTGTTGCACAGGGCCTTGTTGATTTTAGATATAGATAACTTTGTATAGCAAGTCCACACTGGCAGTTGTGGAAGTTGCCACAATGGTCACAAGTTTAGGCCCAGTTTGTTTTTTGTAGGTTAGTTGGGTGCATACCAGAGCACCCCCCCCCCCAACCATGACACAAAAAAATTAGTTTAGAATGCATCCACAAATAAAATAACGGTTCTTTTCTGGGGGGAGAAGACTTAGAAAATACTCAGAACCACAGAATTCAATTGGAGAACATCAGCAAAAGAAATGTATATAAATGGGACCATTTATCAGGGTTCACAAAGCAGATTTTAAAGTGTTGGTGGTTTTGTGCCTGTAAATTGAATATTATTTTATTGGCTAATTGCCATTTGGTGGTTTCCGCACTTCTAGAGGACAGTTGCTACATCTTCCGTGCTTTAGGATTGCTGCTAAGATGCTTCCTATGCGGCAATTGTCTAAATAGGCTCTAAAGTTAACGATGGGTTAATTGCTGAAGTTCAGATTTTTTTAATACAGTACCACATCTTGGTCAAGCTGTAAAAGTTACATTATCAATAGAAGTTAACTTTTCGATTAACTTCATTATACTTTTAGAACCATGGAGTATAAAGGGGACACAGTAGTTACAAAAATTTGGTATTTTCACATAATATAAACGTTTTCACATAACATAATACGTTGCCTCTACCACACTTAAGGCAGCTGTCAAGACTGACATTAAAAGAACTCTTCATATTGCTATGTAAGAATATGTTCTTACTGAAGTATTTTATTCTAGTCACCAGTGATTTTAATCTGTGTAATTCTATAAAAGATAACATAATCAAGTAGCAGGGTAATCATTAGAACAGTTTCTAAATTGTGCATGCTGGGATTAGTTTAAGGTTTTGAATGTTTTCAATAATATGGACAATGAAATCATTGGTAACAAATAGATATTTTGCAAAAATGGCTTCTGATCATATGTACAACATGTATAATGTCCACAACAATTGTGAGGCTAGTGTCGCACAATTTTTTTGGAGATAATTTCCAGTCAATCTGATTGAAATTCATTATATGAATTTTGCTTCTTAGTTGCGTGGCATACAGGAAATATTTAATTTAACCAATCCTGTAAACTACATGAATTACAAACTATTCACACAATTAGACTTTCTTCTTTGCATTTGGAATTGAATTTGTACTTTTTTAATTTGGAGTCTTTTTCTTTTAGAACAATTAATGCTTTTATTATAAAGTCAAATGAGTACAATGTCTAAAGTAGGGACTCCACCCTTTTTGAATGCCAGAATAGATAGCTCCCAAGTTAACATTAAAAATATTTTGGCATGTTGAAATTTTGTGCACAGCACTTTAAGGGAAAAAAAAACTTGGGTGGAGTACAACTGTTTGCCTGAAGTTTGCTCTATCATTTAAAACATGATCTAAATGAAGTAACCTGACATTTAATATTCCTGTTCAGCAAAAATCTGGTTTAAAACATAAGGGTGTGAAGTAGGATGAATGGATGCAGTTGTGATATGGATTGATCCTGGTGTGGTTGAGTAGCAGGGCAGAAGGATCTTACCTTGTGTATACCTTATTTGTATTACTCTTTCTCTGGCACCCATCCCCTCAAATTCTAAAACCTGGACCTGGCCAGGATATTTCTGACCACCTCCATCTTTCGGCCTCCTGTCTTGTGTCAAATTTCCTTTTGAGACTTTTTACTATGTAAAAGGTGGTATATGAATGCCATTGTTGAAAGCCATATACTGAGAAACTAGCTTGGGTTTTTATTATTTTAAAGGTGTTGCTGGTATTTTTGTCTTTATCTATTCCATTTTACCAATGTGATGGACATTGATTTCTGGAGCCGGTGCAGCCTTTATGGCAAAAGTACTCTCATGATACTGTAGGATAGGGTTTAGAATTTTTGACCCAATGTTGATGAGGAATGATCATATACATCTAAGTCAAAGTGCTGTTTGACTTGGAGGTAGTATTGTTCCTATGTTCTTCTGAAATTGCATTGTTTTTTGTGTCAGTGGAAATGCTATCCAAGCATTGATGGAAATAATCGTAACTTTGTTGCTGGCTTGATTGTGTATGCACCACAATAGCTGAAAGTTCGTTTCTTTGTTCCCAAGACATTCCAGAAGTAGAAGATAATAGTGTATGTGTATTACTAAGCTATAATATCGTGTTTTATGATTCCGCATATTGTTTTTCTTTATTCATTCAAGGGATGTGGGCTTTGCAGGTTGAGCCAGCACTTAATCATCCATCCCTAATTGTCCTTAAGCAGGTGATGGTGACGAGTTTTCTTGACTGCTGCAGTCCTTCAGGTGTGGATATATCCACAATGCTGTTAGGGAGTGAGTTTCAGGATTTTGACCCAGCCGTGATGAGGGATTGGCAAAATATTTTCAAGTCAGGAAATAGTATGGATTAGAGGACAGCTGCCAGTTGTTTTTCCAGAGATGCTGCAAACTTAATTCAAATAATCTGATCTTTCAGTTTTGACATGGAATTACCAATCTTGTGTATCATTTACATTGCTTAACTTAAATGATTGATTATGGAGGGACGGTTAAAAAAGCAGATTACTAGCATTAAGCTGTGGTGTAAGTATATTCCAAATAATTTCACTATTAGAGTTGTACTTTATTGCATGCTGCAGCTGAGTTTTTGTTATGGGATTTCATTTATGCAACGTAAAGAGGTTCACATAATTATTATCCAAGATGACTTTTAAGAATGTCATGCAAGAAATGGAAGTAGGAGCAGTTTATTAGGCCCCTTGAGTAAGCTATGCCATTTAATAATATCGTACCTGATCCTGGACCTCAAATTCTTATTTCTACGCAGTCCCCATGTTCTCTTAGGTTGCTTGGTAATCCAAAGCATCTGTGGCCTTGTGATTGGTATAATATTTCAAAATTAACTTGCTATAAACTTACCTTAAATTGGCATATTATAATAAAAAGAAGCTGCCCCTATTAGCCAGGCAAAGCCCATATATAGGTATCATGTAGTAAACATTGACAGGAGAGAAAGACTTGTATAGAAACTTTCATGTCAAAATGTCCCAAGTGCTTTAGTGCTGCTTAGTATTTTGAAGTATTGTTGTTTTCTAATGTAATAAACTAATCACATAGAAGAGGTGTACAGTCATTTCTGGATTTACCTTTTCATACTTGAATATAAATGATTATACTAGGGATTATTTTTCAATAGGGTGGACTTGAAATGCAGGTAACTGAAGATTTTGAACATTCAAGACATTTTTGTTTAAATGTAAAGTGTTGTTGGTAACTTCTGTTGCCTCATTCAAGCGACTATTTTTCATGTGAATTTGCATCATGGATGCTCCTTTTCCATGTGTTATTTGTTTAAATTGTAAATTGAAACTGGCAGTGAGAACTCATCCTTGTGTTACTTTGGGAAATTGAGGTGAATTAATAGTTCTGTTTTTTGGGCCTTCTCTGATAAACTTGGTAGAAGGGAAGCAGAGCAGAATGCATCATTTGGTGGAAGAGTGAGTCCAATGCCTCATAGCAGTGGCTTTGGTTTAACTCAGCTCTTGCATCGTTTTCCTGTTGTCTGTGCTGCCAGCTGCCCCTGTGCTGTTCTGGTGGACTCATCATTGAGTCCCAAAGGGGCAGCACAATTTTCCAGCTGTCATGTCAGGGAAAACAGTCCCAGCCTGTACTGTATTAAAATTTTTGGAAGCTTGACTGCCTTTGTCCAATGAAAGGGATCCATCAGCTCTTGATTGTACTTTTGTTATTTGGTTGCTTCAATGATTTTAATTGTGTGCAAGTATGAATGTGAACATAGAGCAGTGCAACACAGGTACAGGCTCTTTGGCCCATAATGCCAATCCAAACTAATCCTAACTGCCTTCATGTGCTTTATATTCTACCATTTCCTGACTTTCTCAATGCTGCTTAAACGTTGCTGTTGAATCTGTTCTCACCAGCTCCCCTGGCAGCATGTTTCAGGCACATTTCATTCAGTTTCCCTAATTTAGAACTTCAAGATCTACTTGTATCAATATCTGTGATTATCTGAAAACTTAAGCAATTATCACTTTTTCCAAAATGCTCTCCCACTGAAACTCTAAACAGCTAACTCGACTAATTCCCCAAAACAAGGTCAACTATAGCTGCTTCTCTGGTAGTGTCTGCATAATGTGTCAAGAAACTCTCTTGGCTGCCCCAAACAAATTCTGCCTCATCAAAACCTCTGGCACTAAGAGAGTACCAGTCAATATTGGGATAGATAAAGTCACCCACTACAACTATTCCATTGCTTTTACAATTTTTCATAATCTGCTTGCACATCTGTTCCTCTATCTCCCGCTGGCTATTGGGAGACCTTCAGTGTAATTCCACCATTGTGATTGCACCTTTGTTATTTTTGAGCTCTCCCCATATTGTTTCACTGAATGGGTCATCCAGGCTATCCTCCCTAAGTGCTGCCACAATGTTCTCCCTCATCAGTAGCAGCTCCCTTACCTCTTTTACATCCTTCTGTATTGCATCTGAAACATTTGGATCTTGGAAGGTTGAAGGACTGTATCTGCCCTTCTTTCAACCAAATCTCTGCAATGGTTGTAACATGTTAGTTCCATATACTTGTTGTAACTGTGAACTAAGTCACCAGAGGGATGCAGCTGGTAGATATAAAAGTCTTCATTTGGGACACGCTCAAACTGGCAGCCTTGTGGCAGGGGTCGGGGGAGGTAGAGGGTGTAGAGAGAAATCTTAGAACATAGAATAGTACAGCACAGGCTACAGGCCCTTTGGCCAACAATGTTGTGCCGACCCTTAAACCCTGCCTCCCATATAACTCCCCCACCTTAAATTCCTCCATATACCTGTCTAGTAGTCTCTTAAATTTCACTAGTGTATCTGTCTCCACCACTGACTCAGGCAGTGCATTCCACGCACCAACCATTCTCTGAGTAAAAAACCTTCCTCCAATATCCCCCTTGGACTTCCCACTCTTTACCTTTAAAGCCATGTCCGCTTGTACAGAGCAGTGGTGCCCTGGGGAACAGGTGCTGGCTGTCTACTCTATCTATTCCTCTTAATATCTTGTATACCTCTATCATGTCTCCTCTCATCCTCCTCTCCAAAGAGTAAAGCCTTAGCTCCCTTAATCTCTGATCATAATGCATACTCTCAAACCAGGCAGCGTCCTGGTAAATCTCCTCTGTACCCTTTCCAATGCTTCCACATCCTTCCTATATTGAGGCCACCAGAACTGGACACAGTACTCCAAGTGTGGCCTAACCAGAGTTTTATAGAGCTGCATCATTACCTCGTGATTCTTAAACTCTGTCCCTCGAATTATGAAAGCTAACACCCCATAAGCTTTCTTAACTACCCTATCCACCCGTGAGGCAACTTTCAGGGATCTGTGGACATGTACCCCCAGATCCCTCTGCTCCTCCACACTACCAAGTATCCTGCCATTTACTTTGTACTCTGCCTTGGAGTTTGTCCTTCCAAAGTGTACCACCTCACACTTCTCTGAGTTGAACGCCATCTGCCACTTCTCAGCCCACTTCTGCATCCTATCAATGTCTCTGCAATCTTCGACAATCCTGTACACTACCCACAACACTACCAACCTTTGTGTCATCTGCAAACTTGCCAACCTACCCTTCTACCTCCACATCCAGGTCATTAGTAAAAATCACGAAAAGTAGAGGTCCCAGAATCGATCCTTGTGGGACACCACTAGTCATAACCCTCCAATCTGAATGTACTCCCTCCACCATGACCCTCTGCTTTCTGCAGGCAAGCCAATTCTGAATCCACTTGGCCAAACTTCCCTGGATCCCATGCCTTCTGACTTTCTGAATAAGCCTACCGTGTGGAAACTTGTCAAATACCTTACTAAAATCCATGTAGATCACATCCACTGCACTACCCTAATCTATATGCCTGGTCACTTCCTCAAAGAACTCTATCAGGCTTGTTAGACACGATCTCCCCTTCACAAATCTTGTCCTAACATCTGCCTTTCCGTCATCAAAGTACTTGCTCACCTACTGTGCTGATTCCCATTCTGCTGCTATGGTTAGTTAAAAACTTCCAGAATAGCATTAGCAAACCTCCTTGCGAGAATACTGGTGACCCTCAAGTTTATGTGCAACCCATCCTTTTTTGTACAAGTCCCACCTGGAATAGTGCCCAGTGATCTAAGTACCTGAAGCTCTTCCTCCTGTATCAGCTCCTTAGCCATGTTTTAAATTGTACCATGTTCCTATTCTTGTTTTGCTAGCATACGGCACAAGAAGACATCTTGGGATTGCAACCAAAGGGTTTCTGCCTAATTGCCTCAAATCTTTTTACAGGACCTCCTTTCTTCCTCTTGGCTATATTGTTAGTTTCAGTATTGATCATGACTTTTGGCTGTTTGCCTCTCCCTTTCAGAAAATCTATGCCTGTTCAGATGACCTTGATCCTTGGACTAGGGAAGCAGTATGCCATCCTGGATTCTCGCTTGTTGCCACAGAAATGTGTTTATAGACATTTTTAACCTCTCCCTCTCCCAGTGTGTATTGCCCTCCTGCTTCAAAACATCCACCATTGTCCCCGTACCAAAGAAAACCAAGGTAATATGTCTGAACGATTGGCGTCTTGTTTCGCTCACCTCAATTATAAGCAAATGCTTTGAGAGGCTGGTCAATAACTACATCTGCAGCATGCTACCACCCACACTGGACCTCCTACAGTTTACCTACCGGACACAACCATTTAACAGATGATGCCATAGCCACAGCACTCACCTGGAGAAGAGGGATGCTTGTGTTAGAATGCTGTTCTTAATTCAGCTTTCAACAGTATAACTCACCCCAGGCTTGACAAGAAGCTCTGAGACCTCGGCCTGTACCCTGCCTTGTGCAGCTCGATCCTGGACTTTCTGTCAGACCATCAGTAGGTGGTAAGGATGAGCTCCCTTATCTCTGCTTCTCTGACTCTCAATACAGGAGCTCCCCAGGGTTGTGTCCTGAGCCCCTCCTCTACTCCCTATACACCCATGATTGTGTTGCCATGCACAGCTCCAATCTGCTGATCAAATTTGCAGATGACATGACATTGATGGGCCTTATTTCCAACAATGGTGGGACAGCTACAGAGAAGTCAACGCCCTAACACAGTGGTGCCAAGAAAACAATCTCTCCCTCAATGTCAAAAAAAATGAAGGAGTTGATCATGGATTACAGGAAGAATGGAGACAGGTTAGCTAGCCCTGTTCACATCAATGGCACTATAGTTGAGAGGGTGAGTAGTTTCAAGTTCCTTGGTATCACATCATTAAGGACTGTACGTACCGCTGTGTGGTGAAAAAGAAGCACAACAGCACCTCTTTCACCTCAGATGGCTGAAGATGTTCAGCATATCCCCATATCCTCAGGAATTTCTACAGGGGCACCATTGAGAGCATCCTGACTGGCTGTGTCATCGCCTGATATGGGAACTGTACTTCCCTCAATCGCATTGCACTACAGAGTGCTACAGACAGCCCAGCCCATCTGTGGATGTGACAAAGCACATTGAAAGAATTTTTTCTTTAGTTGAAATTGGTTTCTTTGACCTTTGCAATTTTTAGCTGAGTCAGTACTTTTGGAAATAAAATTATAAAGTTGGGGCAACATTGTAATTATATGTAGAATGCAATTCTTGATATTGATCAGTTTTGCAAAAATTGGTGAGATAGAGCTAGAAAGAGAATTACCAAAGTTTCTTCCTTTTTGTCCTTCTGGTAACTACTAGAATTTAAAGCACATTTTATACAGATAGATGGATAAGTAGATTTAGAGGCATGTGGGCTAATTTCAGGCAAATGGGGTCAGTCTTGCAAAAATTAGTGAAATAAAACGTTTGATGCCATTAACTCTTTGGCAGACAACTTGATTTAGCTCTGTTTTGAAAATGTCCATATTATTATGGCTTTAATGTAATATGATCATGGTCATCAAACAAAATATAGTTTGTATATAGACTTAATTTTCTTTCTATCCCAACAGGCATTGAGCCTTGTTTGGAAGTCCTCTCCATGAGTATGTTTTTCATAGCTGATACCATTGACACTTGTGAATTTTCAATCTTACTGTGGATGCATTTGAACTTCTTTAGTGTGCACTGAACAGTAAGTAAAGAATCTGTAAGTGCAACAATGTAGGTCTTGTATTTCTAAAAGAAAGTTGTACATTATGATATATTATGGTACATTGTGCTCTTTCATAGTCATTAACTAAAGGACTAGTATTTAAAACGCAGCACCAAGGTAATTGTTAGAATAACTTTTGCAGCTTCTACCTTTCATAATTTATCAGGAGAATACAAAAATTCAATTTATTCAGAAAGTTGTAGTATCTTTGATACCTTTTTGATTTTTCGAAGTAAAGGACAAATAAAATAAAACTACTGTAAACTTCAGGTATCATCAGGTTAGTGTTTTATCTGTTAGAGCTGCAGCATGGAAATGGTTTCTTGGGTCCACAGACTGCACTAACCATCAAATGCCTATTTGCCAGTAACGTACCAATCTGCATATCTTTGGGGCTAGAAGGAAGCGGGCACTCGGGGGGAAGTATGTTCAGTCACAGAGAGAATGAGCAAACCCCACAGTAACAATGCCGGAGGTCAGGACTGAACTTGTGTTGCAGACCTTTCTTTTTAAACTTGCCCTGTGGCCTTATCAACATATTTGGATGGAACTGTAGGACTGTGTTGCGTCAATTGGAAGAAAACAGAACTAACATTAATTTCTCAGACAATGTCATTCAACTGGTTTAACAGTTTGTGAATTTGACTTGTTGACACATCTGACTAACAGCCATGGATAATTATGCACAGTAACTTTATAAGGACTTAATGCCATTGCTGAGATAATATTCCTTACCAGTTTTAATCAGTGTGCAGACGAGTTGTGAAAAGGGCCTGAGGTTGCAGTGTAATATTTTTAAGCAAATTATTTTTAATGTAAATTGTATTCTTCATTATAGGCTTTTAAAGTAAAACATTCACTGGTATCCATTACAAAAACAAAGGACTCAATATAGAATCTGTAATCAAAACAAAATACTTAAGTAAATTTAGTTATCTTCTGTAAGGAAAAAGAACAGCTAACATTAGAAATAGACTTAAGAGGACTCTTGTTACAATCTTTTTGAAAAGGTGTTGGGTGAGTTTGGTGACCCTGTGATCTCTGTCTCGGAAGCCGACATCAGAACGTCTTTTAGGAGGCTGAGTACTCGCCAAGTGTCAGCCCTTGATGGTGTATCTGGAGTGCTCTGAAAACCTGTGCCAACCAACTGGACATCTTCTATCTTTCACTGCTGCAGTCGGAGGTTCCCACCTGTTTCTGTACCTCCCTTTGCAACTGAACTCTTGACTTCACCAGTCCGTGCAGATTGGAAATAACAACTCTTTGCTGACCATCAGTACTGGTGCACCCCAAGGATGCAGGCTTAGCCCACTGCTCTATTCTCTCTACATCCACAACTGTGTGGCTAGGCACAGCTCAAATGCCTTTAGAAATTTGGTGGTGACACAACTATTGTTGACAAAGCTTCAGATGTTAACGATGAGGCATACAGGAGCAAGATAGACCAGCTAGCTGAGTGGTATTGCAACCACAATCTTGCACTTAACATCAGTAAGACCAAGGAATTGATTGTGGGTTTTAGGAAGGGGAAATCGAGGGAACACGTACCAGTCCTCATTGAGGGATCAGCAGTGGAAAGGGTGAACAGTTTCAAGTTCCTGGGTGTCAACATCTCTGAAGATCTGTCCTGGGCCCAACAAATTGTTGCAATTACAACAAAGGCATAACAGCTGCTATGTTTCATTAGGAGTTTGAAAGGACTTGGTATGTCACCAAAGACACTCCTAAATGTCTACTGATGTACCGTGGAGAGCATTCACTGATTGCATCACCATCTGGTATGGTACTGCACAGGTTTGGGAAAAGCTGCGGAAAGTTGTAAATGCAGCCATCTCCATCATGGGCACTAGCCTCCCCAGCATCGAGGACCTTCAAAAGGTGTTGCCTCAAAAAGGTGACATCCATGATTAATGATCCCCATCACCCAGGTCATGACCTTTTCTCATTGCTATCATCAAGGAGGAGGTACAGGAACATGAAGACACAGCTCAACATTTTAGGAACAGCTTCTTCCCCACCGACATCAGATTTCTGAATGGACAATGAACCCATGAACGCTACCTAATTTCCTTGCTCTCTTTTTGCACTGCTTATTCAATTTAGTTTTTTATATATATTGTAATTTATATTTTTATTATGTATTGCAATGTACTGCTGCCACCAAATTTCATGACATTTATTAATAATATTGCACCTGATTCTAGAAGTGAAAGGCATTTCAGTCTCAAGTAACTTGTTTCTTTTACAAGTATTAATTTAACATTACTGCACTGATACAATTAAGTACTACACTGGAGAACATATTTAAGTGCTTAGAAGTTGGTGAATATGTTCTGCCTGTTGCTTAAAATATGCCATCCTGTTCTTAACCTCTTCAGGAATTTCTTCAGCTAATAAAACATAGGACCAAATTTAAATATTTCAAAGTTGTTGCTAATTTTTAAAAAAAAAGTTGATTATAACTTTTGAGGATCCATAGAACAAAATGACTTGACGTTGAAGTTCATGTAATTTATACTTTGGTTATGTAGTTCAGTATTCTGTTTGTTTTCTTGATTGATGGTTGAAGTATTTATCTGTGTTGAATGAAAGTCCACTAAAACTTTTGGATTTGTTTAGAATTAACCTTTTAATATTTTAATAAATTCGGGTAACTTCACTTTATGAAGGGTGGTCACCTGGATTTATTCTTTAATATAGAATTTGCTGTTCATATTAATATTCATCTTGTAGATTTTGGCCTACATTATTACTGACCAGATCAGTGCCGAGATATTTTGATGCCATCTGTAAATTAACTTAATTATGTTAGCTGTAAACTTGGCTCCCAGTTTCATTCCTGAGTCATTCAAAGCACATATTAGTAATATTACATAATCTTAATTAAGGGAGTTTAATTTTAAGGAGTCTAGTACATTATGAATCTACCCACCCACAACACTATCTCTCATCTGATTGAATCTTACTGTTCTTACATTTTTTGCTGTAAATTTGTCATTTTTTTCATGCAAATACAATTTGCATTCTCAACTCAATTGAATGATTTTTTGAAGTAATTACATTCAGAAAGCTGTCAATGGAATGTCCTGATTTTTTTTCTTTGTGGAGAAAGAGATAAGTGCTTTTAATTGAAGGTAGGGACCATCTATCGAGGTTTATCTTCATTAGAATGCCATCATCAAAAGCCATTGGATATAGTCAGACAGCATCTTTTTAGAGAGAACTGTATATAAACTTCAGGATAATGCCAGAAAAGTACAAATTTAGAAAATAGGCATATTTAAATTTGCACAAAATGAAGGCAACAACTGGATTGCTTGCTAGCAGGGGAGACCAGGAGAAGACAGTTGACAACCAATTGGGATTAACCACAAAGTGCATTACCCTCATGCTAATTGCAACTAATCTGTCTGGAAGAGGTGTAAATAGATGATAGGGGTTGGAGGTGGGTTGGGGAAAGAAGCCCTGCTGGAATTATAAAATACAGCTGTGAATCTGAAATAAGTGAGCATGCTGAGGAAGCTCAAATCTGCCAGTTTGAGTGGAGAGAAAAATCCAGATGAGCTCAGAAAAGGCCGGGTATTGAAAGTAAACAACAAAATTGTAGATGGTGAAAATCTGAACCAAAAAAACTAGTGGAAGCACTTAGCATGCCGGGTAGACAGTTAATAAATATTTTCAGCATTTTCAGTTTTACTTTGGGTTTCTGGCAGCTGCAGCTTTTTTTTGATTATGTTCCACTGGAGGATGTACACAATTGATATGTGTACTACTAAAAAATAAGACGCTCAAAAAAAAGCAAAAAATTCTGTAACTACATTTCAAATCTAGGTCCATTGCTTTACCCTCTATTCTCAACACCATTTACATGGAGATAGATATCTGTGAAAAGTTCTAAGTTACTAAAGACATTCTACAAATACACTGTACAAGTCAGGAATGTGATGGGATACTTTACTCCTGTATTGAGTGCACATTAATCACTTGTTCAGCAGACCATTAATCCCCTTGTAGATGCAATACTCATAACTAGTATACCAGGACTAGCTTATGTGTATCTACTGAATACAGCCCACCAAAACTTCACTCATAATATCTCCCAAACCAGAGCACAAAAAAGAACAGTAGTTGGCCGCTAGGTCCCTCAAGTCTGATCATAGCTGATCTATATTGGTCTCAATTCCTCTTGTGCATCTTTCCATAACCCTTAATTTCTTAATCTTTTAAATATTTATCAGCTCTACCTTAAATGCATCCGGTATTTTGATCTGAATCACCCTCAAGAGGATTCCAGCAATTCACTACCCTCAGAATTGTCTTGCCTTAGTTTTAAATGATTGGCCTTTTTATTTTGTAATTCTGACTCCCTTGTCTGTGATTCTCTTACAAGTGAAAACATCTCAGCATCTGGGATATTGCATTTTTGAATAAGATTACCCTTCATTTTTCTAAACTCTGATAGGGAATAGAGCCCAAAGCTTATCCAGTTTCTCTTGATAGGACAACCCTCCCATCCCAGGAATTAGCCTGCTGAATCTCATTTGGACTGCCCCCAATGCTGCTGTATCCTTCAGGTGAACCAAAACTGCACAGTAATCCAGGTGTGGCGCCTCTAACATAATGTACATCAGTAACAGTTCTGTCCTCCTTACAATGAGGGTTAATGTGCCATTTGCCACTTGTTGGGCCTGCCTGTTGACTTTCTGTGACTTGTGCACGAGAACTCTTGAGGTCTCTCTGAGTATCGTTCATTTGCAGCATGTCTCCATTTAGATTTGCACTTTTTCTTTCCTCTTTCCAAATGCATGAGCTTGCATTTATTAGACTTCATTTTCCAGATTCTTACCTAATCAAAAGTATAAGAGATAGCAGGTGCATTGTAAAACCATCACCTCCAACTTATCCTGTCACATACCATCCTTACTTTGGCATATACTCCTTCACCCTCAAAAGCTTTAAGTTGCTTAAACCTGCATGCAGTGACTTAAGGATTGTTTTATTTTTCAAGTGCCAAGTAAATACCAGCTTTGACTTTGACCTCTAAAGGCCAGAAATGAATTGTAATTAAAAAAAATGTATTAGGTAGAGGGATCACAATCCCAGGGGAATCTACTGTGTGGCATTTAACTTGCTCAAAAGAGATAGGTTACTGTCTTGATACAGCAAATGAGTTGATGTTCATCAAATGTGTTCATAATATCAAGATAGCAACCAAATCTTAGATTACATTACGGTGTACAACATGCCTGTATTTGGATTGTACTATGTTCAGCTTTTCACTGCTCTTTTTTTGGCACAGTTGTTGCTTTTAAGGTTAATCAGATGTTCTGAAGCATTATTTCATTACATCTTATAGTAAGAAATCTTGTGTCACTTTCAAGTGATGGGATTTCACATGATTGTGACAATTCGTTGTAGAAGTGGACTTCATGGGGCATTAACACTTTATTGTTTAATTTTTATTTTGAAAATATTAAATTTTGAAAAATGAGATGAAGGAAAGAGAAATGCTGTAAGTTTTATCTTCTGGTTGATGCATCATGTATGAGTGTTGTATGTATTTGAATTGTTTATAGCTAGGCATTTGACACACGTGCTAAATTCATTATTTGTTTCTCCTGCTGTGTAGAGAGTTCAGGACGAAAGTGATTTGAAAATGTGAAGAGCACGTTTATTACTTTTATTGATGTATCAGTTGCCATGTAAGTAATTAGTGCATATACCTATAGGTCAAAACATTGTTTTTTTTCCAAAACATGATACAGGTGTCCCCCGCTTTTCGAACGTTCGCTTTACGAAACCTCACTGTTACAAAAGACCTACATTAGTTCTCTGTTTTCACTGTTACAAAAAAGGCAGTGTGTGATAAAAGGCAGCGCGTGCCCCGAGCAGCTGCTCTCCCCCGGATTCGGAACGGCATTCTTGCCGATATTGCTTAAACACGTGCCTGTGAACAGTCGTTAGCAAGATGAGTTCTAAGGTCTTGGAAAAGCTAAAAGAGCTCGTAAGGGTGTTACACTTACCGTAAAACTAGACATAATTAAGCGTTTCGATTGTGGTGAGCGAAGTAAGGACAAAGTGAGTTTGGCTTGTGGAAGTTGACGAAGGTGATGTTGAAGAGGTTTTGGCATCCCATGACCAAGAACTGATAGATGAAGAGCTGATGCAATTGAAAGAGGACAGGGTAACAATCGAAACCGAATGTAGTAGCGAACTTGAAGTCGTCCAGGAACTGAACGTGAAGCAACTACGTGAGATTTTCACTGCAATGATTGCAGAAAAGTACGACTTTAATTTTGAAAGGGTACGTAGGTTTAGGGCATATTTGCAGGATGGTTTGAATGCTCACAAAGAACTGTATGATAGAAAAATGCACGAGGCTAGCAGTCAAGATACTGTTGTTTTTCAAGCCTTCCACATCAGCTTCGACCTTCGACATCGAGGCAGGCAGACATAGAAGAAGATGATCTACCTGCCCTGATCGACGATGAGATGACACCCCAGTGTCCCACCACGCCAACCCCCAGGCCGCGGACAGATACCGATTCGCGGAGAATGCAGCGGTAGCCGGGATGCACCCAGCACATCTTTAAGAAAAAAGCCGAAATAAACAAGCTAGTTAATTAGGTACCGCCCGGTATGTAAATGTGGGCCCAGATCAGAGGTCATTGCCGATTGCGTCACCTCTGATCTGCCGACATTTACGTGCTGGGCGGCACCTGATTAATTAGCTTGTTTATTTCAGCTTTTTTCTTAAAGATGTGCTAGGTGCGTTCCGGCTACCGCTGGACTGCTGCATGCTTCGCGGATCGGTATCAGTTGGCAGCCTGGAGGGTGGGGGCCACTGCACCACCCCAACCTCCGACAACTCATCCTGACACCATCATCAGTGTGCTCGATGCTGACTTCTGGATTCCCGTAAGTGATACTACACTGTACATACATTATTTCTACTTTATATCTGCTGTGTATTTTTACGTGTTATTTGGTATGATTTGGCAGCTTCATAGCTTAAAGGTTACTGGAGTGTTTTTGCTAACAGTGCTTGTGTGAGATTTTCTGCCACAGCGCTTGTGCCATTTTTTTGCGGAAAGCGCTTGCGTGAGATTTTCGCTACGGCGAACAGTGCAGGCAATGGTTGTAGAGAAGTATTTCTACTTTATATAGGCTGTGTATTTATCATATCATTCCTGCTTTTACTATATGTTACTGTTATTTTAGGTTTTATGTGTTATTTGGCATGATTTGGTAGGTTATTTTTGGGTCTGCGAACGCTCACAAATTTTTCCCATATAAATTAATGGTAATTGCTACTTCGCTTTATGACGTTCCGGCTTTCATAGGAACGCTGTACCTTCGGATGGCAGGAGAAATCTGTAGTGGATCAGAATAGAAAGTTGAATAGGAGAAATGAGAATTGATTAGAATTTTTTAAATAATTTGGTATCTTGATGTAATGGATAACAATTTTATCAAGATTTCTTGTGAATAAGTCAGGATTTCCATCAGTTGACATGATTTTCTTTTCATTAAAACAAATTGTTTCATTGCAAATAGCCATTGCAAAACCATTATACACAAATGTTTGGAAGAGGTACATGGAAGATTGTTGTATTGAGCAGTGAAGCAGTATGTTTTTCTCAAGTTTTACACTTGATTATGAACTTTTCTGTTTGCATGTAAGTGAGATTGGTTTATTTGAGTGAAATTCTGTTTTATTCAGAATTTGGTTAGGATTCACCATTGACTGTTACATTTTTGAATAAGGTTTTTAGTTTGTAATTTTAATTATCTTTGTAATTAGTGGAATTTGTAAACAGATGAATTGAGTAGCATTGAAATCCAGTATCTTGGAAGACCTGTATGGAAGATTGTTGTACTGAGTTCTGAAGCAGTATGTTATTCTCAAATTTTACGCTTGGATCGTGATATTGAACTGTGATTTTTGCATGAAGAATTCCTTATTGAGCAATAATGGATGGCTATTACTCCATGTATTTTTAAAGAGGTTTCAGTTGAGAATTGGATGAATTTTCTTTCCTGAGATACTATATAGCTTTAAAAGTAGTTTTCCAATCTACACAGCTGCATCTACCATTTCTAGGATCAGAGAATTCAGACCATCAGGTCTAGGGTCTGAACAGCTTTTAACCCAATAGTTTTTCAGATTCTTTAGTGATTTATGATATTGAATTCTGCCCAGGATATTTTTTTGGCATGAATGAAATGTATCTTCTGTCATAAAATCTATGCAAAATATCCATTTAACTTCAGTGCCATGTCCTTGTACTCCATAACTGTTTTCAAGCATCATTTTTAGAGACCTAGGTATATAAATTCCAAACTGAGGGATTCTATCAATAGAAAGCAAAATTAGTGTCTGTTATCTGCATTAAGCTGTTGCCCTATAAATGTGGTTCTAGGTAATAAAGCATGAATGTTCAAGTTTTTGATTATTTCATTATTTACAGTAGATGAAGTGGCATACGTATTTGACATGTTAAATTTGTTTTCAATAAATATGGTCTTACCAAAATTAATGCAAATGAATAACAACATAGAACATGTTGAAGAAAATAGGATTGAAGAGATAAATGTTCCAAGGTGGTTTGTATGTCAGCGGCATGGTTCACTGTGTTCATATATAGGAAATAGTTAATTGATTACGCAGTAAAAGGTGGCCTTGTAAGAGTGTAAATGGAAACAATAAATTATGGAAGGATATTAATAGGTTAAGTAAAATGGGCACAGCTATGGCATACTATTTCAGACAAAAACGTGAAGTTATTCACTTTGGATATGAAAATGCAAGATGAAGATACTTGCCTTGTTGTGGAAATCTGGAAAAACAATGTCCAGAGAGATTTCGGGTCTTTATATGCTGAGGCGTGAATGCAGGCCATTGTATCTAGAGGGCTGAAATGCAAGTAGTTAGAAATTATAGTGTACCTATATAAGGGGAGGGGGAAATACCAATAGCAGTTGTTGACCTGTATCTTAAAGATAAATTGATTCTACAGGTTGGAATGCAATTTATGTTGACAGAATGATGCAGTCTCCGAGAGTTGATTTGTAAGGAGGAACTTACACAATGTTAAGCTGTATTCCATAAGACCTAGAGAGATTAGATCAAATAATTCATTAAACAAACAGGTGAAATGCAAGAAGTATCTCCACTAATGGGAGTGTAGGCCTAAAAGTTTGAAGACAAACTTTGAGTGATATAGGAAGCAAAAGAGTTTACTTTCACAAATAGCAATTTCTGCTTAATGAGTTGATTTTAAATCTGAGTATATTTCAAAGTTCAAAGTAAATTTATTATTGAAGTACGTATACAGTATGTCACCATATACAGCTCTGAGATTCGTTTTGTTGCAAGAATTCATACTAAGTCCAAGAGACACAATAGAATCAATGAAAAATGGCACTCAACAGAACAGGAAAATAACCAATGTGCAAAAGACTACCAACTGGCAAATACAAAAAATAAATAAATAAGCAATAAATATTGTGAACATGAGATAGAGTCCTTGAAAGTGAATCCATAGGTTGTGGAAGGGTTCAGTGGTTGGGGGAGGGGAAGAGTCTGATAGTTGAGGGGTAATGACTGTTTCTGAAACTGGTGGTGTGGATCCTGAATCCCCTGTACCACCTTCCTGGTGGCAGCAGTGAGAACAGAGCATGGTCTGGGTGGTGGGAGTTTCCTGATGATGGATGTTGCTTTCCTACAACAGTGCTCCAGAGCACAACAGAAGAGAAGTCTTTATCTGTGATGGACTGGGCTGTATCACTACTTTTTGTAGGATTTTCTGCTTAGGGCATTGGTGTTTCCAGTCAATATACTCTCCACCACACATCTATAGAAACACACACAAAAGTTGCTGGTGAATGCAGCAGGCCAGGCAGCATCTCTAGGAAGAGGTACAGTTGATTTTTTGGGCCGAGACCCTTCGTCAGGACTAACTAAAGAAGAGCTAGTAAGAGATTTGAAAGCAGGTTTTCTTAATTTGTTAAAATTAACATTTTAATAATAATATAGTCTAGATAAGGTGGTATGAATGTACTTGGGTTACATAGAAGACTTTGACTTTTATTTTGGAGAATGGAGTTTAAAATCATATAGGATGCAGTAGCCAGAAGAAACTCTTAGGACACTTGTTAAAATGTGCAAATGCCCTACTGGGCATTTAAAAGTAACTGGATCTGTTTAAAATGGAATTTTAGGAATTGTATGGATGTGTAATCAATTAAATTGTAAAGATCATGTTAGTTAGCGAACTGGTTAACATTGTGTCTAATAGGAGCTTTTTTCTTGCATGCTGTCGAACTAGTTTGTTGTTTTTAAATTTCATTCTCGCCTCCATACCACTTCCCTTTCAGTTACATGTAATTTTGACTAATTTGCTCAGTACAGTACAGAACAAGATGGATGCAATGTGGTTCTTTCAGGTTTATTAAGAATTAAGGGTTAATCATAGGTCAAGAATTCTAAACCCAAGAGCTTTGCTGATTACACAGTTGTGCATTCTCTTAATTCTTTTATATTAAAAAAGGTATCTGAATGCAGATAGTTTTATATTTATAATCTAATTTTTTTCCAGAAAGATTCTTGTATTAAGCACTACTTTTTGACAAATTCCCCTGGATGATCCATGAAATACAAAGCTTTTGGAATGATTTGTTCCTTCTGATTAATTCCTATCTCAATTTTGAAGACTTTCAAAATATTGAAAGATACTGCATGATTATTCCTGTGCTGCTTTCATTCATTCCATTGTTGTTATTCAAACTATTTCATGAATTGGCGATTTAGTCTTTCAGATGGTTGCTAAATTTGCTGTATAAAATATGACCTTAAATTAATGTTGACACAGAATTGATTCAGCTTTGCTGATGGGCTTCTTGTATGTGAAGTTTGGTTAATGGTGCTACATTTTATAGAACGAAAAGTGTGGAAGATTAACGTGCATTGTGCATTTTAATATATCCAGTATACAGTGAGTTTTTACTATCTTAGTGTTTAAAGTGTTATGATGGGAAGAGCTAGGTGAAGGTTCTGATGGTAAGTATATGTTTTGAAATCACCCTAGTATCTGTTGGAATAGCAGCTGTTTAATTTTTTTTTTTGTTTTGATTGAGACCTGGTGCCTGTATCATTAATTTTGTTGATGTTGAGAGGGTCTTTTATCAGCTCTACGGATGGTGAGTTGTTAAGCTAAATTTATTAATATTTATTTTTAATTAATGAATTTTCTTGCTAAACTACCTTTTATGCCTTGTAGGTTACTTTTTTTTGTGGAGAAGGCCCCACCCTGGTGGTGGATTTGTCATCACTGATATGCCTTTTCACAATTTGTTCTCCTTTTAAGATACATTGCCATCTTGATATTTGTTAAAAATGTTAAACTTTTCTATCAAATAATAGTGTGAGACTGTATTACCATAGTATGCAATTAGTAAGTTGTGAATTTTGATCTGTGTATCAGGCAGCAATTCTGTTCTTTTATAAAATGAGTTCTTGAGGTTATTAGAGAAGAGCATCACTCTTACCATTTTGAATTTTACCCCTATATAAAGCATGTAAGTGGTAAGCTTAGGTTATATAACTTTATATTTCACATTGAGGAATTATTTGAAAATTCCTGCAAAGCTGACCCATGTAGTAGGATAGCATCGTCTGAGTTATTTAGAGTTCAAGTTAAGGCAGATGGAGATACCTTGTATGCATTCAAATCTAGAAAATGGCTAAAAATATTTTTTTTGCGAAATTTCATAGCAGTCGTGGTAGTTCTTTTGAACTTGTGGGGAAAAGTAGATTTAGCTTCGTCTTCTCTGGGCCCCTGTTATTTGATTGTTAGTTTTGTCATTTACCCTTAATGAACAACTGATAATTATTTTCCTTATTGGTCTGAAAACTTGTTTCTCAATTTTCATAGAAACGTAATGGTAAAATAGCAAGCTTATTTGAAAAAAAGAACTAAAACTATAGGGTTTACAAGTGTCTGGATATCAGCAGCAACTTGCATTTGTACAAAATTATGTGGCAGGAAGAGAGATGTTGAAATAGTTGACCAAAAGAGGGCAGCTGATTAATATTGTTAATAGAGGCAGGTGAACTCTGAGAAGAGAATTCCATAACTTTGAGTCTTAACATTTGAAGGTATGAGCACCAGGGTTGGAGTAATTCAAGTTGGGAATGATAGAGAGGCTCTAATTGGAGTTTGGTTATCTTGTAAAGCTGAAAGAGGTTATAGAGATGGAGAGGGTGAGTGTGATGGATGGAACTGAAAATAAGGTTGAGAAGTTTGAAATATAGATTTCCTGAATAGTACCAAACTGAACAGATAAAAGCTGAACAGGTAAGATATCTTCCATAGAGTTTTAGAAGAGCCAAAGGAGTGTAGGAAGTGGGAGGCTGACTTGGAATGTGATGGCATGGTCAGATGGGTAACAAAAACATGAATGAGGCTTTCTTTTAAGGTGAGCAGAAATAGTTACAGAGTTTGATAATGTTACCGAAATGGGTAATTATCATTGATGTCTCGGGTATGTGACCTGGAATTCATTGACAAAAGCTATTACCTGGGAGATTTTGTACTCATTTGTTTAGAAAATGAGGATCTCTGACAAGGCCAACAATTATTGTCCATCTGTAATTTCTGTAAGGATAGTGTTAAGTCGTTTCATTAAGTGATAATTTGTTTGCTGAAGGTGCTTCCACAGCTGTGTTGGATAATGAATCCTAGTATGCGATTCAGTGAAGGGCTGGTGGTTATTTTCTCTCTGGGGTATGTGACATTTTCATATATCTGTTGCACTTGTCTTGTGGTAGAGTTTGTTGTTTACAGAGGTGCTGCAGTGGGAGTGCATTTGGAGTTGGCACACACTGCTGCCAGGGCATATCAGTACTTATGAGAATAAATGTTTGGAGTTGGTGGATGGTGTGCCTGGTAATTGGGTTGCATTGTCTTGAATAGTGGACTTGATGGATATTACATTTGTGTTCATCCAGGCAAGTGAAGTGTATTTTGTCATGCATTTGATTTATCATTGTAAGGTAGTCAAAAATCTTTGTTAGAAGAGGAGTCACGCAAAGCAAGATACCAGCAATAAACTTGTGTTTGTGCCAGAGTTATATGGTTGGTCCGTTTGAGTTTTTGGCTTGCAGGAAGTTAATAATGTGGTATGCTAGTAAATGATGATGCCATTGAAAATCAAGGGAGTTAGTTAGATACTGAGTTATTGTTGAACATTCTTCGATACTTGTATGTGAATGTCACTGCCACTTGTCAGTTGAAGGTGGTGATGGAATTGTGCTTTATTTTTCCATTTGGGTCACAAGTGTAGATAGAACACATATTTGTCTATCTTTGAGTTTGTAGATTGACATCCACTCTGTTCCATATTCTTCCCTGAGAAATAACATTTTTGTATTTAACCTGTTAAGTCTCAATGTTTCAGTAACATTACCTCATTATTATAAACTCCAATGATTAAAGATCAAATTTGAACAAATTTTCTTCTTTAGATATTTCTGGCGTCTGAGGAATCAACCGAGAAACCTTTTGCTGCCAGTCTAAATAGAAAATTCAGTAAAATGCTATGATTTCATGTGTTCCCTTCGCAGTTGAAGCAATAATTCCCTACTTTTTCCACTCTCCTGCTTGCATTTGAAAAGTCAGATTCAGATATCACATGTACATTGAAACATGCAGGGAATGTAATGTTTGCATTCACAACCTAGGGATGTGCTCGGGACAACCTGCAAGTGTTGCCACATATTCCAATGCAAATATAGCATGACCACAATCCTTGGCAGAATAACATGGAACTCAACAAAACAGACCACAACAAGCAACAAGATAACCATCAAAACAAGCTCCTTTCCTACTCAAGCCCACCCACTCACATTGGACAGTTCTCCAACTTTAGGACAGGTCTCATGTCTTCACCCAAGCGGTTTTGATCGAAGCTACCGATCAGCCTTTTGAGCTCTGATCTTCGTTAATGAAACCCCAGAATAGCCTACGACGGGATCCTGATCTTGGCTTGAACTCTGGGGGCATAGAATGACTGCCCTTGAGCTTCCTCGTTCCCCCTACTTGCACAATTTCCTGGTTTCTGGCATTCAAGTGTGGAGTGGTGAAGTTTAAGGGAATGGGGGATTCTCAAGATTCCTGTAAGCAATGAATTCAGTACTGACTATGTCTGTGACTGCAGTGTGTTTGAATAATGTCTCACAGCTGCTTTTTTTGGAGCAAGATGAGGGTTAAAGTTCGCCCAGATCCACATAAGATGTCTCTGGGCTTTTCACACCTTTTGATTTTGACAGAAGCAGTACCTGATGGAAATTAGACAGAACATTCCTTTCTTAATTAAAGCACAAATTTGACGGATGTTCTAATCTTTGTCATTAAGTTGTGGCTTCAGCAAATCAGGTAGGACATTCCTTCCTTTAATTGAGGTGGCTGGAGTGTCTAACAAATGGATTATAGTTTTGTATCAATAGTCCATTGACTTGGCCGGAATAGTTAACAAACTGATTGTTCTCTGTATCAATAATCCATTGACTTGACCGGAATGGTTATCAAACTGATTGTTCTTTTGTATTGGTGGCCTTATAACTTCTGAGAATTCTGACATCGGGCTGTGAACTTGTAGAGCCGACGGGGAGATGAGAAAGGGTCTCTTCCTGATGTCAGGTCCAAGTTCACTTGCCGGCTGAGCTTGAAGAAATAAATGGGTGAAAAGATAAGTAACGATCCTTTTGTGCTGTCGTTATTTGATCCAGCAAAGTTACGTTTACAGTGGAAGCCTGAACTGTGGATGTCCTTTGTCGCCTGTCCCTGTTGCTGGACTTTGAACGTAGAGCAGAGGCCTGGATTGCAAATGTCCTTTGTCACCAGTTCACATCACTAGATTTTCAATGTGGAGTGGAAACCTAGACTGTGGATGTCCTTCATCATCCGTCCATGTCGCTGGACTTCGAATGCAAAGTGGAGGCCTGACCCCTAACTCTTCAACATACCTTTTCCTAAATCCTAATCTAACTTTCCCACAAGTCTTGAGGCCCTCCATTGGTTGAGGTTGAACATGGTTGTTGTGTCCTCACTGTCTATGTGATCTGCATGCCAGGGCAGTATGATATGGAGAGCAAGCTGTTGCCTGTGCAGCAGGCTCCCCCTCTCCACACTCTTGCAAGGGTATTAATTTGGTGCATCAAGAATCAAATTTACAGAAATTAGCGCAAAGAAAATTGCCAATATTTACCAAAAAAATCCACCAGAAAATACAATTATAGCTACATACATTCGGTGTGAACTCCTGACATCTCCATCTCACCAAGAGAGATCAATACAGGTTTTTAGGCACCAGGACATACCATCTTTAATTACCCACACAGTTATCTTGAGACTACACATAAATCTGAATATGAACTGACCCACGGTGTAGTTACAATCATATTACAAAATAAACAGAAGCATCTACCTTAAGTACAGTATACAAACAATATATATACATTTACACATTCTCATTACTTAAAAAAAAAGATATACAGGTTTCCCCCACTTTTCGAACGTTCGCTTTACGAAACATCACTGAAACACCTACATTAGTACTCTGTTTTCGATTTCAGAAGGTGTTTTCACTGTTACGAAAAAAAATTCAGCGCGCGATAAAAGGCATAGCTCTCGGATCTCCTCCCGGATTCGGAACCGCATTCTCGCCGGCATTGCTTAAACACATAACTGTGAGCAGTCGTTTGCCAGATGAGTTCTAAGGTATCGGAAAAGCCTGAAAGAACTCGTAAGGGTGTTACACTTACGGTAAAACTAGACATAATTAAGCATTTTGATCTTGGTGAACGAAGTAAGGACAAAGTGAGTTTGGCTTGTGGAAGCTGACAAACATGATGTTGAAGAGGTTTTGGCATCCCATCACCAAGAACTGACAGATGAAGAGCTGGTGCAATTGGAAGAAAAAAGGATAACAATCGAAACCGAATGAGTAATGATAAAATACGACTTTAATTTTGAAAGGGTACGTTCCAAAGAAGAAGCATACAAATTAGCCAGAAAAAGTGGCTCACCTGAGGACTGGGAGAAATTCGGAGTTCAGCAGAGGAGGACAAAGGGCTTAATTAGGAAGGGGAAAAAAGATTATGAGAGAAAACTGGCAGGGAACATAAAAACTGACTGTAAAAGCTTTTATAGATATGTAAAAAGGAAAAGACTGGTAAAGACAAATGTAGGTCCCCTACAGACAGAAACAGGTGAATTGATTATGGGGAGCAAGGAGATGGCAGACCAATTGAATAATTACTTTGGTTCTGTCTTCACTAAGGAGGACAAAAATATCTTCCAGAAATAGTACGGGACAGAGGGTCCAGTGAGATGAAGGAAATGAGCGAAATACATGTTAGTAGGGAAGTGGTGTTAGGTAAATTGAAGGGATTAAAGGCAGATAAGTCCCCAGGGCCAGATGGTCTGCATCCCAGTGTGCTTAAGGAAGTAGCCCAAGAAATAGTGGATGCATTAGTGATAATTTTTCAAAACTCGTTAGATTCTGGACTAGTTCCTGAGGATTGGAGGGTGGCTAATGTAACCCCACTTTTTAAAAAAGGAGGGAGAGAGAAACCGGGGAAATAGACTGGTTAGCCTGACGTCGGTGGTGGGGAAACTGCTGGAGTCAGTTATCAAAGATGTGATAACAGCACATTTGGAAAGCGGTGAAATCATCGGACAAAGTCAGCATGGATTTGTGAAAGGAAAATCATGTCTGACGAATCTCATAGAATTTTTTGAGGATGTAACTAGTAGAGTGGATAGGGGAGAACCAGTGGATGGTGGTATATTTGGATTTTCAAAAGGCTTTTGACAAGGTCCCACACAGGAGATTAGTGTGCAACCTTAAAGCACACGGTATTGGGGGTAAGGTATTGACGTGGTTAGAGAATTGGTTAGCAGATAGGAAGCAAAGAGTGGGAATAAACGGGATCTTTTCAGAATGGCAGGCAGTGACTAGTGGGGTACCGCAAGGCTCAGTGCTGGGACCCCAGTTGTTTACAATATATATTAATGACTTGGATGAGGGAACTAAATGCAGCATCTCCAAGGTTGCGGATGACACGAAGCTGGGCGGCAATGTTAGCTGTGAGGAGGATGCTAAGAGGATGCAGGGTGACTTGGACAGGTTAGGTGAGTGGGCAAATTCATGGCAGATGCAATTTAATGTGGATAAATGTGAAGTTATCTACTTTGGTGGCAAAAATAGGAAAACAGATTATTATCTGAATGGTGGCCGATTAGGAAAAGGGGAGGTGCAACGAGACCTGGGTGTCATTATACACCAGTCATTGAAAGTGGGCATGCAGGTACAGCAGGCGGTGAAAAAGGCGAATGGTATGCTAGCATTAATAGCAAGAGGATTCGAGTACAGGAGCAGGGAGGTACTACTGCAGTTGTACAAGGCCTTGGTGAGACCACACCTGGAGTATTGTGTGCAGTTTTGGTCCCCTAATCTGAGGAAAGACATCCTTGCCATAGAGGGAGTACAAAGAAGGTTCACCAGATTGATTCCTGGGATGGCAGGACTTTCATATGAAGGAAGACTGGATGAACTAGGCTTGTACTCGTTGGAATTTAGAAGATTGAGGGGGGATCTGATTGAAACGTATAAAATCCTAAAGGGATTGGACAGGCTAGATGCAGGAAGATTGTTCCCGATGTTGGGGAAGTCCAGAACGAGAGGTCACAGTTTGAGGATAAAGGCGAAGCCTTTTAGAACTGAGATTAGGAAAAACTTCTTCACACAGAGAGTCGTGAATCTGTGGAATTCTCTGCCACAGGAAACAGTTGAGGCCAGTTCATTGGCTATGTTTAAGAGGGAGTTAGATATGGCCCTTGTGGCTAGGGGGATCAGAAGGTATGGAGGGAAGGCTGGTGCAGGGTTCTGAGTTGGATGATCAGCCATGATCATAATAAATGGCGGTGCAGGCTCAAAGGGCCGAATGGCCTACTCCTGCACCTATTTTCTATGTTTCTATGTTGGTTTAGGAGATATTTGCAGGATGGTTTGAGTCCTTATTAAAGAACTGTGTCATAGAAAAATGCGCAAGGCTCAGCAGTCAAGCAAGCCTTCCACATCAGCCACAGCAGACGACGAACCTCGACCTTCGACATCAAGGCGGACAGAGATAGAAGAAAATGAGCTGCTTGCTCTAATGGAAACAGATGATGACGCGATGACACCCCAGTGTCCCACCACCCCAACCCTCAGGCCATGGACAGATATCGATTCGTGGAGAATGCAGCAGTAGCTGGGAGGCACACAGCACATCTTTAAGAAAAAAGCCGAAATAAACATGCTAATTAATTAGGTGCTGCCGACAATTACGTGCTGGGCGGCACCTAATTAATTAGCATGTTTATTTCAGCTTTTTTCTTAAAGATGTGCTGGATGCCTCCTGGCTACCGCTGGACCCCTGCGTTCTTCGCGGATCGGTATCATTGGTGGCCCGGAGGGTGGGGGCCACTGCACCACCCAACCTGCGACGACTCAGTCTAACACACCACCATCAGTGTGCTTGGCAAGCTATATTCCCGATTCCTGTAAGTGATACTACACTGTACATACATTATTTCTACTTTATACAGGCTGTGTATTTTTACGTGTTATTTGGTATGATTTGGCAGCTTCATAGTTTAAAGGTTACTGGAGAGAGTGTTCTTGCCAACAGCGCTTGCGTGAGATTTTCTGCTGACGGCACTTGCGTGTGATTTTTGCTACGGAGAACAGTTCAGTAATGATTGTGGAAGTATTTCTACTTTACACAGGCTGTGTATTTATCATAACATTTCTGCTTTTACTATATGTTACTGTTATTTTAGGTTTTATGTGTTATTTGGCATGATTTGGTAGGTTATTTTTGGGTCTGCGAACGCTCACAAAATGTTCCCATATAAATAACTGGTAATTGCTTCTTCGCTTTACGACATTTTGGCTTACGAACCGTTTCATAGGAACGCTCTACCTTCAGATGGCGGGGGAAACCTGTATTCCACTGTGTATGGTGGGAAACACCATAAAGTCAACATATTATAATAATATACTGGGGGGGGGCACATTCTGCAGTGATAGCAGAATGACAAGACTGTGTGTGTGTGTGTGTGTGTGTGTGTGTGTGTTTGTTTGTGAGAATGCGCATGTGTTTGGAGTTTTTTTTTATCCAAACACTCTCCATCACAATGCTCTAACCTTGCAATAAAGGCCAACATGCAATTTGTCTTTCTAATCACTTGCAGAAAATAATTATTCAGTATCTTAGTGTGTTAGCACGAGATCCCTCAGTATTTGGCACTTAATAGTTCTTCAAGATCTTAAAGTTTTTTTTTCCACAGTTCTTGTGAAAATGCAGAGCTTCATATTATTGTATATTGTTTTCCGTCTGTTGTCACTTTGCACACTTGCTTAACCTGCTTTGATTTTAGAGTACAATTTCTGTGACTTGAGTTGCACATAGCCCATTACTAATTTAGCTTTCTAACCTTGCAATGCCATTTCCCATCTTGCTCAGTAATCAAAGCTGGATGTTGGGTTTTGTAGTCGTTGTTATAAATATTTCATGGCATTACTTGCTCCTTTTGCATAATCGTGTACTTGTGTTTGGAACAAGGATTTAATGTTGATTGGAAAATTTGCTCAGGACAGGAGGCAAACCTATGCATTTGGAGTCACTTGAAACCTCTGGTGCTTTTGGAGTATCCTCCTACAATTTCAAGTCTTTTTGGGCCTTTCTGCCTCTCTTGACACAATGAAATATCTTAAACTGAACTAAAGTTGCTTAAAGTTACTGCTACATTCTGAATGATTGGAGCTAACAAATAACTTCAGCTAGCTAGACTTGTTCGGGATTTCTTTATTGTAAGTACTTAAGCAATTATCATAAATCTTTAAAAAATCAGATTATTGGTTGCACTTTGCAAAATCATTCCTCTAGATTCCAGTTAACAAATCAAAATATGATTTGTATTTAATTTTCAGGGTCAAGTCACAGTGTGGACAGTTTTTTGACAAATAAATGAAATGTGTCTCTTAATACAATGTCCAGTTTTAGATTAATTTTAAAGGATTGGCCAGATGTGAACAATGATAAAGTATTTCCCTTCTGCAGGTAGTCCAGGTGAGGTACCACTCATTGTTTTTGGTACAGTTGTGCATTAATTATATAAAATTAATTTGCATGTACAGCTTCAGAATCCTAATTTGGAGTCACCTTAGAAATTTGTTACTGCAGTTTTAAAAAAAAAAATTATGTTGTGTAAATATAATTTTCATACTTAAGTTACGTGAGGAGAAAACAGATGAATCTAAATTCACAGAAGTGGTGAACGATAACATGCCTCTCTAGATTATACATTGAGATTCACAGTGGAACTTTAAGTCACAAATTGTAACTTCTTGAGAAATATGATACCAACTCAAGTGAAGCATTATTTTCACAAACGAGAAAATCTTCAGATGCTGGAAATCTAAGCAATGCACACAAAATGTTGGAAGAACTCAGCAGGCCAGACAGCATCTATGGGGGGAAAAAAAACACAAGTGACGTTTCAGGCCAAGACCCTTTGGCACATCTCGGCCTGAAATGTTATCTAAATTTTTTTCTGGCCTGCTGAGTTTCTCCAGCATTTTGTGTGTTGCTTGAAGCATTATTTTGCCCTTGCTGTACTGTAAAATCTTTTATGATTTTTTTCCTCCTCCCTTGCACCATTTTGGAAACCTTTCCCATTGTTTTTCACCCTTAACACATATCTCTTTGCATTTTTAAAACCCATCCTATCTCTTAAGTTTTCTGGCTTTTATTCATCATTCAACTGTGACATTAATGAAATTTCCTTACACAAATCCCCCTGAATAATTTTCAGCATTTTCTAGAGTCCTTAGCTCTTGTGATTTGGGCTTGTCCACTACTAATTGGAAATCTGAGTTGGCAGAACATGGGTTCACTTTCCATGGAGAATTGAGTACAAATCTGTCTTGCAGTCCATTACAATTTTGACTGAGTGTAGGCTTTGAAAGAGCTGTGATTTCTAGATTATTTGGGAAGTGGGTAACTTTTGTAAAATGAGCATTTTTGTATAAACTTTTTGCTGTTGAGAGGTTATGATAAACAACTCTCTTGAGCTAGTGAAGGTACTCCAGCAGTGATCAAATAGTGATACATACCCAATTTAGAATGATTTAGGACTTAGAGGAAAATCTCTGATAGCGATGTTCCCAGAATCAGAAGAATCAGGTTCACTGATGTGCAGTAATTTTTAAGTACTGCTGGCACAAAACTTGGTAAATCCAACAATGACAGGAGAGCTGTGTGAGAGGCTTTAAAAATGGAAAAGCAGTTGTACTGCGGCAGTTCCACTCTCTGGTGTGAATACTCATCACAAACTGGGTTCTTCCTTGACTACTTCTCTGTCTTGTCATGCGGAGTAATGATTTTCGCTAAGCAACTCCTTTGCTTGCATCTTCGGAAACAGTTCTATTTCCATCATTAAAAGCTTTATTTTTCCCTTTCAGGGTTCTTTTGAAGACCCTGACCTGGAGTTACATGCTGACTTCAGTTCTTTGCAGGAATGGGACCCACTCTCAGGGTTTCACAACTGGCCATTGTTCGGCTTGCCAAGGGCTTGGCCTAAGAGTCTGGCTTGGATTTGGAAGCCTAGGAACTCGGCTCTGGAGATGGGTGGATCAAGGATCGGTGTCAAGGCAGGACACCTGTGTGTCATCGGGGGAGTCGAAATATCTATGGCTGTGTGCTTGGAGAAATCCGGGATCTTTGAGATCTTCACGCACAGAGCTCAAAAAGTGATATAACGGACTCTTAACAACATAAACCAGCGAGTTGTTTGCTATGTCTCCCTGCTCGCTGGGAAAATGGAGACATCCCCCTTTCCCTTTATTAGGGAGAGAGAGAGAGCTTGTAGTATGTCGTATACCAGATGAAACGTGAAGGTCTTTGGGGTAACTGCAAGTCTGTGTCTTTGCTATTGCTTTCCTCACACTTGAATGCTCGGTGGCAGGTGCCGATACTTTTTTGCCATTGGTGGGGGGAGGGGGGATTGTTGCTGGCTGCTGCTTGCGCGCGGGAGGGAGGGGAGCTGGGGGGGACTTTGGGGTTCTAGCGTTTAACTGTCAATCATTCTATCATTCTGTGGGGCACTCCTCTGTTTTCGTGGATGGTTGCGAAGAAAAAGCATTTCAGGATGTATATATTGTATATATTTGTCTGACATTAAATTGGACCTTTGAATCTTCACTCTCCACGAGAGATTGCAGAACCACGTTCTTCGCTGTTAGACCTCAGTGTTGATCTCACCGGCCCAGTCCACCAAAACTGACTTCACATGCCAAGACCAGGCCTATCCCTATCTCACTGTGGTATGAGGCTGCCAGCTACCCTCAACTAGTTTAGCATGCCCATCGAAGTGGTTTACCGGGGTGTGGCCATTTTCACATGCAACCAGATACTTGGAGCCACAGGTGAGAGCTAAGGTATCTGGTGGGGGCCAAAGATGAATGAACTAACCCAGAATGGATACAACAAGCTTTTCACCAGAGGTATTACCATTTTATGGACATCCCATACGTCCCTAAATTATGACAAAATAAATAGTGAAAAAAGGAGTAGTGAGGTAGTGTTCATGGACCATTCAGTAATCTGATGGTGGAAGGGAAGGAGTTGCTATAAAATGTTGAGTGTTGGTCTTTAGTTCCTGATCCCCAGTGGTGGTAATGAGAAGAGTGTATGCCATGTTTGATAAAGGTCCTTAATGTTGGATGCTACTGTCTTAAAACACTATCTTTTGAAGGTGTCCTCTGGTGGGAAAAGTTGTGCTTGTAATGAAGCTGGCTGAGTTTACAGCCCTCTGCAGCCTCTTTCGATCTTAAACATTAGAGGCCCCATACTAAGGGGTGATGCAACCAGTCAGAATGCTAGCCACTGTACATCTGTAGAAATTTGGTACGTCTTTGGTGATGTACCAAATCCCAAACTCCGAATGAGTATAGCCTTAATCCTGCTGTGCTTGCTCTCAGTGTTGATGGTTGTGTGTCTGGGAGTTACTTATGGAGTAGCCATGAAGAGGAATGACAGTGTGGTTTGTAAATGACTCACAATACAGTCACAGTTCAAATCAAGTGAAGTGTTTTATCCTGGATGGGATAGAGTAAGGGTATTGAGAGACATGAACATTGTTTTACTAAGAAGAGATTTTTTTTCCATTTCTACCTTGTATTTAGTACTTGGTGGAAATCTTTTGTGGCGTCAAGAGGCAGGTCATTCACACAGGTTACCCAAAATTGGTCCTAATCTTGTTTGTGTCACTGGTTCATTTGAAATTCAAGTCCATGGTGAGACTCCATCCCATTCCTCAAGCTTGTTGATGGTGGGAGACTTGATGTTAATATCATTGAAAATCATGGGGAAGTGGTTATATGCTTATGTCAGAGATCATTATTATCTGGCACTTTGGAAGTGCATATTGTCGCTGCCATTTGTCTTTCTACGTCTGCATGAAGTTTAGATCTTAATGGATGCAAGTATGGACTACTTGATCTGTTGAGGAGTTAACAGTGGAATTGAGCATGGTGCTATACCCTTCCTTCTGACCTTTTAATGGAAGAAAGATTATTTATCAGACAGCTGAGGATGGTTGTGTTTATCATTGGGACTGGTATGATCTTCAGGCATAAACATATTTATGTTATGTATGATTCCAGCTGTTGTATTTGGATAGGTGCATGGATGGGAGGGGTTGGAGGGCTTTGGTCCAGGTGCAGATCAATGGTTCTAGCCAGTGTAATAGCTTGGCATGGACGAGATGGCTGAAGGGCCTGTTTCTGTGCTGTAGTGTTCTATGACTATGATTTCCCCTTTTGATGCTCATACTTGAGTTTTACCAGGGTACTTTCATTTTACACTGTTAAACTTTGCCATCACTTTTCTCTAACCTTGGAATTTGAGTCCCTGTTATGACACTGTAATCACATTGCTGATAATTGAGAATAAACCAGGTGATAGAATGTTTCTGCCTTGCTTTCTCTAAGTACGATGTACCTGGACAACTTTACGTTGTTAGAGAGTTGCCCCTCTTATCATTGTACAAGGAGAAATTATCTAAAAATGTTGCTAACTTTGCAAGTGTTGGGTACAATAGGCAGGGTGTTTTCTGGTGCTGTGGCCTTTTATGTATCTGGAACTCTCTGTTTCTCAGTATTACATCAAATTCATATTGACTGGCTCGAGTGATGTTGGGGATCTTGTGGCAAAATAACGTGGATCATTCACTCAGCACTTTGACTGAAAGCAATTATGAATACATCAGCCTTGTCTATAGCACTTGAGTGCTAACCCTGTTGTTGTTGAGGACGGGGGTGCTCTTGGAACTACTGTTCATTAGCTGTTCAGTTCACTATTCATGGCTGGAAGTAGCTGAGTTTTAATATGATTGTGAGATTTCTTGGCTCTGTCAAATGCACAGTTTCTTACTCTTTTGCATCTTGCCACTTCACTTTTCTGTATGCCATGTGCTGTCTGCTACATTCCTTTTTCCACTCATTTATTAAGCAGAGTTGATCCGTGCTTGAGACTACATTGTGTATTGAGTGCTGACAATCAAACATTCATCTCCACTTCCCATTTTTCTTGTCCTTATCCATGTTACGTTCCCCTCTCACCCATCCTACTGCCTTGATTGGACTACAACTAACCTATCCAAAGGGCTATTACAATTGTCAATTCATCTGCCATCACCAGCATTTGGCCCACATTTCTCTAATCCTTGCTCTCCTTCAACCTGTCCAAATATCTTTTAAGTATTGTAATTGTACCTGCCACAGTCAACTGGTGATTTTTTTTTAGTAACAATTTGGTATTTTATGTTGGTCATTGTATGGTTATTTTACATTCTAGAATGTTAACTGAATTCATTCCACAACTGGTGAGTTTTTAACATGTAACCTTTTGGTCGTCTTGGTTACCAAACCAATAATTTTACTGCTGCACTAATCTGGAAACTAAGAGCTATCTAGTGAAGTAAAAACTTTGGAAGTGTTTTGAAGAAAAACGATTTCAAATCCAGTTAGATGTGTTATATTTGTATGGCTTTGTTTTATTCGGTATTGTACCATTTCACTTAAGCATATTGATTAATCTGTGAACAAATTTGGCTCATTATCTTGGCCTGTAAGGCTTGGTATGAAAGCATGGAATCTTCAGCTTTCTGTGAGAAAAATGAGCATAGTATACATCCTGTGTTATTTCCAATGTACTGTATATCACAATTAGAGATCATTAAACTAGGACATGCTCGCACAGACGTGGCAGCCAGTCAGAGGTTTTGGATGTAAAATAATTCACTTTTCCGAATGGGTGGAATGGGGTACATTATTGTGAAAAAACTAATTGGTGATGAAAAAGACATTGAAGATTTATATTTAGTAAAATGTTTTAATTACTGGTTGCATTTTGATATGAACTTAACAAATCAGTGTATCAGTATTCTTGACATTTTAATTAGCTGTGCAAATATAGGTTCTGCATATGCATGGTGAATCTTGGACTGCTGTTCCTGTGGAAGTTCACAGTGTTTCTGTTAATCACATCTGAGCAAATGAGTTGCATCATTTCCTCTTGGTTTTACTGGCAGAATAAACTGATACATGTAACTGCTTTGAATGTCATTGCCAGCAGGCATAGTGTAATCTCTAAATGCTCTTGTTTGATAATTCCATAAAATAATCCAGTGTTCCTCTGTTCAATCTCAAGTCCTCGATAAAAGTTTTAACTTAGATTCAACCCCTCCCCTCATCTCTCAACCATCGTAGTCTGACACCACCACTTAAATTCGCGGATTCTCAGAGGCCTGTCCTTAACCCCAATAACTTTACTACATGAGCATGGTAGTGTGAATTGTTGATCTTCAGACTGCCTGAACAGCAGGATCTTTCTCCTTCCAATGGACCTTCAAGACTGAGGAATAGCATATTTTAGGCAATTAAAATAGTTTTCATATCCATTTGCCATTTTCTCTGGATCAGGCAATCTACCTGATAAGTTTGCAGTGGCATGAGATTAATGTCTTCCTTAATTGTAACTTCAATTTATTTAAAAGA